>NC_037681.1:73418694-73791480 GCF_003255815.1 Theropithecus gelada | reverse complement strand
CTGGTCGGGCTGCAGCAGCTGACCAGCACCGATCGTCCGGCACTCCCCAGTGAGATGAACCCAGTACCTCAGTTGAAAATGCAGAAATCACCGGTCTTCTGTGTCGCTCGCGCTGGGAGTTGGAGACTGGAGCTGTTCCTATTCGGCCATCTTGCTCCGCCCTGTCTTATCTCTTGATACTAGATATTAGATGAAGCATTTACACAGGGTTGTTACGGTGATGGGATTGAGAGAATTGCATATTATTTTACAATGTAGAAAAAGATCTGGATCACAAAGCCTTGGTGTGGGATTACTATTAATATATCACACTGCCTACTCCCATTATTCTGGCATGTCTCATGAGGTCAATAAATGTTTCAAATGTCTTTTAAGCCAGATATTGTCCAATGTAATAAGGTCTTCATTATATTCCCCTCATGCCTTGAGGCAGGAAGTGAGACAAAGTGTTTTCTTACATTGGTGAAATATGTAATGGAAATTCTTATTTTCCACTCAGCTAGTCAAGTTCAAGTAGGCATTTGGATGCAACTTTGAAATGTTTTTGCAAAAAATTAAAATTCTTGGACTTGATTCTCAATGAAAGTGTATTTTATTTCATATATGTTAGCTTTGTGCCAGGAAATTGAACAAATGACCTTTTTCATGCCCTTGGAGTACAGAGAGCATTTACATATGACATCTTGGTTTTTGCTGACTCGGTAAATATTTCTTCCTGAAATGTGGTGATCACTTTCCTGATTTGCTATATGCATGCTGATAAAAGATCAGTTAGTTAGGCAAATTGTGAAATACACCAGTCTCATTTTTGATTACTAATAATTTATGGGGACACTAAGTAGTCTAAAGCAAAAACTAGTTCATTTTTCTTTAGCTGATCCAATTTCTCTTTTTTCTAGGGAAATGTGTTATATGACAATGACAATTTCCAAGTTATATGTTATAATTTTGGAATTTATTTTTCACTTAAAAGGTCAATAGCTTTTACGATATTATGTAAACATAGGAGAAAGACTACAATATGTAACAAAAACAATTATAGTATTTTATAGAATAGTAATTTTAGAGAAAAATTGTGAATCCATTTTCATGATAGAAAGGAATAATATTTAAGATGATCTTTGATGTAGGTAGTTAAACTAAATTTGTTAATCATTTTTTTTCTAATCCCACTTCTGTATTTTTGTAAATATCATAAATGGCACTTTAGTTATTTCTGTCTGCTTCCTTTCCTTTCTCTTAGTATTTCCACTAAACAAGTCAATCAGAAATCAATTTCTCTTATTTCTTTTGTAACATTTCTCAAATATTTCTCTTATTGTTTGTTTTCTTTGGCTACCAATCAGATCTAGGCCTTTACTTCCTCTTGCTTAGATTACTGCGTTATTCTCTGAAATAGTTTCTTTCTCACCAACATTGTTCCCCTACAGGTCATATTCTGAATGGTCACTAGATTAATCTTTCAAATGTATAGTTTTCATTGTCTTCCTTTGCAAATGCAAATACTCCTGTGTATTAATTTATAATAGCAATTGGCTCCTTTACGGTAAAGACTCACTTCCTTTTCCTAGTGTACATGGTGCCCCACCATTGTCCTCCATTCTCTGTTCCAACCTCATCTTCACTTTAGTCTTTTCCGGGATTCCGTGCTACAGCCAGAATAATTTAGCAGCCGTAACATTTCATCTTGCGATCTATTGTCCATCCCTACCCCTCCGATTTTTATTGGCTTACTTTAATTTTATCAAAATGTAAGGTCCAACACATGTTCTACCTCCTTGAAGAGAAAACTTTGATGAGACTCTCTGGCAATCCTGAAATGCTTTTGCATCACCTCTGGACTTTCATAGCACTAATATCTACACAACTTTATGGCCATTTGGGGTTGCATGTGTTTGTATATGTGTATATTTATGTTTGTATATGTATATTATATATGTACACATACATGTACATTTATATAGCATTCTCTTTCTCTCTCTCTCTCACACACACACACACACGGGGGAGGGGGATACTTAGGTTTGAGGTCAGGCTTCCCTGATTTTCATTCCACTTCTGTGGTTTACAAGCCATTTGATCTTGGATGAATTACCTAACCTTCTGAGACTTCAGTTTTTTAATCTATACAATGTGATAACAAAGAGTACCTACCGGTATTAGTTTCCTAGGGCTGTCACAACAAGATACCAAAAACTTAGTGGCTTAAAACAATGAAAGGTTTTTTCTCACAGTTCCAGGTAATAGAAGTCTGAAATCAAGGCTTCAGTGGGCCATGCTCTCTCTGAAGGCTCTGTGAGATGATCCTTTCTTGGCTCTTCCTAGCTTCTGATGAGTTTCATGTTTTTTGGCTTGTACATGTATCACTCTAATCTATGTCTCCGTCTTCACGTGGCATTCTCCCTCCCTGTGAGTCTGTTTCTGTTTTCTCTCTAACAACATCAGTCATAGGATTAGGGCCCAACCTAATCCAGTGTGACCTCATATTCTCTAATTACATCTGCAAAGACCATATTTTTAAATAAGGTCACATTCTGAGGTTCATGGTGGGCATGAATTTTTTGGGAAACGCTATTAGACTCAGTATACTACCTCAGTTTGTAAAAATGATTTGATGAGATAATTCATGTAAAGTGTTTAATGAAGCACTTTGGTATGTGATAAGTGTGTACAAATATTAGATACTGCTATCATCATCCCTACTTCCGCTATTTGACAAATTTTCTCCATGTCTTCACGGAATCTTGTATATGACTTTAAGGGTTTACCCATTTGGTCAGTCTTACTCAAAACTTTTTAAAAATCAAAAGCTCAGATATTTTATAATGAGGAAACCATCCTCTATACAAGACAATAAGTATCATGATTATGGAAACTTCTCTTGTCATGAAATAGTTACTTATGTCAAAAATGACTTGCAGAGAGTCTTGCTTGATTTTTAATATTTAATATAATTTCTTTTTATTTTAATTATTATGAATACATAATAGTTAATTAAAAACTAATCAGTTTAACTCCTTTGGAAGCCCTTGACTGAGTACATATAAACATACATGTATATGAGGCGTACAGAAAACACAAAGTTGCAGAAGAGAGACTGTGATACTCTCTTAGTATGGATGAGACTAGAAAAAAGGTTAAAGAAAAGGATAAGATACCACTGAAGGAAAACACTATATTGTTTAGAGATGTGAGTAAGCTTAATTATTCATTTTTTTATGCTTTGTCCTTCCTTATCAAGGAGAATAAAATGGACAAGTATAGAATAGACAAACATAATTAAGAAAAAGTGAACGCTCAAGACAGATAACTATGGGCACCTTGATCTTTTAAATGAAGTCACTTCCTCAGATCCAAATAAATACTTTTTGGAGGGATGTTTTATGAAGGTGAAGGTGCAGAGGTGGGAAAATAACCACTTGCTAATGTTAAAGAATTGCAGAATTTGGGAGTGGTGCTACAGAGGAGAAATCCTTGCAGAATTCTTGCCATAATACATGATATTTACTCCACCGTTTTAAAATGGTTATCAAATTGGCCTTATAAAGTTGATACCAAGTGGAATAATCTAGGTGTTTAAATATCAGTGTAGCATTTGACAAAATTTCTTATGATGTTCTCAATAACATGTATAGTACTATGGGAATGACAAGATCACATTTTGGTAAATTTAGAGCTGGCAACACGATTTCATCCAACGAATTTTAAATACAAATAAAACCCAAGAAAGAAAACAGTAAGTGGAAAGTGGGCTCACCTTTCACAATTATCATGATATGGACTTCTGGTCAAGACAGCAATATGAGTTAATGCTGTAATGCATCTTGTGCTTCAAACACATGGGAAAACTATGACAAGAGAAAATAATACAATGCATTACTGGACTAAAACCAAACAAAGCAAAAATGTTAACGAACAACAACAACAAAAAGAATCTCCATTGATTGAAATAGAAGATGTTATAGGAAAGGGTTCCTGATCCAGATCCCAAGAGAGGGTTCTTGGATCTCATACAAGAAAGAATTCACGGCAAGTCCATAAAGTGAAAGCAAGTTCATTAAGAAAGTAGAGGAATAAAAGAATGACTACTCCATTGACAGAGCAGCTCTGAGGGCAGCTGGGTGCCTTTTTTTATGATTATTTCTTGATGATATGCTAAACAAGGGATGGATTATTTATGCCTCCCCGTTTGAGACTGTACAGGGTAATTTCGTGACATTGCCATGGCATTTGTAGACTGTCATGGTGCTGGTGGGCATGTAGCAGTGAAGATGACTAGAGGCCATTCTTGTTGCCGTCTTGGTTTTGGTGGGTTTTAGCCTGCTTCTTTACTGCGACCTGTTTTATCAGTGAGGTCTTTATGACCTGTATCTTTTTCTGACTTTCTATCTCATCCTAGAAGTTAGAATGCCTAACCATCTGGGAATGCAGCCCAGTAGGTCTCAGCCTTATTTTACCCAGCTCCTATTCAAAATGGAGTTGCTCTGGTTCACACACCTCTGACAAGGAGGAATAGAATATGATAAATGTAGCTATACCACACGTCTTCTTGCTTGGGACCTCAAGCAGAAAGTTGTGGGATTTTTGGCCCTTAATGGAGAAAGGGGACTAAAAATGCTCCATGGGGATGAGGCCCTGAAGAAGACTCCTTGTTTACATCCAGGATCTGTGAGGAGGCTGATGAAAGCAGGCTGGGAGATGGCAAACAAACAAGCAAAAAACTGCCACTCTGTGGGGACTGGATGTGTTTAAGTTAGTTCAGGCTGCTGTACCAAAATACCATAGACTGGTTGACTTATAAACAACAGAAATGTATTTCTCACAGTTTTGGAGGCTGGAAGTCTGAGATGAGGGTGCCAGAATGGTCAGGTTCTAGTGAGAACCCTCTTCTGGGTTGCAGACTGCTGAATTCTCCATGTTTCTTCACATAGCAGAAAGAGAAAGAGACCTCTAATAAGGGCATGAATCCCATTCATGACCTAATCACCTTCCAAGGACCTCACCTCCTGATGCCATCCCACTGAGGTTAGAATTTCCGTAAATACATTTTGGAGCGACATGAACATTCAGTCTATGAACAGGATGTAAGCAAGCAGCTGAACTGGACAAAAGGAAGATACCACACAGTTTCCCAACTGCCACTAAACTAAGCTGTGTCCTGGCGGCTCAGCAACTGTATGTACAATTTTAACGTCACAATGGGAAGGAGCCCCAGAATTGTGTTAGAAGACCTGAGGATCCTGAGGGTTTGAAAAGTGGTAACTTCAAATCCTCTCAATGTGGACAGGGAACTCAGAAAAAGATGGAAAGAGAAAATAACATTAAAAAATTCAAAACAAGATATTCAAGATATGCAAACTGAAATTCCAAAACACATGAATAAATGTAATGTTGTAAAAGCTCATCAACACTCAGAAGAATTTTATTCCCAAAGACACTCTTCTTATAGAATGGTAGCACAATGGATTTAAAATAAGTTTATTTAGGATATTCAAGAAAATTTTTGTTAAAAAGCATGATGTTATAAAATATGTAAACAAAAATCAAGAACAGATGCTTATGTAAAAGGGAACATTAAAAAATGAAAAAACATGACATTGAAATATTTTTAAATGCAACAAATTAAATAAATTAAACATGGTGAGGGAGTTTGCAAATAAGAGGCAATGCTGAGAAATTCACTCAAATGAGCACACAGAGAAGCAAAGCATAGAAGTGAGTAGTTAGAAGACAGAGAAGACAGATCAAGGAAAAGCATACAAGTGAGTAGTCAGAAGACAGAGAAGACAGAGTAAGGAGCTTTTTATTTTATTTTTTTGGAGAAAGGCAAGTGCTTGTGAAACAACAATATTTCAAGCAAAAATCTCCAAATTTTGCAAATTTTCAGATGAAAATCCATGAGTCCTGAGACTGACAGGATGAATTAAATAAATCTACAACCTGACAGATTATTGTGAAACTATAGAATGTTAATAACAAAAAGAAACTCTTGAAAGAATCCAGAAAGACAAGATACATTTACTTCAAATGAATGCCACTTAGATGGACAGCTGACTTCTTCTCCACACCAGTAGTTACTAGAAAAAGCAGAGCAGTGGCTTCAAAGTGCTGCAGTAAGTTGGAGTTCAATCCAAAATTTTATTTTCAGCAATATTATTCAGGAATTATTTTCAGACCTATAACAATTGAGGTTCAAACTTTTATCAAAACTACTTTAGGAGAAAAATGTCATTAGCTCAACAATTAATACATAAAATGTATATTGATTATAAAATAACCTTTCAAAAAATAAGGGTAAAATATTGGATAGGAATTAAAGGAGAAAAGAGAATAACTTCACTGAGTAGTTAAACTGTTCTTGGATCTGTGACATATTTAGGACGAGGTGAACATTTAGAATAATCTTTGTTTTGTTATAACAATTTGTACTTAAGTATGAGTGCTAAAAATTTGAGGACAGTTACTACCTCACACCTGTTCGTATGGCTACTATTTAAAAAATGCTGGTGAGGATTTGGAGAAATTGGAACTCTTTTATACTGTGATTGGGAAGGTAAAATGGTGCAACTGCTATGGAAAACTGTATGGTGGTTCCTTAAATAAACAGAATGACCACATGATCCAGCAATTTCACTTCTGGGTACATACCTCAAAGAATCAACAGCAGAGTCTCAAGGCATTTGTATACCTATATTCATAGCAGTATTATTTGTAACAGCTAAAAGGTGGAAGCAACCCAAGTGTCCATCAGCAGATGAATGGATAAGCCAAATGTGAGATGTACATAACAATGGAACGTTGTTCAGCCCGTAAAAGGAAGAAAATTCAGACACATGCTGCAAATGGATGAACCGACCTTGAGGAGATTATGCTAAGTGAAATAAACCAGTCACAAAAAGACAATACTGTATGACTCCATCTATAGGAGGTACCTACAGTAATCAAATTTATAAAGACAGAAAATAGAATGATAGTTGACAGGGGCTAAGGTGAGGGTGAATAGAAAGTTGTTGTTTAATGGCCATAGAGTTTCAGTTTTGCAAGATGAAAAGAATTCTAGAAATGGATGGTAGTGGTGGTTGTATAATAATATGAATGTACTTAATATCACTGAATTGTACACCTATAAATAGTTCACGATGATAAATTTTCTGTTATATGTATTTTACCACAATAAAAATTGGAAAAAATTAAAGATAATTACTGAAAGAATACATATATAATCTGTAGCATGCTACCAACAAAGGGATAATATGATGCATTTATGAATTCCAGTAGAGGAAATAAAAAGGGCAAATAAAGACAAGCAAAAAGAAAGGTTGATAAACAGAAGATAAATTAGGATGGTATTACAGAAGTCAGTGAGGTAAATATCAGCACATTAAAATACAGAGATTATCAGATATGATTTCAAAATATCCTACTGTACAATACGAACAAAAGAAAGACCTAAAACAAAACCACACAGAAAGTTTGAACCTGAAGAAATGGGGAAATAATATATCAGGAAGTATAAGTTAAAATAAAGCTATTGTGTCAAAACTAATATCAGACAAAATAAAATTGAAGACAAAAATCATGTACAGGAGTAAAAAGCGATGCTACATCTTAAAACATTTACCAAGAATCTAAAACAATTGTTTTTCAACAATTACTTGTTTAATGTCTACTAGATGCTGAGTATCACTCTGAACACGGGAGGAAAACTGAACAAAGAGCCAAAAATTCCTGCCCTCATGGGCAGAAGTGCAAGGTAAATTTGAAAAATCAGCAGTCAGAGTGGGATATTTTATTATGCTTCTATGAAATTGGGAGGTAAATCATTAAAAAATTAGAAGGATTAAGAATGTTTGAATAAGAAAACACAAGCTTAGTCTAAAATATATTTAAAATTCTATAACCCATTTGTACAGAATATATATTATTTCCATGTGTCTGCAGAAAAAAGAGCTAAATAACTAGAAATAAACCCAAGAAACGTATTCAAGGTTTTTATTGAAACAAATGTGAAATTTATTGAAAGTTTTACAGTATGATTAAGTGGAATACAAAGATGTAACATTGTCATGTACAGGGTCACATAATGTGAATTTTCACTTAATCTATAAATTTAATGCAATTTATGTCTAAAACTCAGTAGGAATTCTGCTGGACACACCAATCCTAAAATGTGCATTGAAGAGCAAAAAGCCAAGTATGATTAAGGCAATTTTGAAGGAGAGGAACATGATGAGGGTTCTTTCCTACCAGACATCAAAGCTAATTATAAAATAAAGCAATTACACAGTGTGAAAAAAGTATGGTTTTATTTCAAGAATTAAATAGAATAATGGAACATAATAGAGACTCCTCAAATGAACCATTAAAATATGAAAATACGACAAATGACAGGGGTAACATTATAAATGAACAGGGAAAGACTGAGGCATTTAATAAATGATACAGGGACAAAGCTTAACTTTGTGGATAAAAAATAAT
Organism: Theropithecus gelada; assembly: GCF_003255815.1. NCBI lineage: Eukaryota > Metazoa > Chordata > Mammalia > Primates > Cercopithecidae > Theropithecus > Theropithecus gelada. The sequence continues at coordinate 73,783,002 of NC_037681.1, read as the reverse complement.
ATATGGTTTCTATCCCAAATACACAAGGCTATGTCCCAATAAGATTAAAAACATAAATGTGAAAACCATAATTTTATGTTTTAGAAGAAAGTAAAGATAATTTTTCTGAACCCACAGAAAAGAAAAATTATACTAGACACAGTAGGCCCAAACAATAAAGGATAATATTCATAAATTCAACTCCATTAGCACTAAAAATGTCTGTGTGACTATAAATAAAGTAGTAAGACAAAATTTGAGGATGTTTGAATGATTTGTGTCAGCACATACAAAGTAAAAATTTAAAAAGTGAAATAGACTAGAAACTCAAGAGGAAAAAAAAGACAAATCATATGAACGGGCAGTTTCACAGACAACAGCATTGAAATGCCAAGGACCATAAGCAAAGGCACTCAGGCTTGTTGGTGATTAGGGAAATGCAAATAAAACCACAATGAAATATAATTCCCACCACATTGCGAAAAAGTCTAAAGTATTATACTAAGTGTTGTCAAGAAAATGAAACAATGGAGACCTAATATACACCACTGGAATGTATATAAATTGATTCAATCCCTTTGGTGTGCTAATTGTTGAAGATGCCCCTTTCCTATAGCCAAGTAACTTCATGTCTTTGTTTATACTCTAGAGAAACTTTCCCACATGCCCCAAGTATACAAATCTCATTGCAGCATGCTTTTGGTTGTTGTTGTTATTCAGTGGTTAAAATGAATTCACTGGAGCCATATATATCAACCCAGACACACTTTGGAAGTTAAGTAGAGTAAAGCAATTTGCAGAGAGTGATACGTACGTGTATATACGTATATAATACACACATATGTATGGAGAGAAAGAAAATTATGTATATGAAATTTAAAAGCTGTTAACTGTTACTCTATTGTTTATAGATATAAACATACATATGAGTAAAACTATGTAACATGCAGAGAAATGATTCTGAGTAAACTAAGTATGGTGGTTACTTCTGGGGAGAGAGGGAAGGAGATAGGATTTGGGAAGGTCACACAAAATGATTCAACAGTATTTGTGAAGATTTTCCTTGTTGTTTTGCCTGATGTGCTTTGTTTTAATATTTAAAGTAAACACAGAAAACATGAAAATTATTAAAATTTGTTGTTACACGAATATTTATTTTTATTATTTTAGGCTTTTTGGTATGTTTAAAATATTTCACAATAAAAATATATTGTAAATGTATAACATGGACCTAAAATACCATGGGGAACAAAGCAGTTTCACACTAAATTTCACAAGTAGACCCAAGAGACTAGATGATATAATAATTTATGTAAAAAAGTGTCATGGCATTTAGCTAACTACAAAAGCCTCGAGACCATAATAACTTAAATAAATGCGGTCAGCTCAGTTGAAGGTAGAGTTGGGAGTCAAAAAAGAGAGAATGCTAATGGCAGGAAGTGACTTCCTTGTTCTTGCAGGTGTTCAAACAGAGTCAGTAGACCACAGTCAGTTTGGGGGAGTTAGGGTGTTACTGTGAGGGTAAGAATGGATGAGATGAGTACTAAGGGCGTTTCCAATAATTACTAATAAAAATTATCCAATTTATTTTTGTTCATTAAACAGGTGCTTCTTTCAGTGTTTGAAGGTCATCTCTATTCACATGAAGAGTCACTATCCTGTGACTGCAAAAGTCACAGGATATATTTCTATTTTAGGTGAGCTCAAATTCGGATCAGGCTTTGTAGCCACCAAAATCTATTCTTTCCTTTTTGAGCAGACTTTTGGTTTAAAAAAATATCCAGTAGAATCATTACTATTTATTCAATAACATTTAACAAGCCCTTACTTAATGCTGTGCTCTATATTACTATTCTGCTACTCTCCAAGCTCTGTCTAACTCATCTTCTTAGATAAGAAATAGTGTTTAAAAAGTCAGAAATACTCAGTTTTAATGAATTAATACTATTCTCCAATCACTGAAGTCAAATTATTTAATAATATTTTAAATATCAGCCATATCAATATTATGCCACTGTTTTATAGATAGAAGTATAAAACCTAAACTTGCTTGTAACATAACCTGCAATTTATTTTCCTATTTGTGCTAGCATTGGAGACGCTGACCTTGGCCTGAATCTTTAGAGATTACTTGAAAGGAGTGTTCATCTTTAAGCAAGAAAAAAAGGCATGGTCTGCTAAGGTCACCCTAAAAATCCATTAAAAATGTATTAAAGATGAGTTAGTAGTAGGCAGATGGCAAATATAAGTATCCAAATAGAAAATAGAATATTGTGGTACAGCAGGAAGCATAGGTGTGTAGACAGGAAAAATCAATGGAAGTAACTCCAAAAGGCAATAAATCTCTCTTAAGGAATATTGTCATGTTTTCTGAACCTGCAACTATAGCCTACATTAAATTTTTTATGTGATGGTGAAAAGTTCTTTGCGCTTTCATATCTAGTAACAAACTAAGAGTTTTTTTCTTCAGTTAAATGGTGGGATGAAGAATTCTACACACAAAAAAAGGCATCTACTGAAGTCTTGTCTAATTATTCTGATACTATCTTTGCTGCAGCAAAACCAAAAACTATATAATTGCTTTCTAGCTTTTGTGAGAAGTGATATGATGATGTAACTCAATTGGTTATTTCTAAGTTTCATGATTCAGAAGAAATGTCTACTCTGCAGCTAATATCCCTAGATCAGAGATGTTTAATTAGGTATTAGCTTGAAGCAAAGCCTGTTTTAATCAAAACGTGTAATAGTGGCAGTAAGGTCAAGTGGTGGGAGTGATGTGGATGTCATGTATACTAAACAGTGACCTTTACATAAAAAAACAAGTAAATTCTGCAATGTTTGAGAATTTAGTCATTATACTCACAGGTCCAAAAAGAGACCTACTCATTTTGCTTGATGGCATCGGTGGGCATTTTTTGTTCCAGCCAGGAACTGAGAACCCAGTTTCTACTGGAAACCATTTCAGAATTTGTGCAGAAGTTAGAATCTTCATGAGCGTGCTGTCCAAATTGTTTGGACATTAAGCACTACATTTTTTTGTTGCTGTTGTTAGAGGACATTATGTTTGTTAAGTGAAATAAGCCAGACACAGAAAGACAAACACTGCATGTTCTCACTCTTTCGTGGAATCTAAAAACGTTGCTCTCGTAGAAGTAGTGAATAGAACAGGTTAATGAAAACTAGGGAGGGGAGTAGGAGGGTGGAGAGAGGTTTGTTAATGGGTACAAATTTACAATTAGGAAGGAAGAATAAGTTCTGGTGTCCTATTGCATAGTAGGGTGACAATAGAAAAAAATAAGGTAGTGTATATCTCAAAATAGGTAGAAGACAGGATTTTCAGTGTTCCCATCACAAAGAAGGGATAAATGTTTGAGGTGACAGATCTGCTAATTATCCTGATTTGATCAATACACATTATATGCATGTATCAAAACATCACATTGTACCCCATAAATATGTATAATTATTATTTGTCAATTAAAAATAAAGATAATAAAAGAGAGAATTCACCACTTCAGAAACATACTTAAGATTTAACATTTCCAGTGACTCTAAGGTGTTTCTAAATTACTTTGGATCACATAAACTTGGTGGCTTTGAAAGTAATGGAGTGAAACATCCAAATAGCTCCACGAAATTGGCAGTGCTTCAGAAAGAAGAATGGAAATGGCCCTGTGGAAAAGACACTGCTCAGGCAATTGTAATATAGTGGATTATGATGAGACAATGCGTATGTTTTCCTTATGTATCAAGGCTGAAGAGATCATGTGTTTTGTGTTTTTCTTTGCTATAAACCAAACTTGCAGTGCATATTGGCAGCTCTTAGTTATGTAGACCTAACTAGATTCATGATGCTGTTCGTTTCCTACTTTAAAAATAACCTACCTAGGTATTTTATTCTCTTTGAAGCAACGTGAACGGGAGTTCACTTATTTGGCTCTCTGTCTGTTACTGGTGTATAAGAATGCTTGTCATTTTTGCACATTGATTTTGTATCCTGAGACTTTGCTGAAGTTGTTCATCAGCTTAAGGAGATTTTGGGCTGAGACGATGGGGTTTTCTAGATATAAAATCATGTCATCTTCAAACGGGGACAATTTGACTTCGTCTTTTCCTGATTGAATAGCCTTTATTTCTTTCTCTTGCCTGATTGCCCTAGCCAGAACTTCCAACACTATGTTGAATAGGAGTGGTGAGAGAGGGCATCCCTGTCTTGTGCCAGTTTTCAAATGGAATGCTTCCAAGTTTTGCCCATTCAGTATGGTATTGGCTGTGGGTTTGTCATAAATAGCTCTTATTATTTTGAGATATGTCCCGGGCCGGGCGCGGTGGCTCAAGCCTGTAATCCCAGCACTTTGGGAGGCCGAGGCGGGTGGATCACGAGGTCAGGAGATCGAGACCATCCTGGCTAACATGGTGAAACCCCGTCTCTACTAAAAATACAAAAAACTAGCCGGGCGTGGTGGCGGGCGCCTGTAGTCTCAGCTACTCGGAGGCTGAGGCGGGAGAATGGCGTGAACCCGGGAGGTGGAGCTTGCAGTGAGCCGAGATCGCGCCACTGCACTCCAGCCTGGGCGACAGAGCGAGACTCCATCTCAAAAAAAAAAAAAAAAAAAAAAAAAAGATATGTCCCATCAATACCTAATTTATTGAGAGTTTTCAGGATGAAGGGCTGCTGAATTTTGTCAAAGGCCTTTTCTGCATCTATTGAGATAATCATGTGGTTTTTGTCTTTGGTTCTGTTTATATGATAGATTACATTTAATGATTTGCATATGTTGAACCAGCCTTGCATCCCAGGGATGAAGCCCACTTGATCATGGTGGATAAGCTTTTGAAGTGCTGCTGAATTCGGTTTGCAAGTTTTTTCTTGAGGATTTTTGCATCGATGTTCATCAGGGATATTGGTCTAAAATTTTCTTTTTTTGTTGTGTCTCCGCCAGGTTTTGGTACCAGGATGATGCTGGCATCATAAAATGAGTTAGGGAGGATTCCCTCTTTTTCTATTGATTGAAATAGTTTCAGAAGGAATGGTATCAGCTTCTCCTTGTACCTCTGATAGAATTTAGCTGTGAATCCATCTGTTCCTGGACTGTTTTTGGTTGGTGGGCTCTTAATTATTGCCTCAATTTCAGAGCCCGTTATCGGTCTATTCAGGGATTCAACTTCTTCCTGGTTTAGTCTTGGGAGGGTGTATGTGTCCAGGAATTTATCCATTTCTTCCAGATTTTCTAGTTTATTTGCATAGAAGTGTTTATAGTATTCTCTGATGGTAGCTTGTATTTCTGTGGGGTCAGTAGTGATATCCCCTTTATCATTTTTTATTGCATCTATTTGATTCTTCTCTCTTTTCTTTTTTATTAGTCTTGCTAGCGGTCTATCAATTTTGATGATCTTGTCAAAAAACGAGTTCCTGGATTCATTGATTTTTTTGAAGAGTCTTTTTGTGTCTCTTATCTCCTTCAGTTCTGCTCTGATCTTAGTTATTTCTTGCCTTCTGCTAGCTTTTGAATGTGTTTGCTCTTGCTTCTCTAGTTCTTTTAATTGTCATGTTAGGGTGTCAATTTTAGATCTTTCCTGCTTTCTCTTGTGGGCATTTAGTGGTATAAATTTCCCTCTACACACTACTTTAAATGTGTCCCAGAGATTCTGATATGTTGTGTCTTTGTTCTCATTGGTTTCAAAGAACATCTTTATTTCTGGCTTCATTTCGTTATGTACCCAGTAGTCATTCAGGAGCAGGTTGTTCAGTTTTCATGTAGTTGAGTGTTTTTCAGTGAGGTTCTTAATCCTGAGTTCTAGTTTGATTGTGGTCTGAGAGACAGTTTGTTATAATTTTTGTCCTTTAACATTTGCTGAGGAGTGCTTTAATTCCAACTATGTGGTCAATTTTGTAATAAGTGCAATGTGGTGCTGAGAAGAATGTATATTCTGTTGATTTGGGGTGGAGAGTTCTGTAGATGTCTATTAGGTCTGCTTGGTGCAGAGCTGACAAGGGATGTGAAGGACCTTTTCAAGGAGAATTACAAACTACTGCTCAATGAAATAAAAGAAGACACAAACAAATGGAAGAACATTCCATGCTCATGGATAGGAAGAATCAATATCATGAAAATGGCCATAGCGCCCAAGGTAATTTATAGATTCAATGCCATCCATCAAGCTACCAATGACTTTCTTCACAGAATTGGAAAAACCTGCTTTAAAGTTCATATGGAACCAAAAAAGAGTCCACATTGCCAAGAAAATCCTAAGACAAAAGAAGAAAGCTGGAGGCATCATGCTACCTGGCTTCAAACTATACTACAAGGCTACAGTAACCAAAAGAGCATGGTACTGCTACCAAAACAGAGATATAGACCAATAGAACAGAACAGAGGCCTCATAAATAATATCATACATCTACAGCCATCTGATGTTTGACAAACCTGAGAAAAACAAGAAACGGGGAAGGATTCCCTATTTAATAAATGGTGCTGGGAAAACTGGCTAGCTGTATGTAGAAAGCTGAAACTGGATCCCTTCCTTACACCTTATATAAAAATTAATTCAAGATGGATTAAAGACTTAAATGTCAGACCTAAAACCATAAAAACCCCAGAGGAAAACCTAAGCAATACCATTTAGGACGTAGGCATGGGCAAGGACTTCTTGTCTAAAACACCAAAAGCAACAGCAACAAAAGCCTGGGATTAACAAATGGGATCTAATTAAACTAAAGAGCTTCTCCACAGCAAAAGAAACTACCATCAGAGTGAATAGGCAACCTAAAGAATGGGAGACATTTTTTGCAATCTAACCATCTGACAAAGGGCTAATACCCAGAATCTACAAAGAACTTAAACACATTTACAAGAAAATATCAAACAACACCATCAAAAAGTGAGCAGACACTTCTCAAAAGAAGACATTTATGCAGCCAACAGACACATGAAAAAATGCTCATCATCACTGGCCATCAGAGAAATGCAAATCAAAACCACAATGAGATACCATCTCACACCAGTTAGAATGGCAATCATTAAAAAGTCAGGAAACAACAGGTGCTGGAGAGGATGTGGAGATATAGGAACACTTTTACACTGTTGGTGGGACTGTAAACTAGTTCAACCTTGTGGAAGACAGTGTGGCGACTCCTCAAGGATCTAGAACTAGAAATACCATTTGACCCAGCCATCCCATTACTGGGTATATACCCAAAGGATTATAAATCATGCTGCTATAAAGACACATGCACATGTATGTTTATTGTGGCACTATTTACAATAGCAAAGACTTGGATCCAACCCAAATGTCCATCAATGATAGACTAGATTAAGAAAATGTGGGACATGCACACTATAGAATACTATGCAGCCATAAAAAGGATGAGTTCATGTCCTTTGTAGGGACATGGACGAAGCTGGAAACCATCATTCTCAGCAAACTATCGCAAGGGCGGAAAACCAAACACCGCATGTTCTCACTCATAGGTGGAATTGAACAATCAGAACACTTGGATACAGGGTGGGGAGGAACACCACACACTAGGGCCTGTCATGGGATGGGGGGAGGGGGGAGGGATAACATTAGGAGATATACCTAAGTACGGTAAATGACAAGTTAATGGGTGCAGCACACCAACATGGTACATGTATGCATATGTAAGAAACCTGCACATTGTACACATGTATCCTAGAACTTAAAGTATAATAATAAAAAAAAAAACCTACCTATTTTTCCTTCAATATTATTGTGAATTCAAGATGCATCAGCCTTACATGTTATGCATTGTTTTGGCAAATGTAGCTATCATCCTTAACTGAGACTTGACATTGAAATGTAACAACTTCTACATTCTATTGAATGTAGAAATTATTCTAGAGAAGCAATTGTTATTAAAAGGAACTTTCTGTTCTGCCAGTTTATGACAAAATTGATCAAAGTTATATGATTTTATGTTTGGGCATGTAATTTTCAAGAGACCTTTTTATAGTTGATCTTAATATCCTTAAAGGGAGATAGATTTTTGGGTTATCTTATGATTTTTAATACATCCTTCACGACTTCCTTTTTAGAGAGAAAAACTGCCAATTTTTTTGGCCTTCATATTTAAGGGAAAAACAAAATACATACTTTGTTTCAATTTTTCAACAGTCAAGGGAAGTAAAATAAATGATAGTATGGTCTAGAATTGAATTTCTAGCACCAAAATGGAATTCTATAGAAATTTAATGTCTTCCACTTCAGAGGACAGGCAGATTCCACCGTAGTATATAAAGTGCTTCATTTGTGTGTTTTTAAAACATTTTTTTTTCCACCATAGGAGGAGGGAGGTTCAGGGGTGACAGCAAGGGATAGATCTGATTTGACTTTATTCGCAGCAGGCAAAGAGTGGAATTCTCTGCCTGGGTAAAACTTTTTTTAGGGAAGACTGTGAAGGGGCTTGATGGATTCTGTTGTAGCTTAATATTATAGAAGTCAGCGTGGAACAGATTAGTAATTTTTGTCCTAATTGGTGTTTTTTTTATTACATTTCTGTGTGTGCATACTCATAGACTTTACTATTCCCTTTGGTGGATGTGGAAAGAGGAGTTAACTCCATGAAAGCTTTTCTTCCTCTTTGCTTTAAAGAGAGAATCTGTCCCTCCCTCTCTCCCCACCCACCCCCTTACACATACACTCTCACACTCTGTCACACTACTACTCCAACTACTACACACTCTCTCTCTCACTACTACTACTACAACAACTACTACTACTACTACGACTACTACTACTACTACTACTACGACTACTACTACTACTACTACTGGAGTGCTTATAATCAAAATACAGTTTCCTGCCCATGCCTCTTCATCTCTGCTCCCATAGCTCCACAGTCAATAATTTCTGGCTATTTCTGATTTCTTCTGGTGGTTACTTTCTTCTGGTTAATAAATGCTTATGTGGCTATTTCTGGGTTGAGACATTAAGCTTCCTACTCTACTCTGCTAAAGATACAGCTTAACCATATCCTCTTTCACCCCCTCTCCTTTCTCCTCCTGGTGTAGTTATAAAATGTATTAGTTTCTCTATTGGTTACTTTTCTACCTTCAATGCTACACTTGAACTTCTATATCTTGTTTCACCAACTACAGAAAATATTTATCATCCTATGTGTGTTGATTTTCTATAATAATAGGTGGCTTATTACCTAAAGTCTAAAGGGAAGTTTCAAAACACATTTATTTCACAAACTTCTCTGCTAATGTCTGTGTAATATGTCAGCCTTTTAAATGCACTGATTTTTGGATGTTGCTCTGTGGATTACTAGGAATGTCTTCAGGAGTTTCACAAAAAATAAACATTTTTTCCCTTAATTCACCTGATCATTCTGAAGTAGCTCTGTTGTCTGGGGTATATATCTGGGGTTTGTTGTCTTGAGCCAGGAAAATTTAGGACATGGACACACACAAGGAGTTTAGGAGCTGAGGTTTAATAAGCAGAAGAAAGAGAAAGAAAAACAGGTCTCTCTCTATTGAGAGAGAGGGGAGTTTGGAGAGGAAAGACCCGCTGGTGGTGGAGGCCCCGGAGTTTATAGTCCAGCTAGAGGAGTCAGTGTCTGATTTACATTGGGCTCACAGATTGGTTTGATCAGGTGTGATGTTTACATAGCCTGCAGGGAAGGCTGGTAGCCACTCTAATCTTATTATGCAGATAAACTCTCCCTTTGGCAGGATCCATCTTGTCTGCTCCTTACTATACACGTGGCAGACAGAGAAGGGAAGACAGAGCCGCCATTTTGAACATGATTGGCACAGCTGCTGGCATCTGTGTCTGCAGCTCAATTTTACAGGCTGCTCTTTGTTAGAAAGGAAAATGATTTGTGGCTGCTTTTCATTACCAGGAAAACTTTACTGAGGACTTCCAAACCCTCACTATCTCCCTGAGTAATTTCTTCTTAACTCCTGTATCAATTCATTTTTGGTTTTTTTTTTTTTTCTGTCCCATACATTGGATTTTTATTTAAAAATGAAATTGGTTTCTAGGGATTTGAGTTCCAGTCCAGCTCTTACAGTAACTTGTTTTGTTACTTGGAGTAGGTCATTTGTGCTCTGTGGACATTGATTTCAACAGTGGCAGCAGTAGCAGCAGCAAATTACAAGAAGATAGGATTTTGTTTGCTAGGGCAACCATAACAAAGTACTACAGTTTGGGTGGCTTGAACAATATAAATCTATTTTCCCATAATTCTTGCAGCTAGTAGTGTTGGTTATCAAGGTATTAGCAAGGCTGATTTCTTCTGAGGGCTCTCTCCTTGACTTGCAGATGGTCATCTTCCCAGTGTCTTCACATGGTCTTCCTTCTGTATGTGTCTGTGTCCTAATCTCCTCTTGTTATAGGGACATTAGTCATATTGGAGTAGGGCCTACTCTAATGACCTTATTTTAACTTCTTTACCTATTTAAAGATCCTATCTCGAAATACAGTCACAGTCTGAGGTAATGGGGGTTAAGAGTTCAACATTTAAGTCCTGGGGAAGGATGGGACAATTCAGCCCATGAGAAAATTGGTAATGTCAACTTACGTTGAGCTAAAAAATTCAATGAATACTGCTAACCAAGAAACAGGGACTTGTTCACATTTGTTTAATATTTGTATGTTACTTCTCTTCAGTTGCATTTCTTTAAGCCAAAAATGAGAAGTCAAGCATTCTTATACTACAGAACTCAGTCAGAATGACGACAGCATTTTGGAAGGTGTCCACAGATGTTTGAGAATGAACTGTTTGAGTTCTGTGTGTGTGTGTGTAATATTAAGCTGGATTTTCAATATACTACATTTGCTAAAACTGGCTTTTAATTAAGTGTCTTAGGTTAAAGTTCCAGTTATTGAACAAGTCATTGCTTTTCCCAAGTCTCAGATTCAGAGTAACACTTATTGTTGGTGGGTTGTGAGAATCCAGTGGGGTAATATATGTTAAAGTACTTTGTCAAATGTAAAGTGTTTTGTACATTAAAATGTTGTCTTTAATAACAGTGGGAAAATATTTTGTCTTGGAAACATAAATTCTACCTTTTGTGCTAAGTGCATATCAGAGCACCTTGAGCAAAAAATTTATGGATCATCTAACTTAGTACATTTGTTTTCATATGTGGAAATCAAAGCTAAGAAATTTTAAGAGACATGCTCCTAATCATCTGGAAGAATTGTGTTGGAATTTCTGACTATAGTGAACTTTCCAGTAAAGAATTAAGCAGCTTCTTACATAGGATTTTTGAATTTCATAAAAATTCACAGTAATGAATAATTGGAATGCATTTATACGTTCATTTGCAAAAATATACTTTTCACTTAATGTCATTTCTATGATGATTGTATTTTTCTCTTTGAAGATATTTAGTTCTCATCACCAAATGAACTGTGTTGAACTACATGGGCCAATTGTATGTTTATCTTGCGTTTTATTTCTAAATTCGTCTTCTCTCTTTGTTTAGGAAGTTTTCAGTGTAATAATTCTGTCACATCAGAATTTGGAAAATGCAGAAAAGCAAAATAGTTCATAATTTTTTTGGGTTACATGTGGGCTTACAATGCATATTATACCTTTAATTAAACTGGAAATTAACTTCTGATTATTTTATTATATGTCAATTTGATTTTAAGCTCCTCATCTTGCATTCAGATGTATTCTGAAATGAAAATTTATGAGCCAGTGACCTGGTCCAACTTTTTCCCCGTGATTTATCTGTTTGGGGCTCCCATGTTTGTTTTGGCATAATAGAATGGATGGGAGGGAAGGTCTATTTTCAACTGAAAGTGGCAGGAATAAAGACTTAGTCTTTGAAGTTATATATGTATTTTTTGTTGTTGTTGTTTTTGAGATTAACTTTTGGCCTTGTAGATGAAGACAGTATGATGTAGAAGACAATCACTGGTCTTTCACTGTCTGCTATTTATTGTGCATTTGTGCCTCTAACTCTTTGTCTGGCTAGGATGTTCACTGTCAATTGCAAATCTTCGTTCATGGATAGCACAAAAGGCCATATCTAATCAAAAGATGAACAAGGAACATTTGAAAACTCACTCCTTGTTTGTCCAGTGTGAAATAAAGCCTTGGAATCAACAGCTGGGAGGGGCAATAAACTATAATTTCTTACTTAGTATATCATGTAAAAATAAACAAGTGATTAAAGACTATCTATGTATACCTCATCAGATATAGACCTTGAGTACAGTCGCAAATTATAGTTTGTTTTAGCTACAGAAAGGCAACTTTTAACATCTCAAAACTATAGAACTAATTACTTTCTGGTTACGCTATGGAAATATAACACCAGCTCTTTTTCAATAGATTTTTAGGCAGAGATGTCTTGGAATAACTGTATACCCAGTGTGAGGAAGAGGGCAGTTAGATGCAGTATATCTTTTCTCTTCTTTTCATTTTCAACTTCTTCTGTATTTATTTTAAAAATCTTGTTTTTCATCTTGTTTTTTATAACAAAAATACTGTTTTCATCTGATAATTTTAAGTGGGATGTTTAGTTTCTTAACATTTAATATAATGCAGTTGTCTTTAATGCTACCATCTTCCTATTTATTTTTTATTTGTCCCAAGGATTCTTGTTCTTTTCTTTCTTCTTTCTTTAGGGTTAAATAAATAATTCTGAGAACTGATTTTAACTATATGCCTTTTAACTATACTCTTTATAATTTTAAGCGGTCGCTGTAGTGTTAACAATATCACACATAACTTTTCACAGTTTACTTTGAATACTATAACATTTTATGTATACTGTAGTACCGTGAAAACAGTATAATTCCATTCTTGCAATCACATCACTTGTGCTATTATATTTTACCTCTACATGTTAATATGTAAAATGTAAAAATACAGTGTTATTATTTTTGCTTTATATAATTCTCTTTCAAATAAATACATTAAAAAGTCTTCTTTATATTTTCTAACATATTTATCATTCCCAGTGTTCATCATTATTTTTTGTTTACCCAAGTTCCCATCTTGTATTATTTCTGTTCAGTCTGAAGTATATCCTTTAGGTTTTCTTATACTCTAGATGTATTGGGTATGTCCTGATAACAAATTCTAACAAAACTTTTCTTTATATGAAAATGACTTTATTTTGCTTTCCTTTTTGAAAAAAAAAATTGTTGTATATGTTATTTCAGGTTGACAATTCTTTTTTTCTGCCAGCAATTTAAAGATACTGTTCCATGATCATCTGGCCTCAATTATTTCGGATGAGAAATCAATCAAAATGTATTTTTCCCCTGATTATAATATTTCTTTTTTCTCAGTCTGCTTTAAAAAGTTTTCTCTTGTTTTCAGAGTTGCTTATTACATGCTTAGGTAAGGTTAATTCCTGTTTTATTGCTGAGTACTATGAGTGATATTAATTGTATGGATGTACCACAATTGTTTATCCACCTTCTGTTGTTGAATATTTGACTTGTTTCTAGTTTTTGAATATTATAAATAAAGCACCTGTGAACATCCTTGTACAAATCTTTTTAAGGACATATATTTTCATTTGTCTTGAGAAAAACCCTATGAATGAAACTGTTAGGCCATAGCATAAGTGCATATTAAATTTTACAAGAAACTGCCAAAGTGTCTATAACATTTTATACTGGGGCCATTATTCAGCCCTCATAATTGCTACTTATATATTTAAAACCCTCTGATGACTTCATATCTCACTCAAAGTAAAAGGCAAAGTTATGACAATGGTTTGCTAGTTCTTATACAATATACCCTCTGCTCATGTTTCTTCTTTGACCGCATGACTATCAGATTTTCTTTTTGTCTCCCTCTGTTCCAGACACATTAGCTTCCTTTGATTTTGGAATATACAAGTCTTGCTCCACTCAAGGCAATGAAGCACTTTTGCTCCAAATTCTAAGCTCCCTCCCTCACTTTAGGGCTTTGATCAAATTTTTGGTTCTTGAGGCTTTTCCTGACATTGTAATTAAAACTGCACCCCTTCCTAGCATTCTCTCCCACTTTCCACAATGTCATTGTTTCCCATCTCTTAGGTTTTCTTTGTTACAGCATATCACTTATCAGGAAAAAATATTTTGTTTATTAGTTAGCTTGTTGTCAGTCTTCAGCTGTTAAAATGTAAGTTCTGGGAGGGCAGGAATTTTTGTTTATTTTGTTTACTTCTTTCATCCATAGCACATAGTAAATAATAAGTATTTGTTGAATGAATGATTAAATGTCCTATGGTTTCCATTGCTGTTGTTGAGAAATCTGTGTTTGGTAGTTTTTATTTCGTGGATAAAAATACTTTATTACTAATTTAAAAATATTCTCATAGAGTTTCTGTAGTTTCACCACAGCATATCTACATGCACATTTACTTTTATGTGTTCTGCCTAGTATAGATTATACTTCCTTACCTTTGGATTAATTTCTTTCATTATCTCTGGAAAATTTATAGCCAATATTGCTTTAAATGTAGCTTCTCTTCTGTTCTAGCTCTCCTCTCTTTTGGAACTCTGAGTATCCTCTTTCCCTTTATTAATTTTCTTCATAGTACCCATAATCATCTGACCTACAACCTACTTCCTTCCTGCCTGCTTTGTTTTTTTTTCCCTCTACTTTTTTCCCTCAGGATCTAGAAAGTGCCTAATACATAAGAGACACTTACTGAATGTTCGTTGAATGTTTATAGGACAGATAATAAATGTTAGCTCCTCTCTATCTTCAATATTTTCTTATATCTCTTGTAAATTTTTTATCTGCTTTTCTCTCTGTGCTGCTTTTGGAATAATTTCGTTGGTAAATTCATGAATGTTCTTTCAGTTTTGCATATTCTGAGATTTAATCTGTCCATTAAATATTTTTATTTCAATAATACATTTTGTTTCATTTCCAGAATGTCTTTTTAGTTGTTTCATGTTTCTCTGACCGCTTTTGATAGTATCTTGTTGCTTGCTCACTTAAAAAAATGCAATTATTTTATCTTTAAATATCTCATACATAGGTATTTTATAATCTCTAACTGATAATCAGAACACCTCAAGTTCTTGGATACCTATGACTGTTGCCTGTACTTTTGTTGATTCATACTTATGTTGATTTGTGTTATTACATGTTGGGTGATTTTTATTGTGAATACCTATAATAGTTGTGTGAATATAATAGTCATGTGAATATTTGTGAATAGCTATAATACTTATGATATCTGTTATATGTGTATGATATTTAAGTTATATATATAGTATATATAGTTTTATATAGCATATATAGGAGATATATATATATATATATATCCTATAACTCTCTATTGTGGAAACTTTCATGAGAGAGGATTTGCTGTTATTTCAGCTTGACAGCAGGGAATGTTACAAATCTTTAACCTTCTTCCAGGGTTCCTGGCTTGACCCACGAATCTTGCATTCAGTGCTCCCTTTTTCCTTCTATACCAAGGCTCAGTGTTTTCATTGCAGTACTGATGGTGGTACTTGTCTTTCGAGCAATTTAGACTATCACGTTTGCTTACCACTTTTTGCTCTGGTTTTATTCTTTTTTTGCCTTTGCTCCTTGATACATCTTTTATCTCCTCCAAGCCTAATCATGCAAAACTTTGTGGACTAGTATGTTTATATCAGTATCTATCTGTATCTATATCTATGTCTATGTGTATTTGTATCTTTTTTTCCTCCTGTGAACTTTCTTCTATCTAGAAAAATGGCTTCATGTATTTTTTTCTACTTTTCACTCGAAAAACAAAATGTTTTTAAAATAATAAACATAGAAGTATCAACTCTGCAAGTCTATCAGTTATTTGCATTAACAGTTAATACCCAAGGCTTTATTATATTAGGCCATAATATCCATTTATATATCCACAGAATATTCTTTAGCTGGTAAATCAGATTTAATTTTTTTGTTAAACTACTTTTCAGGGAAATGTCTTAAATATTTAAACAATGATTATCATCATTTCTCCTTGAAAACCACTCTTGCTACTTGCTCGTATGGAAACATGATCCTGTAACTTGATGACGGTAGCCATGGCTAGGTATTTTCTTCAGATGTTTTAATTTTTCTGTTGTTCAAAAAGGTACCCTAAATGAACAACACTCAACAACCTGGTGCAAATTCTAGACTTTGGAAAAAGTTTGTGATAAATATTTGTAAACAAAGTGTTAATGAAGCAGGATATTTCCCTGACCCCTTCGTGGGATTCATGACAGGGGTGCCCCACTTACTCAGCCCTCATGGGAGGGGGAGCACACAGGTGAGTGCATGCAGGAGTCAGGATGAGTGGTTCTGGGCACAGCCAGGAGCAGACCTCTCTGCGGCCCCACAGCAGTGTCTAAGCAGGTACCAGCGAGCTCTGGAGCCCCAGACATTGTATGTTACAGCGCTCTTTTAGTTTTGCTTTCTGTGGATGACTCAAGTGTTAAACAGTTCAAGCATCTGCACCCGTGGTTCCCAAGCTCCTGTTTGGCATCCAGAAAGAATCAGGTCCTAGGAATGAATTGAAGGGTGGTGAGTATGGAGGATTTTATTGGCAATGAAAGTAGCTTTCTGCTGGAAGAGGAGCTGTAAAAGGAATGGAGTGGGAAGGTGATCTTCCCCTGTAGTCTGGCCATTCCCCGGCCAGGCTCCTCTCCAAAGTCCCACCATCCAGCCATCCCTCTGAAGTCAAGCTGCTTCTCTCTGACGTCTGGCTGCTGCTTTTCTTCTCTCCTTCTCTGCTGCTCCTCTGCCAATGGAGCCTGGGATTTCCATAGGTACAGGGTGGGGGGCCAGGTGGGCCAGGGTGGTTTTGGAAAAGGCAACATTGGAGCGGGAAAATGAAGATGTAAAGTTCACACTTTGGGCCATAGTTCCAGACTCGAGGGTGGAGCCATCCCGGGAACCACCCTCATCTACCCAGTATTTCTCTGCCTCCTGTCCATATCGTTAAGACCTATAGAAAAAGTCAATGCATTTTTTCTCATGAAGAAGAGTGTCTCAGTTGGAAATACAGGCTTTCATAGTTGCTGCTGGTGTAACAGTCTCAGGTATTATGGCAGTTTCACAAAAGGCATTTTGTATAGTTTGGTAAAATCAGTGTTAGTTGATTTGATCTCTCTTCCATCGTCTAAGAAATTCACTGACATTTATTTTTATTTTTATTAAATAAGAGCTAGCAATTATTTAAGATACAGTAGTATGTATCTTTAGAAATAATTTAAGCTTTACTCAAAAACTTTGCACTTAAGAGGTCTTTCTGCTAGAATTCAAACCTTTCTTTTTATCTATATTATACTTGCAGAACAAGATGTTTAGCAGTGACAAGTTTAGAGATGGGACAGGGTAGAAGAGCAGAAAGGAGGGGACTGCAAAATACCACACTGAGGAAAGAAGAGGCTGCTTTCTGAAATATATGGTTAAAAAGTAAAAAAAAAAAGAACATTTGGGGACTCCATCCAATCCTCTCCATACTCAAAATCATCCAGTTAAAATGGGAAAATGAATGACAGAATATTTCTCTATTTTTAGACAAATGGGCTATGTGTTTAAGTGAACATGTTAATATTTATTTAAATCTGTTGAATTATGCTGTCATGAAAACCTGTGTCTTTCAAGTGACATATTTTTTTTTTCTTTTACTTGCATTTACTTTTAAATTATGGACATTTTATTTTCTGGCTTACTACTTTCATTCCCCAGTGTAATACCTAATTTCATTCCTCAGCATATACAATGTAAAATCACACGTTTTGCCTTTGTTTATGGCTGCTATTGGTATTATCTAGAAGGTACAAGTTTTGAATCTTATTTCTGTTGTTTGTGCATGGGGAGCAAAGTCCCCAAAAATCTGATCAAGAGGATGAGAAAAGAAATGTAGATTATGTTCTTTGAAGTAGTCAGTGATTAAAAGCATCTATTTTTTTTCTACAACTCAAAAGTTAATAACACTTTTAGGTTGTAGAACATGTAAAACAAATCGGAGGAGGGCTGGGACCTTTAGCCTACTGTAAGGACGCTCTTGTTCTCGCTTGAATTCTGATAGCAGAGCCATTGTTTTTAGAAAAGCAACTGAAATTCTCAGTTCATGGTTCCAAATCCCTAATTACAATCCATTTCTGAACTCTTAAAAACTGTAACACTCTCTTCCTCTTTTCATTGTTACTTCTCCCTTTCTTTCCCTCCATCTATCTTCTGGCTTTGTTTTGTTTTGTTTTGTTCTTCCCAATGCAACCAGTAACTTGGAGGTTATGGTTAAAGGCAGATAAATAGCGGAGAATGGAATGGAGAAACTCTTTCACATTCTTTTTCCTTCTTAAGCCTAAATTTGAATTCAATTCTGGGAGGCCTCTGGTAAAAATTGGGTCAGTAATGACTTAACAGCTATTTATTGGGATCTTCCCTGAAATAAGGGAACTTTACAAAAATACAGTGAAACTGAGAACAAGAGGGTAAATCGACTTTCCAGAAGTTGGAGATCTTCCTCATACTCTTAAATTGTATTGAGTAAATGCATTTGTTTTCCCTCATTATAAAAGAAAAGTACTACCAAAGAAATGATACATTATGAGCCTCAGCTTCCAGGGCATATTTTCTTGCAGATAGTATTTCTGTAGTATTATAAGCATTAAAGCTATGTAAGTAGCAACTAAAAGATCATTTTCTTTTTTTTTTTTTTGAGATAGAATCTCACTCTGTTGCCCAAGTTGGAGTGCAGTGTCATGATAGCGGCTCACTGCAACCTCTGCCTCCCAGGTTCAAGCGATTTCTGGCTAAGTTTTATATTTTTATATATATATTATATTTTATATACATTATCATTTATATTTTTAGTAGGGATGGGATTTCAGCATGTTGGTCAGGCTGGTCTTGAACTCCTGATCTCAAGTGATCTGCCCACCTTGGCCTCCCGAAGTGCTAGGATTACAGTTGTGAGCCGCCATGCCTGGCCTAAAAGATCATTTTCTTTGGAGTAAGAACTGGGCTCAAATTCTAGCTCTGTGACCCCAAAAGCACAGGCAATAAAAGCAAAAGTAAACAAATGGAATTGCATCAAGGTAAAAACCGTCTGCATAGCAGAGAACACAATTAGGAGAGTCAAGAGACAACCCACTGATTGTGAGAAAATATTTGCAGACCATACCTCTGATAAGGGGTTCAAATCTAAAATATGTAAGGAATGCAAACAGCCCAATAGCAAGAAAACAAATAACCCAATCAAAAAATGAGTAATGGACACCTCTCAAAAGAAAGCATACACATGACCAACAGATATATTAAAAAAGGCTCATCAACACTGATCATCAGGGAGATGCAAACTGAAACCCCAATGACATATCCCCTCGTACCTGTTAGAATGGCTTTATCAAAAAGACAAAAAATCACAGGTTCTGGCAGGGATGTGGAGAAAAGGGAAATCTTGTGCCCTGTTGTTGGGACTGTTAATTAATACAGCCGTTATGAAAAACAGTATGGCGGTTCCTCAGAAAACTAAAAATAGCATTGCCATATGATGTAGCAATCCCTGTACTGCATACATATCCAAAGTATATGAAATCAGTATGTCAAAGAGACATACTACACTCTCATGTTCATTACAGTATATTCACAATAGCCAAGCTGTGGAAGCAAACTAGGTGTCCATCATCAGAAAAATGGACAAAGAAAATGTGGTATAGATACACAATGGAATATGCAATGGAATACTAGTCACTGTTTACAAAGGAGAAAATCCTGTCATTTATGACAACATGAATAAACCTGCAGAATATTATCCTAAATGAAATAAGCCAGGCACTTAAGACAAATACCACATGATCTCACTTGTATGTGGAATCTAAAAAAGTGGAACTCATAGAAATAGCTAGTAGAATTATGGTTACCAGAGGCTGAGGGAGGGGGTGGATGGGAAAAGGGAGGCATTGATCAAAGAGTACAAAGTTTTAACTTGACAGGAGAAATAAGCTTTAGGGATTGATTGCACAGGATGCTCAGGATGCTGACTATAATAAGTAATAGCACATTGCCCTTTTTTTTTTTTTTTTTTTTTTTTTGAGACAGAGTCTTGCTATGTCGCTAGGCTGGAGTGCAGTGGTGCTATCTTGGCTCACAGGAACCTCTGCTTCCCGGGTTCAAGCAATTTTCCTGCCTCAGCTTCCCGAGTAGCTGGGCCTACAGGTGCGCACCACCATGCCCGGCTAATTTTTGTACTTTTAGTAGAGACGGGGTTTTACCATGTTGGCCAGTATGGTCTCGATGTCTTGACCTTGTGATCCAATCCCCTTGACCTCCCAAAGTGCTGGGATTACAGGCGTGAGCCACCACACCTGGCCTTGCCTATTTCAAAATTGCTAAAATGAGTGGATCTTAAATGTTTTTAACATGAAAAAAATATTAACTATGTGAGGCGATGGATTTGTTAATTAGCCTGATTTAATCGTTCCACATTGTAAATATATATCAAAATGTTACATTTTACCCCACAAATATATACATTTATTATTTGTTAATTGCAAATAAAAATTTTTAAAAATCTAGCTCTGCTTCTATTAGGGCCAGTTAATGTTCATCTTTGTACCTTAGTTGGTCATCTTTAAAATCAGGTGTAAATTCCAAATTTATATGGTTTTTGTGGGTATTACATGAGAAAAAGCAATTATAACACATAATACAGTTTAGTATATTAGTTGTGTTGTTATTAATAAGACACTGATAAGGAGTAAGATAACTAGCAAATAAGGAGAAGGAGCAAACTCATGGAGTGCAATCCCTTATAAAGGCCATATTTAGGAAGGGAACATTTTGTTTTGTTTTAGTTAGGAGAATGTACTTATGTGTGTTGCTCACATTAGAATTATTGAATGGAAGTATGCCTGTTGGTCTGTTTAGGTCTCAGTAAGCTGACATACACTCTGTGACTGTGTATACAGTGCCCAGTGTCTGGCCGAAAGGTGAAAGAATTCAGTTAAAGAACTAGGTATTCACAAAGCTTAGACACTGGGATAATCACATAGTGGACTCTTTGCCTAACTTTTCCATTTTCATCTGGAGGTGCTGGTCACACCTGAAATCCTATCCATGCAAAGGTATGATAAAGCATTCGTAATTTTGTTGGTAACATTTTCTTTGTTTCTACGTGTTTGGGTTTACCCAGTTTCTTAATGGGAGAACACAGATGTTACTTCTTTCTATTTAACTGAAGGTTAGTTGAAAGAAATAGTAACTGCATTTGCCCCAAGTTTTTTGGTGATATACTTGATGGACATTTAACCTCTGAGTGTTCTTTTAGTATCAAAAGCTTTGTGAATTGCTTTTTCATGTGCTTTCAAACTTTCAAACTAAAATAAATAGTTTCTTGACTCATTGGTTAACAGTGTTCGTGTTTTCTAAAAATCTCCCAGACTTGCTGAAAGTTCAGGATAACTCAAATTAACTTTATCCATTGAAAATTCCCTCTAGAGATATAATTTCACCAAAACAAAATGACAAATCTCAGGCCATCAATAAATTAGAGGTGGAAAGAACCAACTACATCATTACATCCATTCAAGTAGCAAGAGAGAAATGTACCTGGCAGTACATTATTTTGGTATATAATTTATCTCACACCAACATTCGGAAAAACTTCCAGTGCTCCTGCTAAATTGTCATCTGTCACGGTGATTTTTTTTTAATTTTTATTTTTAGCATTTCTCTGAAGCGAGGAGTGTGAATGTATAAATTAGTCAATCTGATTGACACATGCAGAGTGAAACGGAAGGAGCACTGAGGCAGAGACAACGGAACTGCAAGGAGAAAGCCATATTTTAGATCCTACAGCCTGTGTTCAGCTCCCTACTGCCATTTAGTAGCGGTTTGAACATAAAGTGCTGAACATGTAATAGGCACTGAATTCATGTTACTCCTGATACTTAGTTATATAGTATTTCAGTGAAACTGATCAAAACCTTCTCTTTATACCCTTTATCTGTAAAAAGATATGCCATACATATAGCCACTGTATACATGTGATATGTACACATGTAATTTAGTTTAAGGTATAGCAGTTTATAGCAGAGTAATTTATTGGAAGTATTGATAAAGTTAGCTTCTAAATAACTTGTAGTAGTATTAACGTATTATCTTTTTTATGAACTTTAATAATCCCTCCAAAATATGCATAAGTGCTGGCTCCTGATTCTCTTCTGTTTTTTTGTAGGTATGCTTTTTTCTTTTTATGTAGCAGATACATATTTCTGAGAGCAAAAACTATTATTCTACTTTTTTCTTTTTAATATCATCCACAACACCTCTGACACAATACGGAAAACACATAGTACTCACAGCTGTTGGGTAAAAGCACTTTTATGTAAGAAATGAGTCTAATATAAAACTTTAAAAATATCTGGGTAGCACCATGACCCGTTAGTTGACCTGAACATTTTGTTTAGTTAACCTATTTTCTATCTTTGAGCTACGAATCTACTCCCCAGCCCAACTCTTGTGCCAGAATGAATTTCAGATTGCTTTATTTATTTATTTATTTTTATTATACTTTAAGTTCTAGGGTACATGTGCACAACGTGCAGGTTTGTTACATGTGTATACATGTGCCATGTTGGTGGGCTGCACCCATTAACTTGTTATTTACATAATCATCACGTTCCCCTGTAGCTGAGCCTAGAACTTAAGGCACCTACTCATTCCAAACTAGGCTTTCACAAGATTCCTTCCACTTTAGTTTCACAGGAATTCTCTCACACTCTGCAAGAGATACACATGCCATTTTCAAGTCAGATATCTCAGAAGGAAAGTCACCAATCTCTCCTTCCATCCTCCCGCTTCCCATTAAGGACAATTTTATTTTGCTGCCTTCATGTGCCTTTCTTACTAGCCACCTGTCATTTTTAGGGTCTTTTGGTTTCCACGTGCTTTGTTAGGTTCTTGAAAATGAATGAAATTATGCTGACTGCCTTTAAGTCACCAATAGCCTCTTTGGCTCATTCCTCCCTCCAAGCTTCTGCTTATGCCGTGTGCCCTCTTTTGAATGACTTCTTTTTCTCCTATTAGTTTTCTGACTTCCAATATCTCTCTGCAAACACAACTTTGAGAAATCATGATCTCACTTTGAGATATAATTGATTTCTGTCCGCCCACAACTTTGAGATATCATTGATCTCAGGTAGTCACTGTATACCATATATGTATATCCAAAAGTACATATCTGGCTTCTTGTTTGTATTGAGCTTCAGATTCATGGATGCAACTTCCTCTTCCTACTTCTGTCTTCATGCATCTCAAAATTAAATTGTCCAAAGATAGACCACTGATGCTATCTCCTTCAAACTTGCTCTTCCATAGGTCTCCCCATCTCAGTAAATAGCTTTTTCTTTTCTGTTGTCTAGGTGAAAATCCTTGGAGTCTATCTTAACTTTTATTGTTGTATCAGTTATCAAATCTTGTCTTTACTTTCAAACCACTGGTACCATCCTAATCTGAACCACTGCTGTGTTAATTTTATTGTTGCCTCACAAATTACCACTAAACCTGTACTTAAAACCACAAAAATGTATTATCTCACAGTTTTGTAGGTCAGAGGTCTGAGCATAGCTTTACTAGATTGTCTGTTTCACAATTTCGCTTCTTTAGACTCCAGAACAGGAATTGGCTTTGGCGGTAGCAGTCTTTTCTGAGGTTGGACAGGGGAAAGATTTTCTGTAAAGTACACTCAGGTTGTTCAGTTACTGCTGAAGGCTGTCCTCAGCAACTGAGGCCTCTTGTTGATTCTTACCACAAGGGCTTCTATGACATGGCTATTTCCTGCAAGGCAGCTCACTTCTTCAAGACTAGTGAGGGGCCATGTCCCCAGGGGCTCTGCTAGCAAGATGAATCTTATATATATGATAATGTAATTACAGCAGTGATCTCCTACCACCTTTGCCATAAAATTTAATCTCATTATGGAGTAACATCTTTCTCACCTTTGTGATGTTTTCCTGGTTAGAAGCAAATCCCAGGGTTTTACACTCAAGTGGAGGAGATTAAACAAAACTGTAAACACCAGGAGTCAAAGATCATTGAGAGTCATTTTAGGGACTGTCTGCCACAATTGTCATCTCTTGCTTGGATTTTTGAAATGGTCTCCTGAGTTTTATTTCTGCTTCTTTCCTCTTCTACCCTCATTCAACAGCTAGAATGATCTTTAAAAAAAAATTAAGCCACGTAACATCCTAAGCTGAAAACTTTGAATGGCTTTTCATTTCAATCACAGTAAAAGCCCTTGTCTTTACAAGGTCATACAAGATATGAACTTTTACCCCTCTGATCTTGTCTTCAGAGGGAACTGGCTATTCACTGTCTAGAGTGTTCTTTCTTAGTTATCCATATGTATGACTCTGTTGCCTCTTTCAAGTCTTTGCTTAAATGTTACCCTCTCAGTGAGGACTTCCTAGAACCCCTACCCTCCATTTAGAATTCTGACCTCTTCCTCCTCTCCCTCACTCAGCTATTCCTTTTCTTGCTTTATTTTTGTCCTTAGCACCTGTCACCACTTAACAGCATATATAACTTTAGTTTAAATTTTTCTTTTGCCCACTGCTCCCACTTGAGCATAAAATTCACAGAGCACAGCTCCATGAGAGCTATTTTATTCCCTGTTATATCTCTAGCACCTAGGTAATACCTGTCACAGGGTAGACACACAATAAACGTATGTTGAATAAATAAATGAATGCATCTCAGGCTTCAGTTCCTTGATATAGACTTCTTGTTACTCAAAGCTGTGGAAATATTTCACGTCATGAAAATTCTGTTGAAACCAGCCCTGTTCCAATTTTCCTTTTATCTTACAGCTACATTTAGATAGATAGATAGATAGATAGATAGATAGATAGATAGATATACATATCTATGTAGTTGTGTTTCTTTTATCATTTGGGGTCTCTTAAGAGTAACAATATATCAGACTTTAGGATGGGTTATGTTGGTTTTCAGTAATTATTTGTTGATTGATTTTTAGATACTCCTACATTAAGGACTGATTGAGTGATATTTTATGCAAATACATGAACTTCTCTGTGGAAGAATATTTGGTTATCACATAGAAAAACTGAACTACATCACATAAAAATAGAATCATCAAATACTGAATTAAACTACCTCAATCTTGGCTTCAAGAGGTTTACTTAGGACTCCAGTGGGCTTTGTTGGCTGATCAAGAGTTTTCGCTACTTTATGACAGTTAAGGAGTCAAATAATGGCTCTAGGTTTGCTCTTAAAAATCTTAGAACAATATATGATGGAAACTTTGATGTGTCTTTTGCAGAAAAAATGTCCTTTATTTTTTAAATTTCTTCATTTAAATATAATTGTTTTACAATAAACTTCACATATTTAGTGTACAATTTTACCATTTTTGGCATATGTATACATCCATGAAATCTTTACCACAATCAAGATGGTAAACATATCCATAACCCCCGCAAAGTTCCCATAAGTCCCTTGGTAATCCCTCCCTTCGTCCCCTCTTCAATGTCCCTCTGTCCCTTGACTTCTCAGCAACCACTGATTTCTGTTACTGTAGATTAGCTTGCATTATTTGGGGGCTTTTATAAATAAATTCACAAAGTATACACTCTTCGATCTGGCTTAATTCAGTCTTCGAAATTATTTTGAGATTCATCCATGTGGTTGTATGCATCTACCCCATTTGATTACTGTGTGATACTTCATTGTATTGATATCCCACAGGTTGTTTTTCCATTCCTTTTGTTACAGTAGGTAGCTAATCAGAAATGAGTGGGGCAGGCGAGGGCTCCCTCTGACCCACCAGGAATGTCAGGAGACCATCAGGTGATGGTCTGGCAGTTGTCACACTAAAATGACAATACCTAGGAGTATGAAAGATAGGCTGCTAAAAATTTGGAACACGATATATTAATCAAGCTGAATAAGATTTGCTTAGAAGTTGCAGCTGGAGCCAGGGAGAGGCAATTTTGCAAACACTTGAAATTGGTCATTGGAAGCTTCCAATAAAATCTTGGGAATTTGGTGAGTGGGCATGAGTACGCGCTTTAAGAGACAAAATGGTGGCATAGGACCTTCCACCAGAAAAGAGAAAAATGCCTTAGGTGAGCATGGGTACAATTCCACTAAACACACTGCACATGCTCACCTACCAAACATAAGGAACGCACTGCGCATGCAGGTGGTCCACCCTAATGGAATAATGAAGGGAAAGGGGCACAAGAGGCCAGAAGTAGGGCAGCATATTACATCCTAGGATCAAGGTTAAATGGGGCACTTGACCTCCAGAGTGCCTGGTTGGATTTCTTCCAAGTGCACTTTTCTTTCTTTCCTGCTCTAAAGCTTTTTAAGAAATTTCCATTCCTGCTCCAAAACTTGCTACAGCTTTTCTGCCTTACACCCCTCAGTCAATTTATTTTTTTGTTTAGAGGCAAAAATTGAGGTTGCTGCAGACCTGTATGGATTCTCCGCCAGTTACTCAGATATTCGCCACCTCTTACTTGTTGATGCAAATTTGGGTTGTTTCCAGGTTTTTTGGCTTTTGAAAAATCTTATGTTTATTTGTGTGGTTGTGTCCAAATCTTTCTGTAGACAAAAATCAAACTGTTTTCTAAAGTGATTGTACCATTTGTATATTCCTACCAATGTATGAGAGTTCTGGATACTCCACATCTTCTTTGATGCTTGATATTGTCAGTTTTTTAAAATTTAGACATTATAAAAGGTGTAAAGTGGTACCTCATTATGATTTTAATTTATATTTTCCTAATTACTAATGGTGTTGAACATCTTTTTATGTAACTTTTTGACATCTGTATGTCTTCTTTGGTGAAATGTCTTTTCAAATATTTTACACATTTTTTTAATTGAGTTTTTTTAATCTGACTGAATTTTGAGAGTTGTTTGTATATTCTGGCTACAAATCCTTTATAAGATATATGTTTTGCAAATATTTGTTCCAGTGTGAAGCTCTCTTTTTCTTTTCAAAGAAGAGCGGAAGTTTTCATTTTGATGAGGTCCAATTTATCAATTGATTTTTGGTTTTGAATTATATTTTTGGTATTGTATCAGCACGATATTTTTCGTTTTAATGTCACTTGGTAAATTAAGAGTATTTGATTTCTTTAAGATATACTTTAACATAAAATATAGAAATCAACAATTAAACTATAACCCAGTTAATTTTTATGTGCCTTTGACTTCTAAGCAAATCTTATTCAGCTAGTTTAATATATTGTGTTCCGAATTTTAAGCAGCCTGTCTTTCATACTCCTAGGTATTCCCCTAGGCCAGGGTTTCTCAATGTTTGTACATTTGGGGCCAGATAACTCTTTGTCATGGGGGCTGTCTTGTGCATTGTAGGATATTTACAAGCATCCTTGGCCTCTCTCCACTAGAGTCTAGTATAACCTTCCAATTATGCTGATCAAAAATGTCTCCAGACATTGCCAAATGACCCCGTAGGACAACCTGGTTAGAAACTATTCTTTTAGTCTGTTGCACTGGTGGACCTGATTGTGGTTCTGACTGCCTTAGGCTGCCTGCTTTGATGCTTAAAGCATATGATAAAGCCAGAAAAGCAATATTCTTACTTTCTTCCTTTGACAACCAATGATATCAAGATACAGATGCTCCCTCCTACTTCCCCAGCACATGTCTATATAAATCGATCTCCAAACTACACATGAAATTATTTCTTCAATTGGATTCCTTTTCCATTCCCTACTTTAGTAAATTTGAATGCAGGAAATACATGTGAGTAGTTTTCTTGTGGTGGACCCAAAGAATTTTAGGTATCCCATTACTCTGAATTCTGAAGATGGCAATTTTCTACCTGACAAAAGTTACCTCCTTCTCTTGCTTTCCATTAGCAGATATATGTTATTTTATACTAATTTGGGTATGACTTTTTCTAACTGTTTGCTTCAGACAAAGTATATTGACTGTCACTTAAACTGACTCCTAAATGTCAGCATTTAAAAATGTGTATTTTAAAATTAAACAGAAATAATGCAGAAAATGTAGAGGGCAAGTGGAGGCAGGAAAACACTTATCTAATAATCACCATCATAAGTATCACTTACTGTTATTCCTTTAAATTCATGATATCAAATGCAAATAATTTTTTCAGTGTCTACTTTATATTTCAGACTATTCATATATTTTAGAACATAACAGTATTTTAAAGGATTTTTATTTCTTCTTTACTGGAGTTCCCTTGGAGAATATTGGGAGTCTCTTCTCAAATGATAAAGAGTATCTCTAACATTCTACTAGTTTCAGAAAGCAGTTGAACTTCTGTGTTACCTCATATAAATATAGGATATGAATTTTACTATTTTTCCTTTGGGAATGCAGATTTACAAGCAATACAGGGTAGAATTTGCAAATAAGACACATGCGAAAGGTGGAAGGAAATCTCTTGAAAGGAGTCTGCATGAAACTGATAACTAAGACTGGACATCCCCTTCTGACTAATAATCCCCATTAAAGGATTGTTAGTACAGTTAAAGAAGCTCAAAAGGAAGAGACATTGGATGAAACTCCTCTTGTTTTCAAAATTTGCCCTAGATATTTTGATGTCAGTATTACCAGAGCTACTGTGTGCAGTAGTGACTCAAATAGTGGTAGTCAGGCCCTTCTGAAATTATAAATTTGGTGGCTAACCATTTATTTTCAGGGCCGGGAAGCAAGTGAATGGTGCTTTTAAGTTTTTAGATCATCAACAGGCATCACATTATTTTACTGGGTAAACCAATTGTAATTCACACAAATTACAAGGCAAGTTGCCGGAAGAAGTCATTTTATTGCAACATCATGCTGAATGTGGGATGGCATTTTTCAATTCAGACTGAGAAGTTAGAAGAATGGTGATTAAATGCTGAGAGTCATTAGAATGTGGTCTGATTCCACAAATGCAGACTTCAGAATGGAGATTTCTTTAATCACCCCTTTCACTGACTAGGTTTTCTTTTCTCCCCTCGGGCAGAAGGTTATTATTTATTTCTTTTTTTTTTCTATTTTCTTTTTTTTCATATTAATTGTACCAAGGAATGGAAATTATTTGACCTTAATTTTTTCCCTTTCTTTTTGTCTCTTTACTACCCCTACTCCCTTTCTCTACTTCTCTCTGCACAGTTCTTCTTTTCCTTAGAACTTCCCCACATGGTTTCCTTCGTTGTCACATTTGCAGTTTATGATAAAGACACTGGCAATGCAAGATTCTGCTACTGTTTTGAGGAAATTAGCCACCTGTATCCCACAAGTACCACTGACTGTTTCTATGGTTAGTTGCTCTGCACTGTTCTTTCAAACTGGATTTCCTAATTGCCAGAGCTAGTTCTGGTTAGGTCCTAGAAATGCCATATCACAAATGTGAAATCATTAGTCACATGCTGCCATGAAAAGCCAGAACCAAATGATGCTGGCTTTCTGCGTGTTAATTCTCAATTCTTATTTAGGAAACAGAGATACACCTTATTTTTTGAATAACCGGGTTGAATGACTCAGTATAGCATGTTTTGTTCACCAAATTACTTGGTATAAGCTAGGATGATAATTTATTTCAGTGGACTTGTATAGAATAAAAAATGAAAAGGTTCCTGTTTGTTTTACTAAATGAAGGGAGTGTAGTGTAGCTGGTAGAGGCCTGGGCTACTCCTGGCTTTGTGACCCTAAGTGTTTGATTGAATCTCCCCAGGGCTCATTTTTCTCATATGTGGTAGAAATAAGAGCTCCTACATTGCAAGTTAACAAGATTAAATGAGATGATGCATATAAGACAGACTATATACTCTGTACACAGTTCTATAATCAAGACTGTGTCTATTTTTGGTACTATCATTTGTCATTATGGTACATTATTTAACCTTTTAATGCCTCTGGTGATTCATCTATAAAATAGGGGTTGTTTTCAAAAATGAATGAGACAGTTCATATTAAACCCTTAGATTTGTGGCACATGCGTGATCATACACGTTATTGTATTAATAGTGTGACTTCAAAAAAACCTGTTTGTGGTATAAATAAAACACATATAAAGAAAAATTACATAAATTGATATCTGTAATGAGTACTCTTTTTACATATGGGTTCTTTGCTTAACATTACATTTATAAGATTCAGCTATGTTTTTACATGTAGCTACTGTCTGTTCATTCTCATTACTGTTACAGTTTTCTGTTGAATATGTACAATTAAATTAATCAATTTTTGAACATTTGAATTGAGTGAAGCTTGTGGCTGTGAATAATGAATCTTCTATGCAAATCCTTTTATCTATCTCTCGGTGCTTGTGAATGAATTTTGGTTGAGTTTATACATAGGAATGAAATTGCTAGGTCATAGAGGATGTCTTCAGCTTTAGTGGATAACACCAAGCTTTATGAGGGTACCCATCTCTCCTCATCCTTGCCAGCACTTACACTGTCACTCTTTTTAATTAGATATTTCTGGTGGGTGTATAGTGATGTATAATTATGGTTTTAATTTGCATTTCTCTGATGAAAAATGAAGACAATCAATTTTTAATTTGACTGTTGGCCATTTCGATATATATATATATTCTACTGTGTGGTGTCTATATTCTGCCTTTGCACTTTTAAAATTAACTCTATGAGTTGCAAATGCCATTTCTATTCTATGACTTGTTATTCAACTCCGTTGATACATAATGTTAACATAGCCAAAAATATCTATCTTCACCTTTAATAGCTAGTGCTTCTTGTTTTCTGTTAAAAATCAAAACAAAAATGTTTCCTTTCACTGTAAACTTTGTAATATCCTCTACTCTTCTAAAAGCTTTATCATTTTGGTCTCAAATCCACCTGGCTTTTTTTTTTTTTTTTTTTTTTGTATGGTAGAATGGAGGAGTAAAGTTACATTTTCTTCTCACAGGGATATCCACTTATCCCAGTATCATTTGTTGAAAAGACCACCCTTTCCCATGGCTCCACAATGTCACTTTTGGTATCAATGAAGAGTTCACGTATGTATGTGTTTGTTTCTAGGATTTTTCTTTTTGCCATTGGTTTGTTTTCTCTTACTCTGTCAACCCATATTGTTTAGTAATTGCTACTTTAAAACAAGTAGAGCAGGAGCATTGCTTGCACCCAGGAGACGGACGTTGCAGTGAGCTGAGATTATGCCACTGGACTCCAGCCTGGGTGACAGAGTAAGACTCTGTCTCAAAAAAAAAAAAAAAAAAAAAAAAAGAAAAAGAAAAAAAGAAGAATCCAAAGAAGCCCCTTTTCTTTATAATAACTAGAAAAATGGCATACAGGAGGCAGGACTAACTTGCAGCTCTCAATCAGACAGAACAGTGTGTAGAGACTAATATCATGAACTATTGCTTCAAGAACCACTGTATGAACATATCAGGAAACCCAAAACACTTCACAGAAGCGACTTGCTTCTGCAAATTCTGTGAGACATCTGAAAAACCGAGTGCCCGAAGTGTGAGAGGGGAAATGGCCACCTCCAAACACACATCCTCTCTGGGGAACCTGAAAATCTAGATCTTGGGAGAAGGATTTAAACTTACCTTAGAGCTGAAACAAATTTAGAGAGCTGAGTGAGATACAAAAGTAGAAGAAGCAGTGGGAAGAGTCCCGTAGGCGTTTCTGTTCCCTAGGGAAGCCCAGGCAAGCCATTTCTGACTTAATCTCACAGGGGTCCTTGGGGAGAGCAGCCAGTAGATTTGGGGAAGGGCCACAGGGAGCAGACTTCCATTGGAACTTTGTCATAATTTCAGCTGAGCCTCAATTTTCCTGGGTAGAATCTGGGGGAGCTGGGTGAGGCACCTCACTGCCAGCTTTCCCCACTTCTCTAGCAAACTATGCAAAACAGCAGAGGCAGCCATGCTACCCCTTGGAACATAACTCCATTGGCCTGAGAATCAACCTCCCAATCCCTCACAGTGGCCCAGCAAGCCCCACCCAAGGAGAGTCTGAGCTCAGGCATGCTTAACCCTGCCCCCATCTGATGGTGTTTCTCTACCTATCCTGGTAGCTGAAGACAGAAAACATAAACTCTGGGAGCTCTGTGGCCCCACTCATCACCTGAGCAACCTGAATACTTATCCAGGTGACCTTAGGGCAAACTTGTATCCCTCCATGTTACCGCAACTGATTCTCTCTTGAAAGTGTCACCTCCTGGCCGGAGGCCAGCCAACTAAAGCCATTACAGCAACTTACAACAGAACAACCGTGCTCCAAGACGGGAGAAAACAACAGCTAATACCACTGCGTGTAACATCCTGGCTGATCAGAAATCATGAGTCTGTCTATGTGACAGCTTCACTTCTATCATAACCAGCATTTGAGAAAACCAGTGCACTAAAGAAAACTACAACCAAGGATTCTAACAGAGTTTACTTCACGACGGTGCTACCTCCACCAGAACAGGTGTTTGTATCCATCGCTGAGAGTCCTGAAGATGGATCACATCACAGGACTCTGCAGACACTTTCCACTGTAAGCCCAGAGTCTGGTAGCTCTGCTGGATGGCTAGACACAGAAAAGCAATGAAAATCACTGCAGTCCTGCTCTCAGGAAGCCCTATCCCTAGGTGAAGGGGGAAAGCACCAAATCAAGGGATGCCACCCTGGGACAAAAGAATCTGAACAGCAGCTTTTGAGTCCCATATATTTCCTCTGGCATAGTTTACTCAAATGAGAAGGAATCAGAAAAACAACTGTGGTAATAGGACAAAACAAATTCTATAACACCCCCAAAATATCACACTAGCTCACTAGCAATGGATCCAAACCAATAAGAAATCTCTGAATTGCCAGGGAAAGTATTCAGAGGATTGATTATTATGCTACTCATGGAAGCACCAGGGAAAGGTGAAAACCAACTTAAAGAAATTTAAAAAATAATACAGGATATGGATGAAAAAAGTCTCCAGAGAAACAGATATCATAACTAAAAAATAACCACAACTTCTGGAAAAGAAAGGCACACTTAGAGGAATGCAAAATACGGTGGAAAATTTCAACAATAGAATTGATCAAGTAGAAGGAAGAATTTTAGAGCTCGAAAATAAAGCTTTCAAATTAACCCAGTATGACAAAGACAAAGAAAAAATAATTTTATAAAATGAACAATGCCTCCAAGAAGTTTGCAGTTATGCTAAATGACCAACCCTAAGAAAAATTGGTGTTCTTGAGGAATAAGAGATAGCTAAAAGCCTGGAAATCTTATTTGAGGGAATAATTGAGGAAAACTTCCCTGGCCTTTCAGGAGATCTAGATGTCCAAATACAAGAAGCTCGAAGAACACCCATGTGATGATTATCACACAAACCACATGGTCATCAGGTTATCTAAAGTCAAGACGAAGAAATCTTAAGAGCTGTGAGGCAAAAGCATCAGATAACCTATAAGGAAAATCTATTTTCTTGTCTATTAGAGTTACACCAGCAGAAACCATACAAGCCAGCAGGGATTGGGGTCCTATCTTTAGTCTACTTGAATAAAACAATTATCAGTCAAGAATTTTGTATCCAGTGAAACTAAGCTTCATAAATGAAGGAAAGATAGTCTTTTTCAGACAAACACACTGAGAGAATTCTCCACTACCAAGCCAGCACTACAAGAATTGCTAGCAGGAGCTCTAAATCTTGAAACAAATCCTCAAAATACAACAAAATAGAAGCTCCTTAAAACCTAAATTTCACAGGACCTATAACGCAATGAAACAAAAGAAGGTATTCAGGCAGCAAATAGCACAATGAATAAAATAGTACCTCACGTGTCAATATTAGCATTTAATGTAAATGGCCTAAATGCTCCACCTAAAAGATATGGAATGGCAGAATGGATAAGAATTTATCAATAAAGTATCTGCTGTCTTCAAGAGACTCACCTGATGCATAGGGACTCATATAAACTTAAGGCAAAGGAGTGGAAAAGATATTCCTTGCAAATGAACACCAAAAGCAAGCTGGAGTAGCTATTTTTACATCAGACAAACAGATTTCAAAGAATAGTTAAAAATGACAAAGAGAGACACTCTATAAAGATAAAAATAAGAGTTAAACAGGAGAATATCACAATCCTAAATATATATGCATGTATCATTGGAGCTCCCAAATTTATAAAACAATTACTACTAGACCTAAGAAACGGGATAGACAGAAACACAATTATAGTGGGGGACTTCAGTACTTCACTGACAGCACTACACAGGTCATCAAGCCAGAAAGCCAACAAAGAAACAATGAACTTAAACTGTACCCAAGAGTAAATGGGCTTAACAGATATTTACAGAACAGTCTACCCAACAATTTCAGGTGATCTATTCATCAGCACATGGAACATTCTCCAAGATAGGCCATATGATAGGCCAAAAACCAAATCTCGATAAATTTAAGGAAATCAAAATTACATCAAGGATTCTGTCAGTCCACAGTGGAATAAAATTGGAAATCAACTCCAAAAGGAACCCTCAAACCCATGCAAATTCATGGAAAATAAATAACTTGCTTCTGAATCATTTTGGGGTCAACAATCAAATGAGGTTAAAAATTTAAGAAATTCTTTGAACAATCATACTGACAAAACCTATCAAAACCACTGGGATACAGCAAAAGCACTGCTAAGAGGAAAGTTTGTAAGATTAAATGTCTGCATCAAAAAGTCTGAAAGAGCACAAATAGACAATCTATGGTCAAACCTCAAGGAACTGGAGAAACAACAACACGACAAACCTAAACCTAGCAGAAGAAAAGAAATAATCAAGATCAGAGCAGAACTAAATGAAACTGAAACAAAACAATACAAAAGATAAGTGAAACAAAAAGCAAGTTCTTTGAAAAGATAAAATTGAAAGACCATTAGCAATATTAACCAAGAAAAGAGAGAAGATCCAAATAAGCTCAATTAGAAATGAAATGGGAGATATTACAACTGATACTATATAAATGCAAAAGATCATTCAAGGCTACTGTGAACACCTTTATGTGTACGAACTAGAAAACCTAGAGATGGATAAATTCCTGGAAATATACAACCCTCCTAGATTAAATCAGGAGGAAATAGAAACTCTGAACAGACCAATAACAAGTAGCGAGATTGAAATGGCAATAAAAAACAATTGCCAACAACAACAAAAGTCTAGGACCAGATGGATTCACAGCTGAATTCTATCAGACATTCAAAGAGGAATTGGTACCAGTCCTACTGAGACTATTCCAAAAGATGAAGAGAGAATCCTCCCTAAATGATTCTATGAAGCCAGTATCACCCTAATACCTAAACCAGGGAGGACATAACAAAAAAATATAACTGCAGACCAATATCCCTAATGAACATAGATGCAAAAATCCT
This sequence comes from Theropithecus gelada, assembly GCF_003255815.1. Classification (NCBI taxonomy): domain Eukaryota; kingdom Metazoa; phylum Chordata; class Mammalia; order Primates; family Cercopithecidae; genus Theropithecus; species Theropithecus gelada. Next base: position 73,747,735 of record NC_037681.1, on the reverse strand, counting down.
CAACAAAATACTAGCTATCTGAATCCAATAGCATATCAAAAAGATAATCCTTCATGATCAAATGGGTTTTATACCAGGGATACAGGGATAGTTTAACATCTGCAAGTCAGTAAATGTGATATACAACATAAACAGAAGTAAAAACAAAAATCACACAATCATCTCAATAGATGCAGGAAAAGCATTTGACAAAATCCAGCCTTGCTTTATGATTAAAACCCTCAGCAAAATCAGCACTGGAGTTACATACCTTAAGGTAATAAAAACCATCTATAACAAACCCATAGCCAACATATACTGAATGAGGAAAAGTTGAAAGCATTTCCCCTGAAAGTCCTAGTCAGAGCAATCAGACAGAAGAAAGAAATAAAGGGCATCCAAACTGGTAAAGATGAAGTCAAACTGCTGCTGTTTGTCAGTGATATGATCATATACCTAGAAAATCCTAAAGACTCATCCAAAACGTTCCTAGAGCTGACAAATGAATTCAGAAAACTTTCAGGACACAAGGTTAATGCACACAAATCAGTAGCACTGCTATACACCAACAGCAACCAAGCTGAGAATCAAATTAAGAACTCAACCCCTTTTACAATAGGTGCAAAACAAAAACAAAACAAAACAAAACAAAAAATAAACAACTTAAGAATATACCTAACGAAGGATGTGAAAGACTTCTACAAGGAAAACTACAAAACAGTGCTGAAATAAATCATAGACGACACAAATGGTAACACATCTCATGCTCAGGGATAGTTAGAATCAATATTGTAAAAATGACCATACTGTCAAAAGCAATGCAATTGCCATCAAAATAGCACTATCATTCTTCACAGAATGAAAAAAAAGCAATCCTAAAAAAAGAGCCCACATAGCCAAAGCAAGACTAAGGAAAAAGAACAAATCCAGAGGCATCACATTACCCGACTTCAAATTACATTAAAAGGCCATAGTCATAAAAACAGCGTGGTACTCGTATAATTTGGCATAAGCCATCACTCTGGTGGTTCATCAGATCATTATAGTCTTTTCTAAGGGTGAATAAACTTTCATGTTTAGTGATTTCTCCAGATGTTTCCTGGGTATCAAGTCAGTGGGTTAACTTGTTTTCATAATCTGAAGACTGGGGTGTCATGTGACTCTGCAAAATTTTGATACTCTAGAATTTGGTAGAATTTTCCACAGGTAATTGCTATAAGACTATGCTTACACTTTCCATAGTATGATCATTTGTGGCTGAGAGAATTACACTTATTTAAAGGAATCATTTGTTTTTGGTACACATTCATAGATAACCCAAGCTCAGTCTTGCCTTTTAAAAATAGCCAATATTTACACTATGTTTTTTAATTGCTAAAAACTAGTGCATATTTTTTGAGATCCATTTTTCTTGAGATCTGTTTTTCTTTATACTATAACATACATTATTGACTGATTATGATGACATTATCTCCTTCCCACCCTTTGTCATCAAAGAAATTATTTTTGATGGGAAGAAATAATAGGTTTGGGGTGTGTGTGTGTGTGTTTTTCAACAAACTAATATCTTTCACTTCGGTAGAGCAGTTGTGCCATAACTCTTCTCATGACAGCAAAGTAGAATTAGATTCATTAAAAGTCAGAAAAAAGTTAGGATTACAATATAAACTGTTTAAATATGTATTAAAACATTAAATATGTACATTATAAAGAACTAAGTCAAATAAGAATTGAATGAAATGACAGTTTTTTAGAAATCATTATTTTGTCACCCTGTTTTATAGAATAACATAATTTAAAAAATATGAAAGACATTAGCAGGCACCAAATTAAGGATTTCTACTTTTCAGTGGACAGAACAGAAACCCAGAGAGGGGAAATAACTTTCCCCAAATCACATGGTTTTGGTGGTGAGAAGAACCATGTCTCTTTCAGGATTTTTGACTGCTTGCTCTTGTAACCCAAAAGCTTAGTGTGTGACAGGACCTGTTTTCCTGGGTTGGCAGAAGATTTAGTAAGTGTGTCCTGTTCAATTTTATTGTGGGAGGAAAACAAGGCAAAATGAAACTTATGAAATTATTGCTAAAGTCAGAAAAAGAATCCACCAGTTTCTCCTTTCCTTTGATGTTAGATTTAGGAATTTGCAGAATGACCTTTGGGATCAAAGAAATAAAAGATACATTCTAGTACCACCATGTGTGGAAGAGGCAAGATCAGGCTTGTGGCAATAATACAAAGTTCCAAGGCTTTAAAAGTTTCTTCATCAATTATCTTAGAAAAGTTCAGTTGTATGTTCTGAACAAAATGAAATGATAGGTTGCAGGAACAAAATAAAAATACTGAACTCCTGGGAGCTACTCAAGATGTTCCTCATGACCTTACACTGGGCACAGTAAAATGTAACAGCATGATGGGTAACATGTTTGACTTCCTTTTCTTCTCTATTTAAACCATCTCTGTACGTTCTTTCTCTTGTCTCTGTCACACACTTTCTCTTCTACCTGTTCAATGCATCTTCAAAATTCATCTCTGACCTTTTATCTGCATTACTCTTTTTGTTGTTGTTTGAGACAGAATCTCGCTCCATCACTTAGGCTGGAGTGCAGCGGTGGGATCTCAGCTCAGTGCAACCTCCATCTCCTGGGTTGAACAGATTCTCATGTCTCAGCCTCCTCAGTAGCTGGGATTACAGGCGCGCGCCACCACGCCCAGCTAAGTTTTGTATTTGTAGTAGTGATGAGGTTTCACCATGTTGGCCAGGTTGGTCTCAAACCTCTGACCTACAGTGATCCACCTGCCTCGGCCTCCCAAAGTGCTGGGATTACAGGCGTGAGTCACCGCACCTGGTCTTATCTGCATTACTTTTTATCTGCCTAACTTGTTGCTCACACAGTGTGTGTTCTGTTCTGCACTGACACATCTTCAAACTTGATCTCTCAAAATTCCACCTGAAAAACTCTTTCTTTAGTAGCTTGCTATTCTAAAGAAACAGGGAGAGGATACTGGAGTGTCCTAGAGCTGTTTCCCTGCTCTCAAACATCTTTCTCTCTTGGAATGTTTGCTCTTTTAGTTTTCTAAATGGCAAGTGAGGGGAAAAAAATGCAGTTTAAGCCAACTACTGACTTCCATGATGAATGTTATGTTGTTGAAAAAAAATCCTGTTTCCTAAGCCATTATATAAAATAAGTAATTTTTATATCCTCATTAGCAAGTAGGTAGTAAAATTTCAAGGTGAATGTATCTGTAACAAATACATCAAGTGCTTTTTAAAAAAAATCTGTGTCAGAAGTAGTTATATTTTGGATACTGAGTTTATATTCCCCCTTTCCTTTTATATTTATATTTTATCCTTAAATAGCATTGACAATTTCACTTAGGTTGCAAATAATAGTGAAGAATGAGTTTTTCTTTTCTTTTTGACATGCTTAGCAAAGCAATAATATTGAGTATATTGAAAATGGCAACATTTTAGTTATGTGCATTTTTTCTCATATCTGTGGGGTCAAGTAATGGGTGATCAGTATATGACATAGAAATTTTGCAGAGGTTTGTCATTCTATCACATAAATAAGCAATGCCTTCCTAAATCAAAAGACATAGAAGCAAAAGGAAGTACATACACCAGTGGAGTTTATTATTCATAGCTTCTCTCCAGTTGCCTATTTTACACATAAAATGAAGTCTATTTTATCTCATATATATGTTCCATTGCCCAGTTTGGAAATAAATTCACAATAAAATAATGATGATTAAAAAATAACCCCTGCTGGATATTGGGAAAACCCACCCCCAATAGTTCAACGTCGGTTTTTTCTATTTTCCATAAGTGTTGGCCGGATGAGAAATAAAGAAAAAGAGTACAAAGAGAGGAATTTTATAGCTGGGCCTCCAGGAGTGACCTCACATATCAGTAGGACTGTGATACCTACCTGGGCCTTAAAACCAGCAAGTTTTATTAAGGATTTCAAAAGGTGAGGGGGTGCAAGAACAGGGAGTAGCTACGTCACAAAGATCACATGCTTCAAAGGGCAAAAGGGAGAACAAAGATCACATACTTCTAAGGGCAAAATCAGAAACTCCTGATAAGGGCCCAACAAGGATCACAAGGCAAAGGGCAAAAGCAAAGATCACAGGGCAAAGGGTAAAAAGAAAGATCACAAGACAAAGGGCAAAAACAAAGATCACAAGGCAAAGGGCAAAAGCAGAATTACTCATAAGGGTCTATGTTCAGCGGTGCATGTATTGTCTTGATTAACATCTTAAACAACTGAAAACAGGGTTCGAGAGCAGAGAACTGGTCTGACCTCAAATTTACCAGGGCAGGGTTTTTCCCCACCCTAGTAAGCCTGAGGGTACTGCAGGAGGCCAGGGCGTATTTCAGTCCTTATCTCAACTGCGTAAGACGGATGCTCCCAGAGTGGCCATTTATAGACCTCCCCCCGGGAATGAATTCCTTCCCCAGGGTATTAATTATTAATATTCCTTGCTAGGAAAAGAATTTAGCAATATCTTCCCTACTTGCATGTCTGCTTATAGGCTCTCTGCGAGGAGAAAAATATGGCTCTATTTTGCCCGACCCCTTAGGCAGTCAGACCTTATGGTTGTCTTCCCTTATTCCCTGAAAGTTGCTGTTATTCTGTTCTTTTTCAAGGTGAACTGATTTCATATTGTTCAAACACACATGTTTTACAATAAATTTGTCCAGTTAACCCAATTATCATAGTGGCCCTGAGGTGATATACATCCTCAGCTTACAGAGATAACAGGATTAAGAGATTAAAGTAAGACAGGCATAAGAAATTATGAAAGTTATTATTTGGGAACTGGTAAATGTTCATTAAATCTTAACAATTTGTGTTCTTGTGCCGCGACTTCAGCCGGTCCCTCCGTTCGGGTCCCTGACTTCCCGCAACAGCTGGACAATATTTTCCATTTTGACAAGAGCTTTCAAAGTCTTGATCCAATGGAACAATCCAAGTCTTGTTCCATTTTGGAGTCAAAATTATGTTTGTTATTACTTGTCTGTTTCATTGGAGGGTCTATATTGCACTTCATGTCACAGCATATACAAAGTCAGTGATTTTGTCTCTAAGCACAGTTAACTTGACAAGCCTTTTCAAGGATGCTTGAGTCCAGCTGTCATGATTACATATAATTATAGGCTCTCTGGCCTCTTCTCAAACTTCCGAGTGAGAGAAAATTTACTGTTTCATGAGGATACTATTCTTAATTCTAAAAGATTTTAGGTAAAAAGTATATCTATTTTTAATAGAAATATCTTCTTCCCTGTAATTGCTCCACTGAGTCTTCTTGTTCCCTGCTAAACTGCAGAAGCTTGGTTTAAACTGTCTGACTTGGATGTTATTGACAGCAGCCTGTGTGGCTCTTCAGAGTTTTTCCTCCCTCTGCCTGGTGGTCTCTGTTTATAGAGTGGCCATTCCATTTTCCCACTTCCTGCCTTCACCAGAGAAGAAGGAAGAGTGTGTCAAGAGGAGTTTTTGCTCTCCCCTAGATGCACTCAGGAATATTGAGGTTTCCTCTAAAGGACAGAAGAGAAGTGGCATAGAAAGAGTGAAAGAGCAAGATAGGGAGAGAAACATGTATAAAAGAGATGAACATAGAAAAACAGAGGAAAGACACAGACAGCAGAAGGCAGAGGCACCAGGAGGGGAAGAGTGTGGCCAGGGGCTGAATGATCATTTGTCAATATTCCCATAGACTTCTCAGTCTTGATATTTTATTTCTTTAAATGCAGTCCAAGGTCAATATATTTTGGCTATCTCATCACACTGTTGATTCACATTGAGCTTTTAGGCAATACAGCTCTTTTTAAAAAACAAACACAATAGTAATTAACTTTCATTGAGAGTTGAGTCTGTGACTGCTAATTCTTTAAGGTCATTTAATCTGGCAACATTCATAAAAGATCAGTACTGTTTTTATTATACCTGTTTTGTGGATGAATAAATGGAAACACAAAGAGGTTAAGCAACTTGCTCCAGTTCGTGCAATGAGTAAGTGGTAGAGCAAAGATTCCAGACCATCTTCCCTATCCTGTGCTTATGCTCGCATAGTTTTGATAAAATCTAGACTGTATTCATCTATATAATTTTATTTTTCATAAATTTGGCCCATCATTTCATCCTGCTCTTTTTAATTTCAATTCACTCATGTGCTGGCTGTTTTTCAGATTCTTTTTATTAACAAATAATAAGCAAATCACTTTTTTCTTATTCAAAGCGTTCACGGACTTGATAAATGAAATGGCCAAGGATGCAGTATAACGGTATATGCTTTGAGCCTTTTCTCTAAGTAATGTTGATTCATGTACCCTTTACATCAGGACATTTATCATTATTTAGTACAATCTAGAATTAATATTCAGATATATTTTTCTATCTTATTGATATTATGATATTTCTAGTATTTGACTGTAACTTATTTATGCCAAGTGTTTCTATTCTAATGGTTTACCAGTAGCCCTATCAAATTATTTATTGGAATAAAATTATCTGTACTTGAAAATCTCCCAAGTAGTTTTAATGGGATAATTGTTAAAGGTAATTGACATTTCAGTGATTTTGAATTATGCAAAATAGTTTTCTACAATTAGAGATTCTTCATCTGATCCTTAAGATATATATATAAAGATGACCGTGTGTGTCCATGTGAGCAGATATGCATGCATATATATATGTATGTATAAACATTTTAGATGTATACATTTAGGCCAGCTTTATTTATAAAATTTTAATTTGAGAAATATAAATTTAACTTTGTATAGTATTAATTATATTTGCAATCCTGGAAATTTTTCAGAGTTCAAACATTGAAAGTGACTCAGGTAGTGAAAATAGTATTCAACTGGTGAAACGATTCCAAGTAGTAAAGAATGACATTTCTTTTTTGCCTTCTAGAATTGTCCAAGTTCTAATCTTATGTGACAACAAATATGTGGCCCTTTCGGCCTTGAGCAAACCACAGGTAGAAAGAAAGTGAGTCAAATTTGCAAATCGAAATATAGGGTGTTTTAGTCTTTCTCCTTCACCTCTTAATTTATTTCCAGATGGACTACTAGAAAGTACAATTAAAAATTATACATGTTGCAAAAAATATTGAATCCCTGGATTTCTGTGGGCGTGTTCAGACAAGTCTTATCAGTAAGAGATGCATTAAACTACCTGGGTATTTTATTAAATGCTCAGACATGGCCAGTACTCTGAAAAATGCTTGTACAAGTGGTGCCAGGTTGATTTCCACTGGCAGCAGCATAAATTGTCCAACTTCCTTATCTTTGTTTCTGCAGCTTCTTTCTCTTATCAAAGAGAGAGAAAAAGCCTATGCGTTTTGCAAATAGAAGATGGTCAAAGGGTGAAACAAAATTAGTATGTATGTCTGTAATTGCTCAATCATTTCCCCAAAAAATCACTGCAAATGACTCTCTTTTTCTTTGCAGGGATAATTGTGCACCTGTTTTTCAAGACACAAAAGCTGGTTTTGTCTTTGTGCATAAAATGTGATTTGGAGAATTTGGGGATCATGCAGCCACATATTTACATAATCAAATGGCAAACTGCAACTTATTTTAAGCTCATAGATTCTTTGTTCTTCCTTACCCAACAATCATATAAACAATGCTAAAAGCACTGGTGTCGGTCTGACACTTGCAGAGTTAGGTTTGATTTGTATAACACTGTATCAAGGACACACGGCAGACTGATAGATACAAATGATTCTAGAACATTCTACTGAAAATACCTCCTATTTTCTGGTACATGCCAAAGCCATTTTTAGAATTTTTCATCTACCTACCTTGGGCACATTACAATTTGTGTTCTCTGGGGGCGGGGGAGGGGTGGGGAGAAGTATAAGGTTTCTTGTTGATGATCCAAGAAATGTGAATAAAGTTGTTGGCAGATGGTTTGCACATTTCATTCTGAAATATCTTATAGTGACAAATAACAAGTGTATATAATTAACTCTATGCAGATGGCGTGCCAAGTGTTGATATTCATCTCTGCAGACTTTTTACAAAGACACTATTTTAAGAGTCAAGATTTAAAGACAGCTCATAAGCCTCTAAAGAAGAATAAGCAGGGTTTTATCATAAAGGACCATGGCTATCCAGTAAACCTATTCTACACCAAGTTTCCCATCCTGAATCTATGTTGTATCCCAAGGGGAAGGAACCCTAAAGTGAATTGTGTCTGTAGCTACTGATCAGATCGATCTGTTTAGGTTGTTTTGATTGGATTGACAGAAGGCATGCATCAGTTAGTTCAGAGGTGTGTGTTCATCGAAATTAACCATGCTGCCTTTCTTTCTCTTCCTCCAACAAGCGACACCTTTGCATCTGCCTTTCTGTCTATCAGGAATGCTCTGCTCTCAAGTCATTTCATGGCTAGAGCCTCTCATCAGTCAGCTTTTAACCTAATTTGTCACCTCCTCAGAAGGGCTTTCCCCGACCACATACACACTACTTGTTCCTTCTTATTTGTCAGTTCTTCTAATTTTATTCTGCTTCATTTTTCTTACAGTTCTTATTACTATCTTTGAGATAAGTGATAAGAAAGGACCTTGATCTTATGGTTCACTATTTTATCCCCAGCCTCAATCATGGTGCATGGCATGTGAGGGTTAAAGGACTTTTGTGAATAGCTCATGAACTACTCACTAGTTATAGTTATTCAAATGTTTAATACTTTCTTTGTATTTATCAAGTATTAGGACATACACAGTCAAAATGAGCACATTGAGCTAATATTATCTTTGCTGTAAAAATTATATTAGTTTTTTCCTGATATTTGCTTTCATTTAGTTTGATGTGTACATATGGTAGACAGAGAAATGTGGACACAGACCAGGACTGAATATAAATAGAGAGCAGAATTTTATGTACTTGTTTGTTTTTCTTTTATAGTTTACCAATAAATAGGAATCATGCCACATTAACTTATTTATATGTTGTCTACTGTGAGGTAATGTGCCTAACAGATATTTCCTGTTATTAATTGAGGAGAGCAAAGATCACCTGGTGATCATCAGACAGGCCAGACAGAGACAAAACTCCTTATCTGAGGAATTTGTAAGTAATTAGATTTCCTTAGGATCTAAAGTCAGCATCTGGTTCCAGGCCTCTTTCCAAAAAGAAGCTTGTAAGTAACTAGAATTTCTATACATCTCCAGAATGCATGCATGCCAAAACTCATTGTACAACCCTTGCTGGCAATAAGGCACTGCAATGTCTACAAATGTAATCCTTTATCATGATCTACGTGGCTAATTAAGGCACTAAAATGTCTACAAATATAATCCTTTATCGTGATCTACGTGGCTAATATGGACCAAAGTACCATTAAGGTCCCACTTTAAGGTTCATAAATGTTCCTAAGGAAAACCCACCACAGCACATTCACTCCTCTCTTGCTGAGGTACCCTGCACTCTTCTACAGCATACTTTCTATCTAATAAAACTTTCCTTTTCAAACCTATACTGTCATCCGTAAATTCTTCTTAGCAACCTGCAAATCAACTCCTTTCCAATGCCGGGGTCCTGATACCTCACCTGGCATTAATGATATACTGAATATACGAAAGGAAAAGTGTTACCTTACTGGTGAGACTGAATGCCTAGATTTTCATTTTGTTTCATTCATATATTTAATGTTATAATTTAAAAAGCATTCAGTGTCTGGTCTCAAAAATTTATGTATAAGAAAATATTTATAATATACGTTTCTGAGATTTGGTGGAGCTAATGAAGAGAATTTACTTAAAAGAAATGGAGGTAGATGTTAGTCTTCTTTTGCAAGATAAATTTTGGATTATTCTTTCAAAGAATAGCATCATTGAGTTTTCATTTTGGTAATACCATATTTTCTGATAAATTGATGTGCGTTTCATGGTGTGAATCACTGCTTAGAATGATGTTTTTCCCATCTCCTGTCACTGAAATTTTGAGATGTTTCCTGTTTCTTTAAAATAATTTGAGTGTTTGTCTTGATTCATAATCTTTTTCCAGATCTCAAATATTTGTGCCTCTGGTTTTAAGCAGGAACAGCTGAAAATTTTGAGAACTCATTCAGTAAAACATAAACAACAGGTTTAAAGTACCAAAATGGAACATTACCTTCTTCCCCCGTGTCTTTTTATTCGTTAAATTTAAATGCTTTAGACTGAATATCCATAAAATGTAATGATGGCATCAGCTGGGATTCTGTTGTCTTCCAATTTCTTTATGTATTTTTTTAAAAATGCAACTGTCTTGTTTTTAAAGATGCTGCAGTTTCTACGTGTTTTTTTTCTATTCTCTAAGCTTTTAGTGCACAGAGAAATCCTTATAATAGCGCAGTTTTAAACTTTCATTGCAAAAAGTTGGCCACGTTAGTCACGAAATCTCTAAAGTCTTAATTTCAGTGGGCGCCAATCTGCTGTGAATGGAAATCAGCTGATCCTAATAGCGTCCTAATGGGAGGGCTTCTTGGAAAGCAGTTTTCTACATGTAACGCTTCAGAAGCCGTAGGAAGCCCAGCAAGAGGAGGTGAGAAAAGTCACTCCAAATATGAAGTCTAGTAAACTGGAGTTACATAAGTCAGTTTCCATCTCACAGGACACTTTAGGGTGATGAGAGGTCTAGGCTGTGTACTCTCCTATGGTAAACAATGCACATCTATATGCTGGACTAGAGCTTAGCATAAATGTTTTGCTTTAATTAACAAAAATATGAAATAAAACATAAGTACTAATTTCCTTTTCTACCTTTATAGATAATTCAATTCATTTCCTCCTTATTTCTGTCATAATTCCAGGCTTTCTAGGGTCATTGTCTCCTCTAAAGCTCCTAAGCCAATCACGACTAGGATAAAATGAATTAAAATAGTCTGTTGCCTTCTTCTCTCATCGGTGAGCACTCATGTTTTCTTCCATAGTTTATTTTTCAAATAAAGTAAAATATTTATTATTAATTTCTAGTCTGGTGGGTATGTATGTGTTCTTTGCCATGGTAGATTACACATTCATCATTTTATCTGATCATGAGGAACCAGCAGACAAGCCTAAATTCAGAGGCATTCTTCAAAAATAACTGATCCGTATCCTTGGAAATTATCAGTAACATGAAAGACCAAGAAAGGCAGAGAATGTTACAGATAAAGGAGACTAGACAGGACAACTGAATAATCCAGGATTGTCTTTTACTTATGGGTACAAATGGAGCAGTTAGAGAGCTCTGAAAAAAGGCCCATATATTGGTGGCACTATGGTATCAAAGTTACTTTCCACGTCTGTAATCCCAGCTACTCCACGAGCTGAGGCAGGAGAATTGCTTGAACCTGGGGGGCGGGGGTTGTAGTAAGCTGAGATAGTGCCAATGCACTCAAGCCTGGGCGACAGAGCAAGATACTGTCTAAAAAGAAAAAAAAAAGTTACTTTCCTGACTTTGATAATTATGTTATGATCATGTAAAAGGACATCTTTGTTATTAGAAAACTTACATGGAAGCAATTAGAAAAGCAAATGGGGAAAATTTCTGCAACTTATTCTCAAATAGTCCAGAAAAATATTGTACATGGAGGAAGAGAAAGAGAGAGAGAGAGAGGAAAGAAAGTAAATGTGGAAAAATGTTGAAAATAATGGTAGAGGGTACAAGGATACTTCCTATTTTGTAACTTATATGCTTAAGCTATTCCAAAATAAAAAGTTAAAATCTTGGCCCTTCAGCCAGGCATGGTAGCTCACACCTGTAATCCCAGGACTTTGGGAGGCCGAGGCCCGTGGATCACCTGAGGTCAGGAGTTCGAGACCAGCCTGGCCTACATGGCGAAACACTGTCTCTACAAAAAATACAAAAATTAGCCGGGTATGGGGGCACACGCCTGTAGTCCCAGGTACTTGGGAGGCTGAGGCAGGAGAATTGCTTGAACCCAGAAGGCGGAGGTTACAGTGAGCCGAGATCGCACCACTGCACTCCAGCCTGTGTGACAAAGAGAGGTCTCAAACAACAACAACAACAACAAACAAAAAGCGTGGCCCTCCGTGTTGAATCCTTCTTAGAGAGGGCTGACTCCTCTGGTGGGTGTTGTGCCTGACCTGTTCTCCAGGAACCGCCTCCCAGCTGTGCCAGTTCTTTCATACCCAAGTTAATATCTATGATTTTATTTACAATGCTTGGTATTCCAGATATTCTATTATTTGTATATTATTTTTCTACATTTATACTTTTATATTTTTATTTGAAAGGTTATATTTCTTATTTTCAAAATATATTTTGTTTGCCCTATCAATGCTCCGAAAACATTCAAGGTGACTTGCCGTTAGGATAGACAACAGAAACTTTAAGAGGTAAATTACACTTATTTTCTTTCTATGATGTGTCAGGCATTATAATGAACGTATTCTGTAAAAAATTTATTGTAACAATGTTGTGAAATATTTTAAGTATTACTGTGAGAAAAGAGGCTCAGAGAGATAGTTTTGAGATTTGCCCAAGTTCGTATAGCTAGTGAGGGGCAGAATTAGAACCCAGGTCTTTCTAGTTTTAAGTTTATTCATTTTTCACTACTATGCTGCTCTGCACATATCACATACCTTTATACAAATTAAAGACCAAGATCTATGTAGTGAAGGTGTGATTATATAAAAAATAATATTATGACAACACTATAGATGAGCAATATACTTTCAAAAATAACATGATGAACCCTGCCTTATATTGATGCAAAAAGGAAGGGTAAGAGCTTGTCAGGGGAGTTAAATGACACACTGGCACCAATTCTAAGAGTTTTCAAGAGCCTTGTGTTTCTACCTCTACCATTCCAAGACTTAGGAAACATGCTGGTCTTCAAGTGCTTCCTGACTTAATAAAATATGATTAATAAGTATTCTTAGTTAAAGCTTTTATTACAGTCCCTGAAGAAGATGTACTTCTGGGGCATGTGCTGGTCTCTTTTGCCTCTGGACAATAATGATCTAGAAATTGGTATGACCTCTAAAGGAGAAGATATCAAATAATCCTGAATAAGCCAAACCTAAACACCACTTTTGAGGCTGCCAAGGAAGAACTATAATAAAGGCAAGAAATGGGAATCCATCCATTGCTTCTTTGAGGCTCTGTGGTTCATACATATAAGATGTTTTTCTGACTCCTCTGAACCTGAACCTGTTCCCCATCCAAATGCATGGTTTCATGAGTCGATTCATCATAAATGTATTTGCTCAACATGTATTTACTGATCTCCTATCTGCCAGGCACAGAGGTTGTAAGTGCTGAGGTTACATAAGTGAGCAAGACAGTCACGCATTTTTAGGGTTTATAGTCCAACGAATGAGAAAGACAAGGAGCAAATTAAATAAATTATTCAAGAATGTAATGTCATATTTTGTAAGTGCTATGAAGAATTTATGCTTGGTATATAAAGCTGAGTGATGTAAAGAGACTATGGGTAGATAGGAAAGTCCTGTCTGAATAGGTGACGTTTACTGTAAGATATGATTGACTATAGACACCTTCAATATAAAAAGTGAAAGAGTCAGTTCCATCAAGTGGAATGATAGGTGCAGAAGTGCTAAGACAAATAAGGGTTTGATGTTTTCCAGGAATAGAAAAAAGCCAGTGAGGCAGGATTGTGTTGCATGAGGAAGAATAGGTAGGAAATAGTGTCAACAAATTAGGAACAACCATGATAGGTCATGGTCAATAGTTTGGATTTTGTTCTAAACATGATGATTTTGGTCCAAACTCCTGACCTCAGTTGATCCACCTGCCTTGGCCTCCCAAAGTCCTGGGATTATAGGCATGAGCCACTGTGCCACCCCCAATAGAGGGTCTTAAGCTGGAATGTTATATGGTGTGTGTGTGTGTTAAGTTCAGGGGTATATGCACAGGTTTGTTATACAGGTAAACTTGTGTCACAGGGATTTGATGAACAGATTATTTTGTCACCTGGGTATTAAGCCTGGTACCCATTAGTTATTTTTCCTGATCCTGTCCCTCCTCCCTCCTTCCGCCCTCCAATAGACCCCAGGTCGCTCCTGTATTGTCACCCTCTATGTATTCCTGTGTTCTCATCATTTAGCTCCCACTTATAAGTGAGGCCATGTGGGGTTTGGTTTTCTGTTTCTGGGTTAGTTTGCTGAGGATAGTGTCCTCTAGCTCCATCCGTGTTCCTGCAAAGGATATAGATTGTTCTTTTTTTTTTTTTTTTGGCTGTGTGGTATTCCATGGTGTACATGTACCACATTTTTCTTTATCCAGTCTACCGCTGATGGTCATTTAAATTGATTCCCTGTCTTTGCTATCGTGAATAGTGCTGCAGTGAACATATGTGTGCATGATGTGTCTTTATAAAAGAACGATTTATATTCCATTGGACATATACCCAGTAGTGGAACTGCTGGGTTAAATCGTATTTCTGTTTTTAGGTCTTTGAGAAATAGCCATACTGTCTTCCACAATGATTGAACAAATTTACACTTTCACTATCTGTGTGTAGGCATTCATTTTTCTCTGCCACCTTGCTGGCATCTGTTATTTTTTGACTTTTTAATAGTAGCCATCCTGAGTGGTGTGAGATGATACCTCATTGTGGCTTTGATGTGCATTTCTCTAATGATCAGTGATGTTGAGTGTTTTTTTTGTATTTTGTTTTTTTTTCATATGCTTGTTGGTTGCATATGTCTTCTTTTGAAAGTGTCTCTTCATTTCTTTTGCCCACTTTTCAATGGGATTGTTTTTTTTCTTGTAAATTTGCTTAAGTTCTTTATAGATGATGGACCTTTGTCAGAGGCATAGTTTGCAAACATTGTCTCCCATTTTGTAGGTTGTCTGTTTCTTCTGTTGATAGCTTCCTTTGCTGTGCAGAAGCTCTTTAGTTTAACCAGACCGATTTGTCCATTTTTGCTTTTGTTGCAATTGCTTTTGGTGTCTTCATTACGAAATCTTTGCCTTTTCATGTGTCCAAAATGGTATCACCTGGGTTGTATTCCAGGGTTTTTATTGTTTTGTGTTTTACATTTAAGTCTTTAACCCATCTTGAGTTAATTTTTTTAAATATGGTATAAGGAAGAGGTATAGTTTCAATCTTCTGTATATGGCTATCCAGTTATCCCAGCACCATTTATTGAAGAGGGAATCCTTCCCCCATTTTTTTTTGTTTTTGCCAGATTTGTCAAAGATCAGATAGCTGTAGGTGTGCTGTCTTATTTTTGGGTTCTCTATTCTCTTCCATTGCTCTTTGTGTCTGTTTTTGTATATATGGTGTATATTTTAAAGTGATCTTTTTGGCTGCTTATTGGGAAGTAGATTATAGAAAGGCAGGAATAGAAAAACTGAGAGGATTTGGTAGGCTATGATAATAATCAGGACAAATATTAGGGAACTGCCTGTGCAGTGGAAATGAGGGGGTAGATTTGGAATGCATTTTGGGAGTGTACTAGTCAGGCAGAACAGACTAACTGATAGATTATAAGTGAATGAGAAAATTAAGAGTGATCGGAATTTTGGGGTTAAATAATTTGTTAGATGCTGTGTCACTATGGAAGAAAATAATTTTATTTTAGTAATGAAATTACTTCATTAATATGACTATCCTGTAAACATGGGGACTAAAAATGGCCTTATTAATGGTTAAGGATTTTTTTTTTCTCTACTCCAGTTGGATGTTTTAATGGCAAACTAAAGCATCAAATGACTTTTTTTCTTCTAGCATCTATTTTTCTTCAAAAAGTCAGGATGCCAGACTTTTCTACTCTTTATATGTAAATATGTAAATAATATAAGAAAAGCTTAAAATTTTATATTTTGAGGTTTCATTGATAAAAAATGGAAGACAATATTAAGAACTAATTTTAGAGCTTTCTAAGTACATAGTCTAATTACAGACAAATGGTGAACCATAGATGGGCAAATATTGCTGAATATCCAACACACAATACTATGTCTGGGACATAATTATCATTCAATAAATGTTTTAAAAACAATTATATAAGCGTGAAATGCTTCCCAAGAAATGTGCTATGAAATTTGGGTAGCCTCATGATATGGTCTGTGGTTAACTTTTATATTATATTTATATTTATTATGTTGTATTTATTATTTTATTATAGCAGAGTGACCAGAAAGGAGAAAATCTATTTCCTAGAAACTAGGTTGAGGGTCAAGGTTCTTAAAACCCAGTGAAATATTTCATCCTGTCAGTGTAGGAACAGATAAAGGCACCATTTCTTTCTTAGGTTCTTACAGCAACAGTTTTATTAGAACTCTACTAGGTCCTACATGGTTCTACTTGAGACTGTTTCGAAGAGCTTGGGTTAGCAGGATTACAAAGGATGCTCAGAGCAACAGGTGCCCTCAATGGGCCCCTTCTGCTCAAACTCTATTGTTTTGGGCCAGAGCAGTTACTTTGAACAACAATCTGAGTTCTGAAGAGTTCCACTGTGCTCTTTTTGCCAAATTTACTTTTTGCTGAATTTATCCCAGGATTTGTAACCAAACAGGGCTTTTTATAGTGTTATACCAAGATTTTGGTAAAATTAAGCCTTATTTTTGTATAGTTATTTATACAAATATATTATTTTGTATTATGAATAATTAGGCTTTTGTATAAGGTTATTAGACCTTTGGGCTTAAAAGTATACCATTTGATAATTTATTTACTTATTTATTTATTTAGCCATTAGGCTTTTTATTCTCTTGCTGCTTGTTTTGCTTTTGCCATTGTCTATGTAGTACAGACCAGTTTTATTTTTATTTTTATTTTTTGCTTTTTCTTGGACTTTCTTTTTTTGTTTGAATATATAAGGGAAACTTGTATAGGACATGAGTGAGTGGAGGAATAAGCCAGAATTCTAATACAATCCAGCTCTGACAGCCAATGATTGGAGGTTTGTTAGAGTGGTGACCAATTCCTGAAAAGTTAAGTAGTCAGACTTTGCCCTGGGTGCCCTATAAATCTTTCATGAGAACCTCCCTGTCTAGGCAGTTTGTAAAAGAAGAAGCCTCCTTTGTTTAGTCTGCATTCCGGCATTATCATATCGTATGGCCTCTTCCTAGTCTCTGCTTGGTTTGAGAACCTGAGACATTGTTTGCAAGCCCATGTTATTGACCAAAAGTAGTGGTGTTTATTTTTTGTCTGTTTTTTGTCTATGTGAAAGCCACAGCCTTCTTATGGGAAGATATCCTTGCTTCCTCGAATTACTATATGGTATCAGCAGTCTGTTGTGCATGATCAGCATAGCTATCTCTTATTATAAAAATCAATAAATTCATCTTTACTTTTCTATTTCAGATATTGAGTGGCAGTCTCATAATCCTTTGACAGCTCTGGGTTTGTCAGTATCTGGAATATAAAGACAAAGGTAAAATTCTTGTTTAAGGGAGTAAGGCATGTCTATGTTGGTCAGGAAGTCTCCCCCCAAAAAGAAACCTACTAATTGTATGTAAGGTTTTGAGAAGCATGGAGTTCAGGGATTGGTGGATTTTCAGAAGTGTAAGTGGTTTTATCACATCTGTATATGGTGTGGTCACTGTTGTTGATTATTTGGCATTGAGTAGTGTGTTTGTTGGAATGAGTACATTTGTGATTGTCAGACTTTCAAAAACAAAAGTCTGCCATTGATCATTTGGCTTGTAAAAGGGTATTAACAGAGGCTGATTTTCAGTGATGGATGAATGCGTTTAAAACTGGTTCTGGTAGCTTCTTGTTAACGTAGCTGCAGAACAGTCATTTTCTAGAAGGATGGGAACCTCTCATTTTCAGTACCATGGTTTCATTCTCATTCAGTCAAAGCTTCATTACAGGCTATCAAAAGAAGAGGTCTTTAATCTCTGCATTTTGACATATTGGATCAAATAATTCTTCGTTGTGTGTGTTTGTGGCCAGTAGGTTGTTCAGTGCATTATAGGATGATTAACAACATTCCTGACCTTTACTTAACAGATGCCAGTGACACCACCTTCCCCTAGTCTTCATAACCAAAAATATCTCCAGACTTTGCCAAATGTCCCCTGAAAATGGGAATGGAGCTCTCTCAGCCATAGTTAAAACAAACAGAGAAACAACCATGGTGTAGGAGATAAGTGTCTCTAGTAAAGCCTAAACTTAAGATGAGGACCATTAGAGGATAAATATGAGGGGCAAAACCTTAAAATAATAAAGAGGGAAAGTATGAAGTACAAAATAACCAAGAGTATGTAAAGGATTGTATGACACAGGAGAACCTTATTCCACCGGTTTTGGGAGGAAGCTATCTACTTCTTGTCCTCAGCAGCTTATGCTAAGAATCATAAGTTAGCAGTAACTTTCCACAGTGTGTTTGCTTCCGGAGGCTCTCTGAAACCTCTGTTTATCTAAAGGTAGTAACTTTCCACTTCTGCTACAGGTCCCTTTCATTTTCTTCCATGGAGAATGGTGAGTGATAAAGACAATGCTTCTGAGTAAGTGGCAAAGCTTTGCGTGATTCAAAATTATGAATAAGTGTTCCGTAACATATGTACATATGTCCTACATTACTCGGTAAATACCTTAGAATGTTCTAGACAGGAAACACGAAATCTAATAGTATTTTTGTTTTGGTTTGGTTTTGCCTCTGTGGATGTTGTGGCTTTTGTTGGATTCATCATTCAGCAAATCTATAAAATAAATAATAGATAAATATAGATATACATACACATATATATGGAGTCTTCCTCTGTCACCTAGGCTGGAGTACAGTGGCTTGATCTCAGCTCAATGCAACATCTGCCTCCAGGGTTCAAGCAATTTTCCCGCCTCAGCCTTCTGAATAGCTGGGACTGCAGGTGTGCACTACCGTGCCTGGCTAATTTTTGTATGTTTAATAGAATTAGGGTTTCACCATGTTGGCCAGGCTGGTCTCGAACTCCTGACCTCAGGTGGTCCACCCCCTTTGGCCTCCCAAAATCCTGGAATTATAGGTGTGAGCCACTGTGCCCGGTCCTATAGATACATATTTATAAACAACAGATAGAGGCAATTATATAAAACTCATTTGGAGATTCCCAAAGGATTCTTATGGGATGGTTCTAATTCATGTTGCACCTTTATAAGTTTCCAGATTAATTTAGTTCAGATGAACCATGCATTGGTGATGTTTTCTGCTATTCAAACAAAATTTTTCCATTAGTATTTAATACTCTGGCCCATTTACCCTTAACATGGTGAATTATTTTATTAAAGATGAAGACAAATTCATTTGAGTTTTATCTGGTACTATCAGGTATTCCGGTTTTGTCAGGTCTTCTGTTTTTATAATTCTGCTCTTCCCATTCCTGCCCCCTTCCCACTCTCCACAACCAGAATCTGGGGAATGGGCAGATTTTGTGTGTCTGTGATGGAGTTCTTGAATTTCTCCATGGAGTTACTATTAGTAGTAGTAGTAGTAGTAGTAGTAGTAGTTTTTATATGAGGTCCTTGTATGTGGGCTGCTATGCAATGTGACCCCTCAAAAACTGAGGTGTTGCCAGTGTGATGGTATTAACGGGTAGGCCCCTTAAGAGCTGATTAACCCATGAGGGCTCCTCTCTTGTTAATGAGGTTAAGTACCTTATATAATAAGCTTCATGTGGCATTGGTCCTCTTTCCTTTTTGCTTTCTGCCATATGAGGATGCAGCAAAAAGGTTCTTAAGTGGACACTGAATGCTTGCGCCCTGATCTTGGACTTCTCAGCCTGTGGAACTGTGAGAAAATAAATTTCTGTCTTTAATGAATTACCAAGTCTGTGGGATTCTGTTATAGCAGCACAAATGGATTAAGACATGAACTTCTGTTGAAGCAGTGTTTTAGGTTGATCATCAGCTTAAGTATTTCTGTAGCACTATATTTCTGAAGCATTTCTATGTTATTTCAAAATGATTTCTATAATATCTGTTAAAGAGTTGGAATACTTGTGATGGTTAATTTCATGTGGCAAACTTGGATAGGTCATGATACTCAGATATTCAGTTAAACATGTCTGGATTTTCTTGTGAAGATTTTTTTTTAGATGGAATTAACATTTAAATCAGTGGACTTTGAGTAAGGAAGAGTTTTATACACACACACACATACACACACACAAATAGCTGGAATGTTTCTAGGATTTTCTAGGATAATTTACTGATTTTTAAATGCTGTAGGGGAAAAAAAGGTTTCTTGATTTCTTCCAGTGCCCCAAAAAGCTAACAAGAAATTTATAGTTTACTTGATGTCTTGATACCTAAACTGAATGCTGTTGTAAATATTGATGCTTCTACAGGCTGGTTTTGAATTTGAACTGCAACATTGACTCTTACTGGATCTTCAGCCTGCTGGTATACCCTGCAGATTTTGGACTTAACAGTCTCCACAATCTTGTGAGCCAATTTCTTAAAATGAGTCTCTCTTGATTCTACAGCACAGCTATATGCCGCATAATGACATCTCCATCAATGACAAATCACAAATATGATGGTAGTCCCATAAGATTATATTGTAGCTGAAAAATTCCTGTTGCCTAGTGACATCATAGCTCTCATAACGTTGTAGCACAATGTATTACTCACGTGTTTTTGATGATTCTGGTATAAACTAACCTAATGCACTGCCAATTCTTTAAAAGTCTGCCCTATACTGGTATACCATTTTTATCTTTTATACCGTATTTTTTACTGTACCTTTTCTGCATTTACATAGATTTAGAAGCACACACACTTAACCATTGTGTTACAGTTGCCTACAGTATTCAGTACAGTAACATACTGTATGGGTTTGTAGTCTAGGAGCAATAGGCTATACCTTATAGCCTAGGTGTGTAGTAGGCTCCACCATCTAGGTTTGTGTAAGTACACTCTATGATGACCACTCATGGTGAAGTCACCTAACAACAGATCCCTCAGAATGCATCCCTTTTGTTCAGTGACACATGACTACATGTCTTTTATTGCAGCAAAAAGGCTCTTAACCAGACACTGAATGTTTGCACTCTGATCTTGGACTTCTCAGCCTATAGAAGCATCAATATTTACAACAGTATTCAGTTTACGTATCAAGACATCAAGTAAACTACAAATTTATTGTTAGCTTTTTGGGGTACTGAAGGAAATCAAGAAACCTTTCTTTTCCCCTATAGCATTTAAAAATCAGTAAATTATCCTAGAAACATTCCAGCTATTTGTGTGTGTGTTTGTGTGTGTGTGTGTGTGTATAAAACTTTAACAGTTCAATATACCCTAGAAAGGACATCAGTTTAGTCATTTGTACAATTTGGTTTCTGAAAAGAACTAGATCCTAAAAGAGAGACTAGACTACTTATTGTATATCAAGCCTTTTATTCTCCCTTTGTTTCTAATATAACACTTATTAATAAATAATATTGTCAGGATTTGGTACTGGAGTGACCAAAAGTTTTGTTCTGGACATGAGCACTTATTGTATTATAAAAACATAATCATGAAATTCTTTTTCACTGGGTAAGTTTACTAGAGTTGCTGGATTAAAGGTGTTGTCCCAATGGATGGTAATACGAAAAGGAAAAGGTAGCAATATTTCATAATTAGTTAATTGACAAGTAGAAAAATATCGAGTGGTTTTCTTTAGCAAAAGGGATTCACTGCCTTTAACATCAGATTCCAAGTTGATCCTAATTCAAGATAAAGTCTAGATGCTTTGACTAATTTAGTCAAGGAATGTAATTACTTTGAGGCAAGGAGATTGAATCTTGCCTACTGAATTAAGGCATAGGCTTTAAATATATAATCAAGTTTTAAAATGTGTTATGTTGTTAAGGTAATATGTCTAGGCCATGAACTAAGTTTCCTGTTAATACAAACAGAACTGAAATCAGTAGAGGTTGAATGTTGAATTCAAAGTCACATATATGACAAGGGAAGGAGTTAGAAATTCTGCCTGGGTCTTCAGTGTCTTTCCTCTATGGCAGGGATGACAAACACAAATGCTTTTAAGGGCCAAGCTGGGGGCTGCATGAAAAAATATCTCTCTATATATATTCACTTTTCTCTTAACTCTATAATAAAAAATCACCATGCATGTGATGATAGATGGTAACATATATAGCTTAGAATCAAAGACAGAAAAGTTATATAAAAGCATGAAAGATTAAATTTCCCTGAGATCTTGACAGATTAAACAGCTGCTAATATTTGGTTAAGATTCTCTCAGCCCTTTTTCCATGTTCTCACATATACATAAAAACATTAAAATATACATAAGGGGAATCATGTTATCTTGGATAGTTTCTCATATAATAAGTATGTATGTATCTAATCATTCTATAATATCTGAATACTTTTTCATTGTATATTTGTACCTTAAGTGGTAAGTCATCTATTAATGGACACACAAGTTTACAATTTTTTTGTACTGAAATAAATCACACTGCAACATTCCCATTTATCTATGCTTTTTATAGCTATTACGGCAGAGCCTAAGTTTCTATGCATTGAAATTTATGTTTGGATTGCAAAAATGACCTCCAGAATTCCCTAAATAATTGTTCTGAATTGTACTCTTAAAAAAAAAGCAAATTGATAAACTCATGCCATGGATTATTAAGGAAAGCTTGAATTACTCAGGGGCATTTTTATTTTCAACAAAGATACTTGGAGAACAGAATGAATTGATTCAGGAAAGAAATTTTGAAGATTTGATTTGTAGGTATCCTTCTAAAGTCCAAAAAGGGAAACCTCAAGATATGCCACACAGCTAGTAAACTGATACATTTATGTGGGCTGAGAAACACGGTGTTAATGCAAAACTGAGTGGTAGTTAATCATTTCTCTTTTAACTTGCATGCTTTACTCAAGGAATTTGTTAGGACCTTTGATAGCTGGCTCTTATTTTGATTACTGGGATAGTAAGAGGGCATGTATGAAATGATTCAGGCATTCAGAATACATAGAACTCTTTTTAAAACAGTAATTTATGTATTTAATCTTTCAATTTTACCTTCATTTAATGCTTATATGAAGAATATCTCCTGATTAGCCCCTGGGATAAATCTGAAAAATGAACCATTATTATGAGGTAAATAAAAATAAAGGAGAACACGAAGAGAGAGCTATTTTGCATGGACATGGGACAAAAGAGCAGAAGAGATTTGGGTAAGGAAAAAGAAAACTTGGTTGTTTTAGTGGAAGGAAGGTACACACTTATTCCAGGAAATAGAATGAAAAATTAGAATTTGACTTTCTGATCACTGTAATTACCAGTAATGGTCAATTGTAATTATTATAATTTAGAAAAATGAAGGAATCTGGCTGGCACTCAGGCATTTAATTACCATGTTATGACCATATCATTTGGAAAGCTTTCATTTGCATTCTTGGAGATGAATAATTTCTTTTTGATTTAATGAGAAGAAAGCAAACTTCCTCTGCTTCGTTTTATATCTTACAATCTGCTGGAGAAATGTCTCATTCATATTCCTTTTATGCAAATGATATGCATTATGATCACAGAGGTATAGCAACTTTTTCTCCCTTTTGTTGTAATTTCTCTTCTTTTGAGAGAAGCATTTGGTCCTCAGTGGCCTACACCTTACCACTAAATAGCAAGCTCTAGCTGCTAAGCATCCTCTAAAGTGGAACAACTTATTGGATAAAACATCACAGTATTTCTGTTTTGCATTACAGATTATACTGTTCTGCTGATAAGAGCTTTCTCATTTATTATGTCACAGCTTCCTTGTGAGAGAGTATGTATCCTTACTTTTCAGATAAGAAATGTGAGTCAGAGGCCGGGCGCGGTTGCTCACGCCTGTAATCCCAGCGCTTTGGGAGACCAAGGCAGGCAGACCACGTGGTCCGGAGATCCAGACCATCCTGGCTAACACGGTGAAACCCCGTCTCTATTAAAAAAACTAAAATAAGATTCCCCGGGCGTGATGGCGGGCGCCTGTAGTAGGCTGAGGCAGAAGAATGGCGTGAACCCGGCAGGCAGGGATTGCAGTGAGCCGAGATCGCACCACTGCACTGCAGCCGGGGAAAGAGAGAGACTCAGTCTCAAAAAAAAAAAAAAAAAAAAAAAAAGAAATGTGAGTCAGAGAATTAAAAACTTTTCTCTTTTAATTTTCTCTTTTTTTCCTGTTCCAGTCTTCATTTATATGACATAAGAAAGTCTAAATTTATTTTCCTAGGGATTATTCATTATGCCAGTGCCACTTATTAAAAGAAAATCTTTCCTCTTGAAATTATAATATCATTTTTATCATATATTCATTTATCCTATCCATTTGGATATGCGCATATATGTGTGTGTATACATAAGTATATGTACACAGGTATATGTACATATATTCTTTATGGACTCCCTTCACTCTTATTTAAACACCGCAGTATTTTGATCACAACAAATTTATTGTCAGTTTAAATATTACATAAGGCGGATCTTTCTCCAACGCATTGATACAAATAATATGAAGGAATCTCTAAAAATTAGTATAAAAATATAAAAATTCAATAGATGAATGGATAGCAGATATAAACTGATAATTTACAGAAGAATTGCCATGACCTCAGTAACAGTTAAGAAATTGTGAATTATAATCCAATATGAAGCTGATTTTTACTTATTAATGAATGAGAAAGTAAGCATTAAAAAAACAAATGATCTCTTTTATAAGATTATGCATATTTGATGAGTATAGAATAAGCTGTGGAAGGTTATACATTATGCCTTGGAAAAAAAATGGGGTCATATTAATGAAGCAGAAATAAAAATGGAGATGAGATTATTAAAATATTTTTCACTTTCAAAAATATGTATTTTGCAATTTAAAAACTGAGTGTGATGAAAATTTGCGAAAGGGAAATTAGCGAACATCTAGAAAATTATAAAATGTTAACAGAAATTTAGAAGAATAAAGAAAGTTTTCGTGACATGTTTTAATTTGGATTCTCCAAAATTGGACACTGAAATAAAGATTTGTGTTCAAGTAGTTTATTTCAGAAGTGATACTGAAAAATTCTGTTATGGGAGTAGGAAAGTGAAACAGCATAGAAGGCAGTCAATTAGGGTATGTTACCCCGCCTTTGGCCACTGCATGTTATCCTGGTCAAGGGCCAAAAGAGCTGAGGTATTTATGTTCCAATTCTAGTGATATGGACATTGATTCCAGAGGGAGGAATTAGCTAGTCTTTTGAAATGTAGTTCACATCAGAGTATTCCATCATTTTAAATAGAGTCCCATCCACAATTTTTAAACGTTAGTTTTAATCTGTCTCTCTCTATGTGTGTGTATGTGTGTGTGTTTTCTCTGTTACTGAAGTGAAATTTAACTGATACTCCACAGGTAAAATAAAGGGCCTCTAAGAAGAGAGACTGCAGTTTATTATAAATACCTTTATGCCTTTTCTTTTAACCCTCTTGCTGTCGTATTTCATATACATACACTTATATGTTTACATCAGCTCCTATTTTCAGAAGACTTTTTTGGGTATTTGATTATTTTGTTACTAGGCACAATATCTGTAACATTGTGAGGCTTTAAACACATTTCAGCATTTTAATATTTTCTTTTTAATATTCTCAAAATGAGCCAAGCACATTTGAAAGCTAAAAAATCTTTCTCAAATATATGTGGTTATCTGTTGCCCAGTTCTTGTAATTGAATTACAAATTGATTAATGTTCAGGAATAAATCTACTCTTGATTAAATTCTCATTTAAATGTTGGTGGCTTTGTTGTTGAATGAATGAAGGAAACGTTTGAATTGATCTGTTTGATCAAGCTCTCTGGGTACTTGCCACATTCTTTGCTTGTCATTGATTTGGTAACCAGCTGATTTCAAAATGACTAAGCAACAAGGTGATTTTTCTCTTCCTTCAGTGTCTCTTCTACAGTCAACCTGGTTTAGAGCCTGTTTATGATTATTTTTTCACTGTAATATAGTACAAGGTTGTTTTTATAATACTGTGTCCAATGGGTTATTATTTCCTAAGATTTGTAGAACCAGTGAAGTACGTTTGTGTGTGTGTATTTTGTTTTGTTTTAGAGAGAGGGTCTCGCTCTGTCACTAGGATTAATGTGCAGTGATATGATCATAGCTCACTGCAGCTTTGAACTCCTGGACTTAAGTGATCCTTCCCCCTCAGTGTCCTGAGTGCCTCGGACTATAGGCATGCATGACCACGCTTCACTAATTTTTAAATTTTTGTAGAAGTGGGGTCTTGCTATGTTGCCCAGGCTGGTCTTGAACTCCTGGCCTCAGGTGATACTCCCACCTCTGCCTTCCAAAACACTGAAATTACAGGCATGAGCCACAGCACCCAGCCTGATGCATTTGTGAAAGTTACCACAACAGGTGCAAAATTATGGCAAGTGGATGTGGTTAATAAGTGGGTAGGATTCAAAGATAATTTTTTATATCTAGGAAAAGGCTAGAGAAAAGCTATGTATACAAGAAATACTGGTAGTCTTATTAGATAAAAATAATTAAGACTTCCCTCTATAGGCCAAGAAGTATCAAACCCAACAAATCTCTTAGGTATTACAAATTGTAAATATCATTTCTGAAAATGGATTTAGGAATGATAACATGTTTAAAAAAAGAACCGAAATGCAAATAGTAATAATGAATTATGTGACTTACATCCACGGCTAGTAACCTTTGATTTTAAGAGACGTAAACTTCATTTTAATTCCTTATGTATTCACACTTCCACCAATTACAAACTTTGATGACCTAGTTTTGTTACATAACTCATTTCCCCAGGAAAACAAAAACAAACCTATGTCAGCTGAAGTGGACTTCACCTTCCCAATATTCACTTTAATCCACATCAGTATGTTAAGAAGGTTGCTGGTCAAATAGTTTTACTGCTGGGTAAAGTTCTGTAAATAGCCAGACCAGGCCCTCTACCTGGAGGAGTTTTAGTAACTAAAAACTCCTTATTGTGATAGAAATCCAGCTCAGCCTTACTTAACCAGTAAAGGGCATTTGTTTGCTCTAAAAAATGGCAAGTCCAGAGAAGGATAAAGCTTCATACTCAGATGGATTTAGAAATATAAATGAGGTCATAGGGTTGTTAATTGAAGTACTTTCTCTTCTCTTCTCTGCCCTTTCCTCTCCATCCCTCTCTTTCCCTTCCCTCTCTTCTCCTCCCCTCGCTTCTCCATCTCTCTTCTCCTTCTCTCTCTTTTAACCCCTTTTTCCTCTGTGTTGGCCTCATCCTCTTCTGCTGAAGCCAGTCGTATAGCCCATGATCCATATCTAGTCAGTCGAACACACGGTGCCAATCTAGTGGCTTAAAAATAAACAAAAAACAACTATTTTATAATTTTTCATGATTCTAAGAGTCAGAAATTCAGACAGGACACAGAGGGGTGGTTCATCTCTTAGCCACTTAGTGACTATAGGAGTTTAAAAAGTCCAGGATGATTTCTTCGCTTACATGTTTGACGTCTAGTTAAAATGGGAGAAACATCCATAATGATGCTAAAATAATCATGGTGGGTTTTAGGTTTCATTGTTTTGACACAAAGTTTAATAAGGAAGCTATAATAGGATGTTATGTATTAAATTTTATTTCTCTATATGTGTATCCTTTTCAGTTATTCTAAATGACTTTGTACAAAGCACTACTGACTTTTCTTTTTGAAACTTTAATGTATATATGAAAATAATCATGTGGCTTAATTGATTGATCAGTGTAGTATCCATAACAGAAATTCAGTTATTAAATCATTTTTGCAATACTTGTGAATAAGGTAAGACACTACTGTGTCTTGGTGGATGAATGAAAAGTTTGATTTTTAAATAGAAGTTAATTTTGATTTGTTAGTAATTTAAAATGCTTATACTTGTAAGTGAAATTTGCCAAAATTTTTCTTTTTCTACTTTTGTTTGAGGATAGTATTAGGCATGGTATCTTCGCAAAATTAATTAAACAAACTTTCATCATTTTATCCTAGGTAAAAACGTGATATAGTCCTTTGAAACCTTGGAAAAAAATTACAATAAAACCATCTAGACCAGTAGCCATTTTTTGATGTAACATTTTAATAATGTTTCTTCTTCTTCTATGATTGTGGTTTTAGTTTTTCTACTGCTAGATTCAATTTTTTTAAATGTATTTTTTGCAGAATAATTATTCATTTTATTGAGCTATAAATTTACTGTCACAGATTTTGTGTTGTAAAATCTGTGATTTTACAAAAATGTTGTTAAGTCTTTCTACCTGTCTTTATGTATTCAACTTTTAGCCAGCTTTGTACCCCAGGAGGATGTAAACAAAAAATAGAAGTCTAAGCCCCCTGACAATCTGAATGGACCCCTTCTCTTGGCAAGGGCATTCCAAGGCTAACCTGAGGGACTGGTTTAGTCCATAATGTGGGGTAGGGGGTGGACATGCCTCATTATACCCTCTTCGCTTTTGGAATTACTGATAGAACAGACTCTACATGTGGTGAGAAACATTTGCAGTCTGTTCTCTGAAGTCTGCTACCTGGAGGCTTCATCTGCATGATAAAACTTTGGTCTCCACAACCCCTTATCATCATAACCCAAACATTCCTTTCTATTAATTCTAGCTCTTTAAGTAATAACTTAACTCTTTCAACCAGTTGCCAATCAGAAAAATTTTAAATCTACCTATAACCTGGAAGCCCCACCTGCACCCCACCCCTGTTTCAAGTTGTCTGCCTTTCCAGAGTGACTCTTACAGTAAATCTGCAACCAATGTAGGCACATTTTCTCATGGTCTCCAAGGGCTGCGACATGGGCCATCATCACTCATATTTGGCTCAGAATAAATCTCTTCAAATATTTTTTGGAGTTTGACTCTTCATCAATAAGGGTGACCTATGTGGACTACATCATTGAGACCCCTTACCCTCTGTCTTCCTGTTGGGTTCAGTTAATGGGGATGCCCATCAGGATGCTGGAAGTCAGAGAGAAGCTGGGTACTTACTACCCTTGCTCCTTTGCTTCAGTTTAATTGAAGGTGTCACTGAATGTTTCCTTTTACTCAACATTCTCCTTGAGTATTGCACCAAGCTTTGTGGTTTCCCTATACCTTGCACATACCTTATACTAAACCCTTCTTGAATTATCTTAATTGGTATGTGCCATTTCCTGATGATATAGAATTGAAAATAAAGTCTCTTAATGTTTTATATCCCTTTTTGTCTTTATGGTGGTTAATTTTATGTATCAACTTGAATGAGACATGGAATGCCCGGATATTCGGTCAAATGTTATTCAGGGCATGTCTGTGAAAGTGATCCAGGGTGAGATTAACACTTGAATCAGAAGATTTATAATCTGTGTAAAGCAGATTGTGTCTAATGTGGGTGGGCTTATCCAATCAATTGAAGACCTAAGTAGAACAAAAAGTCTGAGTTGGAGGGAACTCCTTCCTGATTGCTTGAGCTGGGACTCCTTTCCTTTTCTTTTCTTTTCTTTTCTTTTCTTTTCTTTTCTTTTCTTTTCTTTTCTTTTCTTTTCTTTTCTTTTCTTTTCTTTGCTCTTTGCTCTTTTCTTCTCTTCTCCTCTTCTCTGTTGTTTCTTTTTATTTGCCTTCAGACTTGAACTAAAAAATTGGCTCTTCTTAGGTCTTAACTTTGCCAGCTTTTGGTCTGGAACTATACCATCAGCTCTCCTGGGTCTCCAGCTTGCTTACTATAGATCTCAGAACTTTTCAGTCTCCATAATAATGTAAGATTATTTCTTATAATAAATGTCTTTGATGTAACAGCTACCTGGACATGTGGAAGCAGTTTGGAAATGGGTAATTTCCAAACTGGGTAGAGGCTGGAATATTTTTGAGGTGTGTGCTAGATGTATGAACGTTAAGTGTGATTTAGTGAGACTAAGAAATATGAAATATGATAACTGGAGGAAAGGTGATTTTTGTTATGAAGTGGTGAAACCACCTTTGCAAAGATTATGACAGTGAGAGAAGTCTAGTATGGCTGACTCCATCTTACCTCTGCCCTCACAGGCTGGCTGTGTTGTCTCATTCCTGGGTGTAGGCCAAGCTAACTATGGGAGGAATTTCATTTATAGTTCAACTTTGAAAAAAACGTTATAATTTTCTCTCCCTATAACTGACCCTCTCCTTCTTTGGGGACTAAAACCCCCTTTGTAAGTCTAATAAAAGGCCACAGAATTAGAATTATGGAAGGGACCTTAATTCCGCTAAAATGTAGGTGCAGCTTGCCTTTCTATAATCATTTACAGAAATGAAAGTCACAAGATTTGTAATTTTCCCAGTTGCTCCTATAGATAACATTACTATTGGAGAACTTAACATTGGTCTTTTGAGATATTTTTTCCTGACTTTTGCATTCTGGGGACTGGCTGACTGTTCCTGGACCTGTGACTCATGACTCGACTGGTCCTGTGGCCCCTCCCCAGACGCTGACTAAGTGCATGAGGACTGTTTTCCACACCCCTATGATTTCATCTCCAACCAATCAACAGCATCCATTCCCTAGCGCCCTGCTTGTCATATTATCTATAAAATGACTAGCCTCTGAGTTCTTGGGAAAGCTGATTTGAATAATAAACTCCTGTTTACTGCTTGGCTATCCCTGCATTAATTAAACTCTTTTTATACTGTAATACCACTATCTTAGTGAACTGGTGTGATAGTTAATACTGAGTGTCAACTTGATTGAATTGAGGGATACAAAGTATTAATCCTGGGTGTTTCTGTGTGGGTGTTGCTAAAAGAGATTAAAATTTGAGTCAGTGGGCTAAGGAAGGTAGATCCATCCTTAATCTGGTTGGCACAATCTAATCAGTGTCCAGCAAATATAAAGCAGGCAGAAAAATGTGAAGAAGCGAGATGGGCCTACCTTCCCAGCCTACATCTTTCTCCTGTGCTGGATGCTTCCTGCCCTCAAACATCGGACTCCAAGTTCTTCAGTTTTGGGACTCATACTGGCTTCCTTGCTCCTCAGCTTGCAGACAGCCTATTGTGGGACCTTGTGGTCATGTAAGTTAATACTTAATAATTAATAAACTCACCTTCATATATATACACACACACACACACACACACATACATACATCCTATTAGTTCTGTCCCTCTAAGAGAACTCTGACTAATACAATTGGTCTTACCTGTGCAGAAAGCAAGAACCCATCAGGCAATTGCAGTTGCATAGTAATTGGCTTAACTCTGTTCTAGTGTTTATGGAAGGTAGAACTTGCAAGTATTAGAAATGGATATTTAGTTGAGAAGATTTCTAAGCCTAGTGTTGAAGAAGTGGCTTGATTCCTCCTTACTGCTTATAATAAAGTGAGAAAAGAAAAGGAAGAATTACAAAGGAAATTGTTAAGAAAAAAGAACCACAGCTTGAAGATTTAGAAAATTCTCTATCTGTATTGTAACAAATGAGAAAACATGTTCTGAAGGCAATACAATGGTGTTGCTAGACTTACTCGATAAAAGAGTTTATGTGATTATATGAGCAGAAACACTACCAGTATGAACTGAATAAGAAAAGAGACAAAAATGAGGAAAGGCTGTCAGACTTCTTGGATTTGACAGGATGGCATGATAGAGCCATTTGTCTGTGAATGTGTACTATAATTTAAGAAGAGGAAAAAATGACCTCAAAGTTGATTCATAGGTCATCAGACCCACTGTTTCAATTTCAAAGTCTTCCACTTGAAACTGTGAAGACAGGACTGCCCTACAGAGCCTTAGGTAGGTGTAAGGCTGCCTAGAGGCTTGGCGGGAGGACCTGGCCTGGCAGAGCTGTGAGGGCAGGATCCCCACCCACAGCTGTGGGGTGATGCTGTTGCCCTAGGGTGCCTGGAGAGCAGAGCACTAAACCAAAGAGGGTTACTTTTGGGTCTTAAGATTTTTTTTTTTTTTTTGAGACAAAGTCTCACTCTGTCACCCAGGCTGGAGTGCAGTGGTGTGGCCTCAGCTCACTGCAACCTCCACCTCCCAGGATCAAGTGATTCTCCTGCCTCAGCCTCTCGAGTAGCTGGGAACACAGGCGCGCGCTACCACACCCTGCTAATTTTTAAATTTTTAGTAGAGATAGAGTTTTGCCATGTTGGCCAGGCTGCTCTGGAACTCCTGACTTCAGGTGATCTACCCACCTCGGCCTCCCAAAGTGCTGGCATTATAGGCATGAGCCACTGCACCCGGCCTTGAGTCTTAAGATTTAATGAAATTTGCTTTACTAGGTTTTGGACTTGCTTGAGACCCTTTACTCCTTACTTCCTCCTGATTTCTGCCTTTTGGAATGGGAATGTATATTGTAAAACTATCCCACTATTGCACTTTGGAAGCACATAACTTGTTTGGTTTCACAGGTTCATAGCTGGAGTGGAATTTTGCCTCATGATGAATTTTACCTAGAGTCACTCATATCTGATATAGATGATATTTAGCTTAAACTCCACACTTTAGACTTGATGCTAGAATTATTAAAGATTTTTGGAGGTATTGAGTTAGAAGAATGTATTTTGTATGTGAGAAAGTCATTAATTTGGGGGAGCAGGCGTGGAATGCTGTAGGCTGAATTATATCCCTCCAAAATTCTTACGTTGAAGCCCCAACCTGATGTGACTGTATTTAAAAATAGGACTTTTAAAACAAGCATATGAAGAAAGCTGAATATCACTGATCACTAGAGAAATGCAAATCAAAACCACAGTGAGATGCTATCTCACACCAGTGAGAATGTCAGTTATTAAGAAGCCAATAAACATCAGATGCTGGCAAGGTTGTGGAGAAACAGGAACGCTTTTACACTGTTGGTGGGAATATAAATTCATTCAACCATTGTGGAAGACAATGTGGCAATTACGCAAAGATTTAGAACCAGAAATACCATTTGATCCAGCAATCCTATTACTGGGTATATACCCAAAGGAGTATAAATCATTCTTTTATAAAGATATATGTATGCATATGTTCATTGCAGTACTATTTACAATAGCAAAGATATGGAATCAACCCAAATGCCCATCAGTGACAGAATGGATAAAGAAAATGTGGTATGGATACACCATGGAATACTATGCAGCCATAAAAAGGAATGCGATCATGTCGTTTGCAGGGACAAGGATGGAGCTGGAAGCCATTTCATCAGCTAACTAATGCAGGAACAGAAAACGAAACACCACATGTTCTCACTCACAAGTTGGAGTTGAATGATGAGAACACATGGACACAGGGAGAGGAAAAATACACACTGGGGTCTGTTGGGGTTGGCTGGGATGCTGAGGGAGAGAGAACATCAGAGAAACTAGCTAATGCATGCTGGGCTTAATACCTAGGTGATGGGTTGACAGGTGCAGCAAACCACCATGGCACACACTTACCTATGTAACAAACGTGCATATTCTGCAAGTGTACCCTGGAACTTAAAAAATAAATAATAAATAAAAATAGGGCTTTTAAAAGATAATTAAGGCTAAATGAGGAAATAAGAGTGGAATCCTATATCAATGGGATTGGTGGCCTTATGAGGAGAAGAAGAGAGAGAGATCTCTGTCTGTTTTCATACACACATATCTAGCAAAGGTGATGTGAGCACACAACACGAAGGCACCTGTCTGCAAGCTAGAAAGAGAGTGCTTATCAGAACTCGACCTTGTTTCCACTCCCCTCCCCACCTTCTCCCTCCCTTCCACCTCCCTTCCCCACCTCCCCTCTCCCCTCCGCTCTCTTCTCCTGGTTGTTTAATAATACTTTGAATTGAGCATCTTGTTTATTTTCTGCCTCCTTCTGGCACTCAAATTTGGCAAAGATAAAAAATGTTATTGGGATACTCCTCCTTTCATTTGCTTACAACTTCGGCTGCAACTTATAAATTTTAACAATTTGTAAAATTTATGTTGATGCAATCATTGTTTAGGAGAAGAGATCCTTCTGAAACCCTCTGTCTTTGTCTGATTTCTGTTTCTGTCATCAAATCTCCTTCTTGTCTGTCCCGCCTCCTTCCTTCTCTTCTGTGGATTTTTGTGATTACACTGGGCCTACACAGCTAATTTGAGAAGATATCCCTGTCTCAACATCCTTAATTTAGTCACATCTGCAAAATCACTTTTAACATGTAAAAAACATATTCATAGGCTTCAGGAATTAGGGTATGAATATCTTTGGGAGGCTACTATTCTGCTTACAACACCTCTTATTTTCAGAACTCTTTTTTGTAAACCTCTCATGAATGAGATTGTATAACTACATTGCTACACTCATTAGCTTTTCATCATATGTGAAATGTAAATGTGCTGATCTGACATTATCATCCATTTCTCAAATCTCAGAAAAATATTCAATAAATGGAATTTTAGAATCACTATGTGACTGCCTAATAGCTTTGGCATTTGGATGACTCAGTTATGTTTCAATACTGGAGTCTTTAGGTTTTGGTATATTCGTTTGAAATTTTTCATGTTTGAAAATGTGCCAAAAAGTAATATATTTCTAATAAAAATGATTGCTAATTTGCTAATGAAAAAGGAAAATTATAAACTAACTGTAGGTTTTTGCAAAGGTAGAAGTATTAATTAATTAACCCTGGTAAGGTTGGTAAGCTGGTAAGGAAATGTATGACACGGTGTTTGTTGAAGATACAGATGAGCCGCATTTTATATGTATTGTTTTTCTAATTTTGACCTCCAGAATAACTAATATATGAACAATGTATATAATTGGTACATTTTATTTATTTTTAAAGATATACATTGGCCTCAAAGGACTGTTGGCTGAAAAGTGCTTAATATCGATCTTTATTTTCTTCGTAGTTCATCAAACAGAAGTTTCTGGTCATCCTCTTTTAAAACATTTTTGTATTCTCTCATTGACAGGGAAAATATTTATTTATCCTAGCACTGAATACCTTACTAGCTGAATGTCTGGCACTGTTAAAAATAAAAATGGGTTCTGAAGGCTCTGTTTTTTTCACACAAAGGCTCTGTTTTTATCTCAGACAGGTCTGGCCAAAACAACAGCAGCATAAGTGTCTTGTGAGTATTCAATCATTTTTTGAAAACTAGATTCACCACTGCAAATCTTCTAAAGGTCAAAGGCATGAAAAGATATGGAGGTAAAACCAAAACAAAACAAAATCTTAAGTTATGTACTGATCTTCATGGCCTTCCAGTTTAGTTACACAGAGATTAGAGTCAAAATGTGACCTAAAAGGAGGGGTCCAAAATAAAGCATAACTTCTTATTTTTAATAGAGCGCCATTAGGAGAATACCATAGTTCTTAATAGCAAGGATATTACATGACTTCAAATGGCCAAATTGGAGGGGTCTAAGTCAGTAATTATTTTTATTGTTAAATATTAAATGTGGGAAAGTAAACACTCTGCTAAGCCAAAAAATAAAGAGCTATGGAGGCTGTAGGATGGGGACACCTTTTCCAGAAGGTAAAGTAGTGCATGAGGTTGATAGTATCAGCTTCAAAAGTATGAACCTTTGGCATAATTTCCACTCAGTCAAAATAAAAGTGAAAAATAGGCAGAAGATATAGAGGAAGATAAATAGGAAAACTCAGAATGGGGGATGATCTTGAGCCACTTAGAAGCCTCCTAATTTGTATAATTTTTTTAAAGTTTGCTGTTAGTTACCGATCCTGCTTATTTTGGAAACAGTGTATTGTTAGGTGAGGATGAATATGCTCCTTTAAAAAAAGTCTAAAGCTATTTCAATGATGCAATTTTGAAGGATTTCAGTGACAAATATTTAAGTATGAACAGAGAAATATTTATAACATATGGAGATTAAAATGGATAAATATATAACAAACATTTGCATATGAATACTCAATTTGATAAACTGAGTGTTAACAGAAATCTTTAAAGACCTGATTCCTGCCTCACCAATCTGGTCCTCCTTTCTCCACTCATAAATAACTATGGCCTCAATTGTTATCATAGAATCCTTTTGCTCACCTTTATAATGTTACTCATTGTTTAGGTTTGCATGTTTTGTTATTTAAAAAATTTAGAACATTTAATAGACAAAGGTTGTATGTATTCAAGATGTACAACATGATGATTTGATATATGTATACATTGTGTAATGATTATCACAATCAAATTAATGAACACATCTGTAACTACCCAGCCTTTACATAGGATCCCCGTAAATTATTCATCTTATAACTGTAATTTTGGACCCACTGATCAACATCTCTCCATTTCCCACATCTCCCAGTCACTGGCAACTACTGGTCTACTCTGTTTGTATGACTTTATCTTAATGCCACATACAAGTGTGTATTCACCTGAAGGTTGCTTTTTAAAATAATTAATGGATTTCTAAGGCTCATGCTTGTGTTTTTCTATAGGCTGTGCAATGGCATAGTAGAGTATTCTAGTCTATGAATAGCCAGCCATTTATTAAGCCAAGATTCTGTTCATGGATATTTGGGTTGCTTCCATTATTTTTTTGTTATATTATAAAACAACATTGCTAGGAATATTTTTGGATGTGCCTTCTGGTACGCAGAGGAAAGAGTTTTCTTTTGTGTACCTGAGCAGGAGTAACATTTCTGTTAATGCTTTTCAATTATCTGAATATGCCAAATTGTTTTCTAAGTGGTTTTCCTGCCACTAGCAGTCTACAAAGATTCTTAATTCATGTCCTTATGAACATGGTATTATCAAATAATTTAGTTTTTTTCCATCAGGTGGATATAGAATATTATCTCTTTGGAGACTTGAATGACTATTTTCCTAATTACTAATGAGATTTAGTATTTTTTGTATGCTTATTGTTCATGTTCTTAGTGTGTTGGATCTTTTCATATTTTTCTGTTTACTTTCTATTTTGGTTCTTGTCTTTTTCTTATTGATCTACAGAAGTGCTTTATATGCTTTTTTGTGTTTAACTTGATAGTGCTTCCTCTATGATTTTTATATACCAAATAAGCCAAATATGTCTTTTTTGGACTTCAGGGGACCTTTTTCATTTCAATAGTTTTTGGGGTACAGGTGGTTTTTTGGTTACATGGATGAGTTCTTTAGGAGTAATTTCTGGGATTTTGATGTACCCATTGCCCGAGCAGGGTACACTGTACCCAGTATGTAGTCTTTTATCCATCACCTTCCTCCTACCCTTCCCACCACCAAATCCCCAAAGGTCATTTTATCATTCTTATACCTTTGCATCCTCATAGCTTAGCTCCCACTTGTAAGTGAGAACATATGGTATTTGATTTTCCATTCCTGAGTTATTCCACTTAGAATAATGGCCTCCTGCTCCATCCAAGTTGCTGCAAATGACATTATTTTATTCCTTTTTATGGCTGAGTAGTATTCCATGGTGTATATATACCATGTTTTCTTTGTCCTCTTGTTGGTTGATGGGCACTTAGGTTGGTCTCATGTTTTTGCAGTTGCAAATTGTGCTGCTATAAATATGCATGTGCAAATGCATTTTTCATATAATGACTTTTCCTCTAAGTAGATACCCAGTAGTGGGATTGCTGGATCAAATGGTAGTTCTACATATCTTTCTTTAAGGAATCTCTATACTGTTTTCCATAGTGGTTGTACTAGTTTACATTCCCACCAGTAGTGCAAAAGTGTTCCCTTTTCACCACATCCAAGCCAACATCTATTTTTTGATTTTTCTATAAAAAATTATGGCCAGTCTTGCATGATTAAGTTGGTATCTCGTTGTGATTTTATTTGCATTTCCCTGATGTGTGTGTGTGTGTGTGTGTGTATATATGTACCCTGATTATTATTTTTATATTTATTTATATTATTTATATATATTTTATATATATATATATTCCCTGATTATTATTTATTCTACTTTTAGTCTCTCCTTCACTCACTAATATATATCAGCTGTGTCTTAAACCAAGTTTTCATGTATATATGAGTGTGCAACTGGATTCTCCATTCTCTGCTATTGCTCTTGTAATCTTTTTCTGAAATGTTACTAAACTATTTGAGTTAATATAGTTAGTTAATATAGCTTTAGGAAAAAACCTTGGTATATAGTATGACTATAAAAATTGTAAATTGCCAAAAAATTATGTTGTTGAGACATCGTTCACATTAAATGATATATATCGATTTAGGGAAAACTGATAATAACATACTGCAACATTTTATTAATATTTACAGTCTCACCATTTACTTAGGAATTTAGAAGTGTGTATCTGTGGTGTTTTAAATTTTTCCTTAATTATCTTACATGTTTTCTGTGATAATTTATTATTTCTGCCTGCTACTATAACTAGTATCTTTTTGTAAATCACATATTCTATCCGTGGTGTCATTATACACTTGATTAACTTTGCATTTAAACATTTTATATCTGGCAAACTCACTCTGTTATTATTCTTTTGGTTTTATGTTTGTTTAGTTATAACTGTGAATAAAACTACATTACTTTCTAGTCATTCTACTTTTTATTTTCTATATTTCTTATATGTTGAATCAGAGGATGATTGAATACAGATGATCATTTTCCTAATTAAAAGAGAATAACATATCACTATTAAAAATTATGTATCTTGTAGGTTTTATTAAGCTTTTCATTCTTAGACTAAGGAATTTTTTGTATTTAAAAGTTGATAAAAATTTTGCATACTTTATTAAATTTTTAACTGATGCATAATAACCATACATGTTTATATGGTACATATTTATAGGGTACAATATAAAGTTTCAATATATGTATATGTTATGTAATAATCAAATCATGGTAATTAGCAAATACATCACATCAAACAGTAATCATTTCATTGTGATGAGAATATTCAAAAATCTTTCTTCTAGCTATTTAAAAATATACAGTACATTATTGTTAACTATAGTCACCCTAGTGTGCAATAGAAGACCAGAACTTATTCCTCCTATCTAACTATAACTTTGTACCCATTGACCAACCTTCTTTCCTCATTC
Source organism: Theropithecus gelada (assembly GCF_003255815.1). Taxonomy (NCBI): domain Eukaryota; kingdom Metazoa; phylum Chordata; class Mammalia; order Primates; family Cercopithecidae; genus Theropithecus; species Theropithecus gelada. Next base: position 73,708,920 of record NC_037681.1, on the reverse strand, counting down.
CCTCCCTACTACCCCGGCCTTTGGTAATCACTATTCTCTCTATTTCTATGAGATCAATTTTTAGATTCCACATATGAGTGAAACCATGCAGTATTTGTCATTCTGTATTTGGCTTATTTCACTTAACAAAATGTCTTCCAGATTCATCTATATTGTCACAAATGACAGAATTTCCTTCCTTTTAAAGGTTGTGTAATATTCTATTGTGTAGACATACCACATTTCCTTTATCCATTGATCTGATGAAACACACCTAGGATGTTTCCATATCTCAGCTATTGTGAATACTGCTGCAGTAATTATGAGAGTGCATTTATCTCTTCAACATACTAATTTCATTGTCTTCGGACATATAGCCAGTAGTGGGATTGCTGGATCATCTGGTAGCTCGGTTTTTAATATTTTGAGAAACCTCCATACTGTTTTAACTGTTGTGAGGTGATATAGCTCATTGTGGTTTTTTGTTTTTGTTTTTGTTTTTGTTTTGTTTTTTGAGATGGAGTTTCACTCTTGTTGCCCAGGCTGGAGTGCAATGGCACAATCTCAGCTCACTGCAACCTCCGTCTCCTGGGTTTAAGTGATTCTCCTTTGTCAGCCTCCCAAGGAGCTGGGATTACAGGCATGCACCACTATGCCTAGCTAATTTTGTATTTTTAGTAGAGATGGGGTTTCACCATGTTGGTCAGGCCAGTCTCGATGTCTTGACCTCAGGTGATCTGCCTGCCTCACCCTCCCAAAGAGCTGGGATTATAGGCATGAGCCACCACACCTGGCCTCATTGTGATTTTGATTTGCATTCCCCTGATGATTTGTGATGCTGGACATTTTTTCATATACCTGTTGACTATTTGTCTGTATTTTATTGAGAAATTTCTGTACAAGTCTTTTCTTCTACTTCCAAAATTAAATTATTATTATTATTATTACTATTGAACTGTTTGAGTTCCATGTATAATCTGGATATTAGCCACCTGTCAGATGTATAGTTCGCAAATGTTTTCTCCCAATCTGTAAGTTGCCTCTTCATTCTGTTACTTCCTTAGCTATGCAGAGCATTTTAGTTTGATGCAGTCTCATTGTCTATTTTTGCTTTGGTTATTTGTGCTTTTGAGGTCTTATCCAGAAAATCCTTGTCCAGACCAATGTCCCTATGCTTCCCTCTAGTAGTTTCATGATTTCAAGTCTCACATTTAAGTCTTTAATTCATTTTGAGTTAATTTTTATATTGTGAGAGTCAGGAGTCTAGTTTTATTCTTCTGCTTGTGGGTGTTCAATTTTCTCAGCACCATGTATTGAAGAGACTATCCTTTCCCCAGTTTTGTTCTGGACAACTTTATCAAAAATCAGTTAGGCGTAGATGCATTTCTGAGCTCTTTGTTCTATTCCATTTGCCTACATATCTGATTTTATGACTGTACCAAACTATTTTGGTTACTGTAGCTCTGTAGTATGTTTTGAAGTCAGGCAGTGTGATTCCTCCAGCTTTGTTCTTTTTGCTCAAGATTGCTTTGGCTATTCAAGGTCTTTTATGATTTCATACAAACTTTAGGATTTTTTCTATTTCTATGAAGAATGTAATTGGTATTTTGATAAGGATTATATTGAATCTGTAGATTGCTGTGTGTAGTATGAGCATTTAGCAATATTAATTCTTCCAATCCCTTAACATGGGATATCTTTCCATTTATTTGCATCCTCTTCAATTTCTTTCATAATTGTTTCATAGTTTCAGTATAAAAATTCTTCACTTCCTTGGTTAAATGTGTTCCTAAGTATCTGACTTTTTTAGCTATTTCAAATGAGATACTTTTTTGATTCCTTTCTCAGATAGTTAGCTATTAGTGTGTAGAAACACTACTAATTTTGTATGTTGATTTTGTATCCTGCAATCTTACTGAATACATTTATCAGTTCTAACAGCTTTTGGTGGAGTCTTTAGGATTTTCTTTATATAAGATCATGTCATCTGCAGGCAGGAATTTTGATTTCCTTATTTCCTATTTGGATAGCTTTGTTTGTTTGTTTGTTTTGTTTTGAGATGGAGTTTCACTCTTGTTGCCCAGGCTGGAGTACAGTGGTGCAATCTTGGCTCACCACAAGCTCTGCCTCCTGGGTTCAAGCGATTCTCCTGCCTCAGCCTCCTGAGTAGCTGGGATTACAGGCATGCGCCACCATGCCTGGCTAATTTTGTATTTTTAGTGGAGATGGTGTTTCTCCATGTTGGTCAGGCTGGTCTTGAACTCCCGACCTCAGGTGATGCACCTGCCTCGGCCTCTCAAAGTGCTGAGATTACAGGCGTGCAATTGCTCTTGCTAGGACTTTCAGTACTATGTTGAATAGAAGTGGTAAAACTGGCCGTTCTTGTCATGTTCTAAATCTTAGAGGAAAAGCTTTCAACTTTTCCCCATTCCATGTGATGTTAGCTGTGGGTTTGTCCTTTATGGCTTTTATTGTGTTGAGGTACATACCTTCTGTACCTAATTTGTGTAGAGCTTTTATGATGAAGAGATGTTGAATTTCATCAAATACTTTTTCTGTGTCTATCGAGATTGCTTACATGGTTTCGACCTTTATTCTGTTAATGTGATTGATCATGTTTATTGATTTGCATACATTTAACCATCCTTTCATCCCTGGAATTATGTTCAGTGATCCTTTTTAATGTGTTTTGAAATTTGATTTGCCAATTTTTTTGTTTAGAATTCTTGCATTTATGTTCATCAGGAATATTAGCCTGTAGTTTGCTTTTTTGTTAGTGCCTTTTTTTGGTTTTGGTGTCTAGGTAATGCTGGACTTATACAATGAGTTTGGAAGAATCCCCTCCTCTTCAATTTTTGGAATAATTTGAGAATAATTGATATTCTTTTTTTTTTTTTTTTTTTTTAATTTGATGGAGTCTCGCTCTGTCACCAGACTGGAGTGCAGTGGCGCAATCTTGGCTCACTGCAACGTCTGCCTCTGGAGTTCAAGCAATTCTCCTGCCTCAGCCTCCCAAGTAGCTGAGACTACAGGTGCGTGTGGCCACGCCCAGCTAATTTTTGTAATTTTAGTAGAGACAGGATTCCACCATGTTGACCAGGATGGTCTCAATCTCTTGACCTCATGGTCTGCCTGCCTTGGCCTCCCAAAGTGCTGGGATTAAAGATGTGAACCACTGTACCCAGTTGATATTAGTTCTTTGTGTGTTTGGTAAAATTCAGCAGTGAAGTCTTCAGGTCCTGGGCTTTCTTTGATGGGAAAATTTTTATTACTGCTTTAACCTCATTTTTCATCATTGGTCTGTTCAGATTTTCTATTTCTTCATAAATCAGTCTGGTTAGGCTGTGTGTATCCAGGAATTTATCCATTTCTTCTAAGTTTTACAACTTGTTGGCATATAGTTTTTCATAATATTCTTTTAGGATCCTTTGTCTCTCATACCAGTTATAATGTCTCATTTTTCATCTTTGATTTTTCTTATTGAGTCTTCTGTCTTTTCTTAATAAAGCTTTTTTGGTTTTGTTAATCATTTCAAAAAATAAACTATTTTGTTGATCTTTTGTAATTTTTTTAGTCTCCATTTGTTTGTGTACTGTTTTCCATTTTTTTTCCTACTAATTTTGGGTTTAGTTTTTCTTTTTTCTAGTTCCTTGAGGTGCAGGCTATCTTATCTACTTTATATCTTTTTTTATTCTTTTCTGATGTGGGCATTTATTGCTATAAACTTCCCTCTTGGTTCTTCTTTTGTTGTATTCCATAAGCTTGGTATGTTGTGTGGAATGAATTTGGAAGCCTTCCCTCCTCTTCAATTTTCAGAATAATTTGAGAAGAATTGGTATTAGTTCTTCTTGATGTATTTGATAGAATTCAGCATTTCTATTTGCCTCCAGAAATTTTTATTTTTAAATTTCTTCATTGACCTATTTGTTGTTCAGGAACATGCTGCTTAATTTTTATGTATTTGTATAGTTTCCAAAGTTACTCCTCATTTCTTGTTTTATACCATTGTCACTGGAAATAATACTTGACCTTGTTTTTATTTTTAAAAATTTATTTAAACTTGTTTTGTGGGTTACCATATGGTGTATTCTGGAGAATGTTCCACGTGCATAAGAGAAGAATGTATGTTCTGCTGCTGCTGAATGGAAAGTGCTATATACACCTGTTGGGTCCATTTTGTCTAAAGTAAAGCTGAATTCTAGTATTTCCTTATTAATTTTCTGTGGTTTATTTTTCCATTGTCAAAAATGGGTAATTGAAGTTACTTATTATTATTGTATTGCTATCTGTTTCTCCTCTCATGTTCATTAATATTTGATTTTTATATTTAGGAGCATGTTGGGGGTGGGGGGACGGTTGTGATTACTCTCAGTGGCAAAGGTACTATCTTCCCAGGAGACAGGGCACTGCTTCAGCTCAGGCACAGTGGGAGCAAGGTGGAGCAGCAACTGGGAGGGGTAGATGGAGCAGTTCCATGGCTGCTTGGCCTTGTGGGTTAGGGTATAGTAGCAACTCAACTGGAGGATGGCAGGGTACCTGGCAGGAGTGGTTCAGCAGTGGCTAAGTCTCAGGGATGGAAGGATGTCATAGCTACTCACCTCCAGAGCAGAACATACTCCAGCAATAGTTTCATTTCCAAGAAGGCATAGTATAGCAGCTGATGTGCCAGAGTGGGTGGGACATAGTGACAGCTCCTTCTCTGGGGGAAGCACAGCTGTGTGGACTCTAGTCAGCTTTCTCAGCTAGGCATAGTGCCTTTGAGGACTGCATAATGTGATTGTAGGTGTCCAAGGGGTTGACGAAGGCTGCTGGGGTCCCCTTACTTGCCTTTTCTTCACAGAAGTCCCTTTTGGCTCTGAGCTAGGGGTTGGGGTGGTGGTGACCTAGCATTTTCTCTCATTCCCACATGTGCCATCCTGGGTTTTTGTGCTCTATGGGGTTTGTTCTACTCCTCTGATGTACTTCAACACTCTTCTTTAGTTATTTTCATCAAACATTAGTTGTTTATTTATTATTTTGGCTGTCTTTATTGGGAAGGGGGACAGTGAGTGCTAAGGGCTTCTAGTCAACCATCTTGCTAATGTCATTCCCCTGAGGATAAATTTTAAAGTTTATTTAGTGCCTTTTCTGCACCTATTGAGATATTCATTTGGTTTTTCTCTTATTTTTAAAAGATTAAAAATTACCTTAATTACTGCTCCTAGGCAAGACTAATTTGACCATCATGTATTATGGCTTTATATATCAATAGATTTAGTTTTCCATTGATCTGCATAAGATTTCTGTATCTATATTTATGAGTGAGATTGACATGTAATTTCCTAATTTTATAATTTAATATCTTGATGTTAATATTGAAGTGACGGTATAGGAAAGCAGACCTGTGCTGCTGAAACCCTGCACATTTATAAGAAAGACTTGTCTTCAGGACTAGCTCTTGGCCTATACCTGGGAAATGAACAATGAACCCTTGAAATATTCTGCCTGATGAGAGTGTTTTGCATGTCTCAGGCTTTGGGCCATTTGGTACCAGTTTGATTAGAGTTCAGAATAACAATATGATTTATGATGAATACCTGTTTTTGATCTACCGGTTGCTGGAGTCTGTGTATCTAATAAGTCATGCAAGTGCTATATGACTGCCTGAGAGGCCCTAATAAAAACCCTGGATGCCAAGGCATGTTTGGGCTTTCCTGGTTGGCAAAACTTGCATGCATTTTTATGCATTACTGCCAGGAGAATTAGGTACATCTAAGATACTCGAAGTGGACATCTAGAAGCTTGTACCTGGTTTCTCCTAGAATTCACCCCATGCTCCTTTTCCTTTTGCTGACATTACTCTGTATCCTTTTGTTGTAATAAACTGTAAACAAAAGTACAACAACTTTTCTGAGTCTTTCTAGCTAATAATTAAGGCTGAGGGTGGTCTTGGAGATCCCTAACAATGTTGGTTTCAGAACTGGAATTCACTGGAATAACACTGACTCACTGAAACATGTGAAACACTGTTCAGAAAATGGAAGGATGAAGGGATGGGGAATGACAAACCTTTGATGCCTGGATGACTACCAAGTCACCTATTGGACAGTAGCTGTACTGCAATCAGTTAGTGTTGGTAAAAGTTATCAATGGAATTTAGAAACAATAGCTCTAGCTACTGAGGGGTTGGCTCATTGGATCCATAAACAAATGCAAAATAATGAAAACAAGCTAAATATGCAATCCCTTGATTATTTTTATCCATAACAGCTAAAATGAAAGTAAAGGAGAGTGTGGGGATGGGCTCTGGCATTGTGCCAAGCTCAGATTTTGGCCTGCCTGAACTATGATCATTAGCTTCAGAGCTGTCAGCAATGGGAAAATGTATGTTGTTAAAAATAGATAATACCTTTACGACCTATGGTTACCAAGAAACTACTGAAACCATGGTGCATATTATAAAGAGTTCTCTCATTTTGTGGATTAATAAAATAAGCTTTATGAAGAACCTTTATTAAAGTGAAGTGTAGGAATGACTAACTTTGACGCAGTCTCCTTGGTTTTGAATGCTGCAAAATGACGGAGCATGATTGATGAAGGACACACAACTTCCGTTAAACAATCAAGAATGACTGTACATTATGCAAACATACAATAGGATTTTTTTCCTGAAGGGACAGCTAGCCTAGTGGATGAGATACAAGACATCATTAAGTTTGTTTATTCCGAGAAGGGGAATTGCTCTTTCCTTCCCTTAGAAGATAAATAATCACCCTAGGTGTAGTGTCTCATATGTTGCATATGCAAGGAATGTTGGATTGGTTTTATGATGATTGAGATGTTCATCCTCTTAATATTCCTCTAAAGCAAGTTATGGTAAATGCTGTGATTAAGAATACCCCTTTACATGAGTACTCTATGTGGACTGCTGCAAAATTAAACAAAGGTTCAAGAAGCCGTATCCTCTTACGGGACATAAAGATGTTAAGAAAATTAGAATAATTCACAAGAGAATGGAAAAGTAAAAAGAAATAGTTGAGTGATTTGTCTCAGCAGGGTACAAGTCTTGAAATAGTTATAAAGAATGTGTTGAATAAAATGGACATTGATGTGACATTAATGAATAAAGGTGTTTGGAGATTTGGTGGACAGATAGAAGTCACTTCTAGTCTCCCAACATTGAAGGACCCTAAATAAATCTCTGTTTACTCTAGTTTGGAGTAATTTTAAAAAACCAGAAGGCAAAAATAAGAATAATAAGTCTGACCTTAAATTACTGGGAGTGATGGTCTGGCAAATTAATATGGATAAGGATTGATAAATGGGTCAGGGTCTTTTGGTTTGACCCCTGGCTGGGACTCAAGACCGAATACATATGTATGAATAAATTGGTCAGGAGGTGGGAAAAAATATTTCAGAAGCTCCTTGACATGGAAATCCAATAAACTGTGATTTTGAAACCTGTTGGTGAAGTTCTAATGAGGGCTACAATTATAATGAGAGAATATAGAGATGCATTGTTTTGTGGAATTAGAGTAAAAGTTTGGAAGAAAATTGAAATGTCTAAACAGGGTATATCTGAAGTGGCTGTGTCTCTTTTACCTGAACATATTATTAGGATGGGCATTTTGTCTAACAGGAAAACCCTTTCTCTACCTAATACTGTAAAACAAAATGCATGTAAGTCTTTCCTTCAGATAGTATTAACTGGACATGCTAAATGGGAATTTATAGAATATGCCACATAAGCTGTTAGTCTAAAATAGTACCAGATACCTGGCAGACAAAAGATAGTGCAATGTTAATTAATTAAATATTGATTAATTAAGGTTAGAGATAAGGAAAAAAGTTGGAGTACTGGAGAGACAGTCCATATTAATGAATTGAAGGAATTAATGTTGTTAAAATGTTCCTACTACCCAAAGCAATTTACAGATTCTATATAATACCTATCAAAATTTCAATAACTTAAAAATAGAAATAGAAAAAAATCCTAAAATTTATATAGAACCACAAAAGACTCAAAATAACCAAAGCAATTTTGATCAAGAACAAAGCTGAACACATCACACATCTTGACTTTAAAACACATAACAAAGCTATAGTTATCAAAACAGTGGGGGTACTAACATAAAAACACATATATAGATCACTGGAACAGCATAGAGAGCTCAGAAATAAAGTCATAAATATATGGTCAACTTATTTTTGGCAAAAGTGTCAACGCATAATGGGGAAAGAATAGTGTCTTCAACAAGTGATTTTAGGAAAACTGAAAATCTGCATGCAAAAGAATGAAATTGGTCCCTGATTGTACAGCATATACAAAAGTCAACTAAAAATAAGTTAGACTTAACATAAGACCTGACACCATAAACTCTTAGAAGAAAACATAGGGAAAAAGCTTCTAGATATTGACTTTGGCAATGATTTCTTAGATATGACAGCAAGGCACAGGAAACAAAGGCAAAAATTAGACAAATGGGATTGCATCTCTCTAAAAAGTTTCTGTACAGCAGAGGAAACAGAAAATGAAGACAACTTAAATAAAACATTTGCAAATCATATCTCTAATAAAGGGTTAATATCCAAAATATATAAGGAACTCCTACAACTCTAGCCAAAAAAAAAAAAAAAAGAAAAGAAAACCATGATTTAAAAATAGACAAAAGAGTAGAACAGATATTTCTCAAAGAAAGACATACAGATGGCCAACAGGTATATGAAAAAATGTTCAACGTCTTTAATAATTAGGGAAATGCAAATTAAAACCACAATGGGTTAGCATCTCATTCCTGTTAGTATGGCTTCACACACACAAACACAAGATAAATACTAGCGAGGATGTGGAAACAAGAGAACCGTTGTTTACTGTTGCTGAGAATATAAATTGGTATAGCCACTAAGAAAACAGTATGGAAGTACCTCAAAAACTACATATATAGAACTCCAACATTATCCAGTAATCCCACTTCTAGTTACATAACCAAAAAAAAATCTGTCCTCTCATGTTTATTAAGGCATTATTCATAGTAACCAGTGAAGCAACCAAAATGTCCATAGATGAATGAATGGATAAAGAGGATGTGATATATACATAATGATGTAATATTATTCAACCTTAAAAAAGAAGAAAAATCCTGCCATTTCCAACAGTATGTAAGCACCTTGAGTACATTACGTTAAATGAAATAAGTCAGACAGAGCAGGACAAAAATTACGTGATACCACTTATATAATAAATCTGCAGTAGCAAACTAAGTTGCCAGGAGTTGGGCCACTTGGTACAGGGAAGTATTCGTCAAAGGGTAGAAATTTTCAGTTACATAGGAAAAATAAGTCCTAGAGATCTATTGTTACATTATAGCATCTACAGTTAGAAATACTGTATTATCCTCTTAAAATTTTGCTAAGAAAATAGATTTCATGTTAAGTGTTCTTATCACCAAATAATAATATAATAAAAAACACAATTAGAGAGTGGGAGGAAACCTTAGGAATGGATGGATAGGTTTATGGTCTAGATTGTGGTGATAATTTCAGCAGTGTATATCTACAAACATATCAAGTTGTATACATTATTTACAGCTTTTTGTATGTCAAAAATTTTTAAAAAAGGAAGTGGTGTACTGGTATGATCACATTATCTGTACAATTGCCCTTTGTTTTTACTAGAATGTTAACAAAGTTATTTATTAACTTTCTTTTGAAATTTTGTGTTTTTCATATACAGTCATTTTCCTTCTGCCTGTCATTTATGTAATTTAGAATTTACGTTAGTAATACATGTGCTGTGATTAAATTTTTTAAAGCATTTGAGATAAAATATTTTGACTTTTTAATTTATTCTTTAAAGACGTATAATTTGCCAGATTTTTAATTCTGGATTGAGAGTTATTTTCTGAGAACACCTTGAACTAGTATTCAACTGTATTTTGATTTTCGTTTTTTACTATTGAGGATTAGCTGTCAATCTGTTGCTATTCCTTTGAAGGTAATTTATCATTTTCTGTGATGCCTTTTAATATTTTCTCTGTCTCTGGTTTCTTGCAGTTTCTTTATAATGTGCCTTAGTTATAGATTTTTTTTAAGCATTCTGTCTGAGACATATTGCAGTTTTTGATCTGAGGATTTATGTCTTTTATTTGTTCTGGGAAATTATCAGTTTTTTTGAATATTACTTCTCCCTCATTCTCTCTATTATTCTCTTCTGTTATGCTTTCTCACTCTATTCTTCATGTCACTTTACCTTTATTTCATATTTTCTATTTCTTTGCCTTTTTGTTTTTCATTCCCAGTAATTTGTTCAGATAATTTTTTTCAAGTTCTTTAGTTTTTTCTAGTTTTTCTCTAATCTAGATTTTAACCTATCCATAGGCTTTAAAATCTATTATGTAATTATATTTCTAAAGTTTCTTTATAATTCATTTAAAATTACCTTTATATTTTTCATAGTTTCAACAATTTCTTTTGTATATTAAAACATGTTAACCATACTTAATTATCTAAAAATTCTAAAATCATATGTCATTTTGAGTCTGATATTTCCATTTGTTATTTATTCTGGCTGTTACCTATAGTACTTTTGTGATTTTGATTGTGAGCTTGTGTTCCTTGAAAATATACTTGTGGTAATTCTTTGAAACCTGGGTTATATTGTGTTTCTCTACATAGGGTTTATATTTGCCTCTGTAAAGGTCTGAACATACTAGCACATAAAGACAACTTTAAAATTCATTTGTTACCTTCAAGTTTTACATATACCACAGTGTGGATTTAGGCCACAAACCTTCAAATCCATGTGAGAGTTTGCCTGGAGTTACAAAATTTTATGGGAGAATTTTCTCCTCTACCAATTGCCAAGTTTGAGGTTAACATTCTGTTAAAGGGCAGATTTAGGTATATTTCATCTTTACGTTGTGAATGTAGTCCTGGAACTAGGATTTTCTAGGGGGTTCCCATTAGATTGTCAGCATTGGACAGAATCTAGGTTTCTCTGCTGGCCCTCATTCTTCTTCAAAACATACACATCAAAACAAAAGCCAAGTTCCCTGAGATTTTGGCATATGCCATGTGGTGAAAATCAACATCAGAGCTGGTTTTATCTGTTAGATTCCAACTGTCACTCAATTTTTGATGTCTGATCAGTGCTTATTTCCTCACTAGTTCACTTACTCATTTTTTTCTTTAGATCCAGAATTTTTAGTTTTTTAAAATTATTATTATGAGGATTGCTGTATATTTATCAAAAGGAATTATGTAATATCATAATTTCTCTTTTATAAAATTTGGTATAATTCTGATTGTAGAGAGACATTAAGATTAAATTATATGGAAATCTTATTATAATTTTGATATATTTTATTCTAATCACATGCACACACATACACATGCACCCCATTTATAACATTGATTACCGTATAAAGATCATTTTGTCCTCTTAGCAAGCTTTCTTCAGAAACTTCATTCTTTACAGCTTCTTAACTTTCTTTTTACAAAAGTAATACATATTGAGTTAGAAAACTTAGAAAATATGGATAATGAAAGAAAGACAGTTAAAAATTACTACCACCTGTTTATAGCAGCTGTTATCATTTGATTTGATGACAAATATAAATTTATATTATACATGCTTTCTTGTAGCCTGCTTTTCTTCACTTAACGTATTGGAGATGCTTTTTCCAGTTATTACATGTACTTCCAAAATATTTAAAAAGATGCATAGTGTTCCATTTTATGTTAAAAAGATATTTTTAAAAACCAGTCCTTTATCATTTAGACTTATGCCTTATAAAATTGTTATTTGTAAAATGTATATACTTCCTTTATATGCATTGAATAAAATTGAACTTAAGAACATTATTTTCTTTTTGTTATTTCATATAATGCAATAATAACTGTCCTTGCATACAATTATGTATCCACATCATAGATCATTTCCTTTGTATAGATTCCTGTAAGTAGAGTTGTGAAAACCTCAAACAGAAATGTTCCTAAATATCTTTGATGATTATTACAAATCACTGTCCAGAAAATTTATTCAAGTACCATTTCTGACCAGCACTTTTTGACTATTTCAAACACTTCGAGTTTTATGTTTTCCTTTCATTAATTATTAACTAAAACATACTTTGCTTTTTATGTTAAAATAGTTGTAAAGAGGTATTTCACTGTTTGCATTTTAATTTCTTTAATTATTAGGATATTTTCCATACACTGATAATGGTGTTTACATTTCTTCTGTTGCTAATTCTTTAATGAAATTACCTGTGTTTCTACTTGGTTCCCGTGCTTTTCACCTTATTTTGAGAATCTCCATTAAGTTTAACTTTAATTATATCTGTGAAATGTTATTTTTAGCTCCTTATTATTTGATGTTTAAAGGATATTTGGGCACCCAAAAACTTCAATCTTTACATACTTAATTTTTAATTTTGTGTTAATGTCATTTCTTCTATTGCATTTGACTGAGAAAGTCATCCCCCCATATTGTTGGCATTTTTCATTAAAAAGTAATTTATATTCTAGCTGAAATATGTTTTAACCTCTGATATAAAATGTGGACCTGACTACATTTTTAAACATATAACCAGCCCGAATATGCATTTTTAGCCATATAACCAGCCCAGATATGCTTGTATCATTTAAGTTAATTGGAATCAGGAAATCTGCCTTTTATGTTAGTATTTCACAAAGCTAAAATCACGTATAAAAAAGTGTCTTCTTCTACCTCTAACTTTGCATCCATTCATGTTTACGTACAAGATGGCTGCTCATCTTATTTTATATGCTTGCATCATTAAACAAAACACTACACAGATTTTATTTCTTCCTACATATTGGCAAACTTTCCCTTTTCTCTACTCTCATTTCTTCCTGGCCAGTTTTGCCAATTATAATATAGATTGCTTGTGGATGTGTCTAAAGGATATTTATATCTGTGCACAGCTAATTCTAGTCACAGACCTAATGTCAAAATAAAGTAATCAGCATATATCCTGTCCCTTGCCTCTCTTCACAAATGTTAGATTCTGTTGCAGGGAGCAAAAATAGAGCCCCTTTTTCTTTTGCAGTGACAATCCAAGTGAGATAACGGAGTGTTCAATTAGCTGAGCTAATGGAGCATCTCCCCCAGTTTAACAGCAAGACGGTTTTGAAGCCTTCATGCTTCCTGCTCAATTTCATTCTCTCTGATAACATTTTTAACTGCCTGAAGAATTCTCTTTAGTTAAAGGCTTTCTTTCTATACCTTATTAGTGGAGCAATATTTCCGCTAAATCCCATAGATGTCAACTTTGTTGGCATATAGAGGAACATTTAAGTGTTATGCATAGCACATTTCTCCAGTCCATCTTTACCTCTTCTGTCTTTGAATCCGTTCAGAGTTAGGGCAGACAGGCTGCCAACTGTGGGAGAAATTCTTGCCACAGTCCTTCCCATAGTTTGCTCCAGACCTGCTGTCTTCCTGGAGAGGGAGATTTCAAAAGTCAGAGAAGGAAGTTGAATTGTCACTTTCCTTGAAATATGCAGTGTTGACAGTGAGAGTGGTAATTAACAGAAAATAAGAAATGCAGACATAGCACTGGGACTCGTGGTTAGAATCCATTCTTTTAACTCTGCCAGTAATGTAGGGAATACGGAAGAACACTGGGTTTGCATTTGGAAGTTTTGAGTCTGAGAAGAGGCTCTGCCATTTAACTAACTGTAAAGGTTAACTCTCAGCCTCAGTTCCCTCACTTTCTTTTTTTTTTTTCCCCCACATGGATAGTGTAAGAATAAAATGAGGTAACAAGTGAAAGTGTTTTGTAAACCCAAAGGATTGTACAAAATATAAAGACGTGTTATTGCCCTTATTCCTCAGAGAATGCAAACAATGAGAGAAGGAGAGTTTATTTGTAGACCTTTTCTAGGAAGGTTTGTGGATGAAGAGTGTTAGGAGGATGAGAGAAACAGAACAAGATAAGAATTACAGATGGTTGGTCATCCTGGAGACTAAGCCTCGATACAGGTCCTGCAGAACCTGGTCACAACATTTAGAACTTCATTTTGTTTGAAATAAGTAGCATGATAAGATGTTATTTTCTTGCTGAGTGAATGAGTCCTGAAATTCAAGCCTTTGGGAATAAGTTCATGGATCACTCTATTTTTCTGTCCATCTATTTATCCATTTATTCATCCAGATGTTTAACACGCATTTTGTGATGATTCTGCATAATATACTATGTTAATCTCTATGATTGCAAACATGAAAAAGATAAGGTTTCTGCTTTGGAGAAGCTCAAAATCCAGAAGAGGAGATGTATAGCAATTACAGATGTGGGTGGTCTCTTTTTCTTAAATAAGCAAAACCTCTAAAGAAGGCCAGATGAATAAAACTAAACATGGTTTCTAGAGTCACTCTAGAAACTTGGGTAAACATTTAAAGGCTATTCAGTACCATATTGAGAGGCCCTTGACCATGCCCTCTTGTTTCTGTTATCAGGCTGTTTAGTTTTATTCTAATGTGGCTAGCACGTAATTCCTATTTCAAAACTTTCAGATATATTTTAACTTTTTTCTATAAAGTCAAAACCAATCCACTATCTGAAATAATTGTGCTTGAGCATCTTTTTTTTTTTTTTTGAGACAGAGTTTCACTCTTGTCGCCCAGCTGGAGTGCAGTGGTGCCATCTTGGCTCACTGCAACCTCTGACTCCTGGGTTCAAGCGATTCTCCTGCATGAGCCTCCCAAGTAGCTGGGATTACAGGCGTCCACCACCACATCTGTCTAATTTTTGTATTTTTAATAGAGACGGGGTGTAACTGTGTTGGCCAGGGTGGTCTTGAACTGCTGACATCGGGTGATCCACCCTACTTGGCTCCCAAAGTGCTGGGATTACAGGTGTGAGCCACTGTACCGGGCTGCTTGAGCATCTTTTGGTAAATAGGCCCAGTTACCAGACTCAACAAGAGTCTAGTGAAATAGGACTAAAGCAGGACCTTCCATAATACATGGATAGAGGGCAGGCTAATGATTAGTTTCCATTCAAAACATTTCCTTTGAGAATATGTTCTACATTTATTTAACAGGGTTGAAGGAAACTCAAGTAAGGCATGTTTTGTCGTGGTTTGTTACTTTCTATTCCAGGGAGGGGAGTTGATCATTTTATATTTGACTAGTTATACAAAAATTCATGTGTAGAGATCTAAGTTAACTGGCAACAAGTTTTAGATTTCCTGATGTGATAGTTTCTTAATCTTTGCAGTTTGGTACCTGCTTACCTGGCTTGCACTTAATGTGGCTCAGAAATGAGCTATGTATATTCTTATCTTTTATACTTTACCTCTCCTAATAGTAAAACTATCATGCATTAGGGCACAATCATATTTCAGTCTTATCAGTATTATACCTCTTCCACTCACTCATCCTTACAAAATGTTTACTAAGCCACTAGAAAGTACAGTGGACTACACTTAAATTAGGCTTCTCTTCCTTTTTCTTCCCTCCCTCCCTCTCTCTCTTTTTCTTCCCTCCTTTCCTGTTCCCTCCCCTACCCTTCCTTTCCCTTCACTTCCCTTCCCTTTCCTCCTTCCTATAATGAGAAATTTTTATCAGAGAATATTTGAAAACTACATAAGAAAGTAAAAATTTCTGAAGAAGGTAAAGATTGTATTTTAATGTGTTTCTTTCTACTTGCTATATAAGTATATATCCATAGGTAAGTGTGTATGCATGCCTTCCAAAAATATGATTTTCTACTGTTTTGTAACCTTTCTTGTTTGTTTAAAATACAAGCATCTTTTTAAGAACTATTTTCTGCAACATAATTTCTTGTCTGTATTCCAGTGCATGGCTTTACTAAGGCTAATTTACCAATCCTGTGGTTATTTCTAAATTTACATTATAAACTTTTCTGAGACCTCATTTGATTAAGATTTTATGTATATAAATACTTTTTTTGTGTGTGTTTTTGAGATGGAGTCTCGCTCTGTCGCCCAGGCTGGAGTGCAGTGGTGCAATCTTGGCTCACTGCAAGCTCTGAATTCCGGGTTCATGCCATTCTCCTGCCTCAGCCTCCTGAGTAGCTGGGACTACAGGTGCCTGCCACCATGCCTGGCTTTTTTTTTTTTTTTTGTATTTTTAGTAGACACAGGGTTTCACCCTTTTGACCAGGATGGTCTCGATTTCCTGACCTCATGATCCACCCACCTCAGCCTCCCAAAGTGCTGGGATTACAGGCATGAGCCACTGCGCCCGGCCTATATAAATAATTTTATTTGAATATACATTCCTATAAATGGAATAACTAGAACAAAGAATATTCATATATGAGGCCTCCATTGGGAATACAGATCTCCAAATTCTCCTGCATAAATATACAAATTTATACTTCTTGCATATGTGTGCCTGCATCACAGTATCAAACTCCTGTTTACAAAAGAAGGTGACTCACAGTGTGTCTTATCTATTTTTAAACAAAACAACTTAATATTCATTATAGAAGAAAAAAATTAACTCAGTTTTACAACAAAGAAGTGTAACTTCCCTTTAATAAATATCAGTGGTCTAAAAAGGCAATCTAGTTGAAAAGATAAGTATTAATTATAATTTCTTCAATAATGTGAATTGATATGAAATGATAAATATGAACAAAAATTATTAATATCACAATTTTTTGATAGGAAAACTGACTATCAAAGAAGTTAAAGGTTTTGCAGAACATTGCATAGCTTGTTGGCAGTGGAGCCAATAAGAATTCAGGAGGCTTGTGCTCTTTCTGCTATATGTATACCTTACTCCATTCCAAATAGTAGCTTATTTAATACTCTACCTAATTCACTGATTTTATTTTTTTCATATATGAGAATGAAAGTGTAAAATGAGCAGGTGATTTGGACAGTCTTACCTTCTTATGTTTGGTAGAATCCCTGTGATACCTGTTCTCTACTATACATCAATTCTTTTTATGACTAGGGACTTCTTTTGATTTATGTATACTTCTGTAAAACTGAACAAGGGCATATATTTATGTATTCATTCAACAAATATATCTTGAGTGTCTCCTCTGTGCCATGTGCTATGCTATGCTATGGATAGAAAGCAAAAGTCAGATCTCAAGAAACTCATAGCCTATATGTGAAAATACTGATATGGGTAATTGCGATAAACTGGGATAGCCGCTCAGACAGAGACACACACTTGACTCTGGAAATACCAAGAAATATCTAACCTGCAACACACCTTTGTGTAAAATGTGAGAAACCTGATATTCAATCCAAGTTGAATATTGATGGAGGCATGAACAAAAGCTATGTTCTGAAGCTTTAGTGTTGTGCTAATCGCAAAATTCATCACTTAATTACATTCTGTTTCCAATACACTGTTGTAAGGTGGCTATATGGATAGTGTTGAGTATGGTTTCTGAGATCAATTTTTTTTTTGTCTAAAACCTGTTTTCCTCCTGGCTTGGGCAAATTTCTTATCTTTTTAAAGCCCCGTAGTCTTCAGTTTTAAAATGGAAATAATGGTTGCACCCACCTCAAAGGGCTATTTTGGGGATTAACCGAAACAATCTATACAAAGTATGTTTTAACATGTTTTCTGTCATGTAGTCAATAAACAATATATGCTATTATTATCACTTCTCTCATATACTGTAAATTAATTTTATTGTAGACATGATACAGCTTTTTCATAGTAAGAGAACCACTGGGATGAAGGCTCAGAAGTGCATTGATTCTTACTCTTATTCTTGATGTGTTCACTTAATCTTCTTGGAACACCCATTTCTTTCTGGAAATTGGAGATAGGCCTGGAGAATGAGATTGGGCTACATGGTCTCATGGGTTCCATTGACATCTGCCTCATTTGTCTTCCCAATAGGCCCTAGCATTCTGCACTACTGTAACAACTGAAGACATTCTAAGAAATTAATCAGGCAAGAATAGCAGGTTAAGGCAGCCGATAGTGTGTTAGAAGCAGTTCAAGTCTAGAATGTGGAGGTCTTTAGATTGACAATAAGTACAATGTTCGCCAAAAGCTCTGACAAGCCTGATAAAGAGTTAATGGGACTTTAGGCTGGCACATAGACCATGGTGTCTTCCTTTTGTTCAGAGCCCATGTGGTGGCTGAGTCTAGTTTTGGGTAAGGAATTATGCAAGGCCAGTGTTGGCAAGGGTGAGATGGTCAGAGCGGAGGAATGGAGCATGGGAATGGTGAAGATTCTGGGAATCATATTGTGTGAAGAACTGGAGCTTGTGAATTTAGGAAAAGACAAATTCAAGGAGTAGAGGGCTGGAAGAACAGGGAATATTCTCTAACAGTTGAACACTTTGGCAAAGGGTTTAGATATACTCAGAGTGGTCCTCAGGCAGAACTATGGCTAATGGTGGAGGTTCCAGGGAGAAATATTTTAGTTGAAGTCAGCGATATAATTCTATACAATTAGAACTCTGTTTTTTTTAACTTATTTATTTAAACTTTTTTCTTTTTAAAAAATTGGTGGATATACTTTAAGTTCTGGGATACATGTGGAGAACATGCAGGTTTGTTATGTAGGTGTACGTGTGCCATGGTGTTTTGCTGCACCCATCAACCCGTCATCTGCATTAGGTATTTCTCCTAATGCTATCCCTCCCTTTATCCCCCACCCCCCCAACAGGCCCCGGGGTGTGATATTCCCCTCCCTGTGCCCATGTGTTCTCATTGTTCCACTCCCACTTATGAGTGAAAACATGCCGTGTTTGGTTTTCTGTTCCTGTGTTAGCTTGCTGAGAATGATGGTTTCCAGCTTCATGTTCCTGCAACGGACATGAATTCATCCTTTTTTATGGCTGCATAGTATCCCATGGTGTACATGTGCCACATTTTCTTTATCCAGTCTATCATTCGTGAGCATTTGAGTTGGTTCCAAGTCTTTACTATTGTGGATAGTGCTGCAATAAACATACATGTGCATATGTCTTTATAGCAGAATGATTTATAATCCTTTGTATATATACCTGGTAATGGGATTGCTGGGTGAAATGGTATTTCTAGTTCTAGATCCTTGAGGAATTGCCACACTGTCTTCCACAATGGTTGAACTAATTTACACTCCCCCCAACAGTGTAAAAGTGTTCCTACTTCTCCATATCATCTTCAGCATCTGTTGTTTCCTGATTTTTCAATGATCAGGTTCTAACTGGTGTAAGATGGTATCTCATTGTGGTTTTGATTTGCGTTTCTCTAATGACCAGTGATGATGAGCTTTTTTTCGTATGTTTGTTGTCCACATAAATGTCTTCTTTTGAAAAATGTCTGTTCATATCCTTCACCCACTTTCTGATGGGGTTGTTTGTGTTTTTCTTGTAAATTTGTTTAAGTTCCTTGTAGATGCTGGTTATTAGCCCTTTGTCAGATGGATAGATTGCAAAACGTTTCTCCCGTTCTGCAGGTTGCCTGTTCACTCTCATGATAGTTTCTTTTGTTGTGCAGAAGCCCTTTAGTTTAATTAGATCCCATTTGTTAATTTTAGCTTTTGTTGCCATTGCTTTTGGTGTTTTAGTCATGAAGTCTTTGCCCATGCCTATATCAAAAAACAAAACAAACAAACAAAAAGGAACACAACATTTAGGGGTGTCAAAGTAAGTGTCAATATTATTTTTATATTTATAGACTCAATGTTTTTACATTGAAAGTAGACCTAAATAGTTTTGTTGTCTGTTTCTCATCCATTTCTAATATTTAAATATAATAAAGTCTAATTGAAAACATGTAAGAAGAAGTTTCCTCACATTGGAATTGCTCATCTGGGAAAAGATAATATTAACTCTGCCGTGATAAAATTGAGCTAAGACTAAGTTTTAATCCTTTGAAAATTATCTGTAAAGTCCTAGATAAAAGTCATCTTAAGAGAATATTATGCAAAGATAAAATTATCTTTCATAAATGAAACTTCTCACTAGAAGTCTAAGAGTTTAGGAAGCCAAGGTCCTGCTTTAATAATTTTTTAAAAATTACTTGGTTTATCTACTGTAGCCTTGTTGCCATAAGCACAGTGAATATCTACTTGGGTTTTGGTGACTGGTCTAAGTATAAAAGATTAGGAGGAATGAGCTTTCTTTCCAAAAATCTCTAATCAAAGAATGACTTCTGCTACATCCCTTGGAATAGAGCCACTGCTTCTGTATCCTCCCTTAAGAGGGAGAGAAAGAGATAGTACTAGAGTAATAAGAGTGTCTTTATGATTATTCTTCAATCTGCATATGGTCAAAACAAAATTTAGAAATATTAGAACATTTAATAGGGCCTGGGGCTTCACAGCTCTGGTTATTGACTTCTGTTCCCTGACATTCTCTTTTTCTGACTTCTTTGCCTGGTGAAGATTCTCAAAATTGGTTTCAGCTATACTGTGGCTTTGTGCTACTTTTAAGTCAGTTAAGCATTACCAGAAAACATAAAAAAACACACAGGAAACAGCTGTAATTGCACATTGTTCACATTTATAAAATGTTCATTTCTACTTGGAGGAAGAGAAATGTGCTGAAGTATATATCATCAATTTAATAGGCAAAGTCAATAGGTAGATATTATGTCCTGTTAATGGTTGTGGGGGAAAACAGTCATCCTCAGTTGTTTGCTTCTGGGAGTGTAATTTGGTATATATGTCTGTATAAAGAAGTATAAGCTAGTACAAACATCGATTTGGCAATGTCCATCAAAAATACAAATGGGGACTTCTGACCATTGATTAATTCTACTTGATCTTATCTAACATCTTGAACATGTGTGAAATAATGTATGTATAAGAACATTCACTATAAAATCATTTGTAATAGTAAACAACAAAATACCATGAATTGGTTGTTAAAAGTAAAATTTCTAAGATGTCAATAAAGTGAATGTTTGGTACTAGAAAAATTGGTGGATAAAATTGTTCATACTTATTGTGTGCAATATATTTTGGGTATATATACATTATAGATTGACTAAACCTAGCTAATTAATGTGTGCATTCTCTCACATAATTATAATTTTAGTGGTGAGAACACTTAACATCCACTGTCAGCATCTTTCAAGAATACAATATATTCTTATTAACCACAGTCACCATGTTGTACAATAGATCTCTTGAATGAATTCCTTCTATCTAACTGAAATTTTGTATCCTTTGACGAACATCTCTCCAACTTTCTCCCCTCCAACCACCCCAGTTCCTGGTAACTACCATTCCACTCTCTAGTTCTGTGAGATCAACTTTTTAATATTTCACTCATAAGTGAGATTATGTGGTATTTGTCTTTCTGTACCTGGCTTATTTCGCTTAACATGGTGCTTTTTAAAAAGGTTTTTTGGTGGGGTAATAAGTAGTCTGCACTAGGAGTGCTTTCAGTAAAGATTAGGATCTCTCAAACCTGCTCCATGCAAAGAATAACTAGGCTTCCTCATAAAAATAAAGAGTTCTGGACTCTCCACTAGAGTTCTGATTAAGTAGATCAGAGAAATGTCATAGGTATAAGTAATTTTTATCCTGTGTATTATGAAATTTCTATGAGCAAGAAAGTTTGGGACTTTGCTGTTTATCTTCCAGGAATGTAATAAGACAGTTCTTCAGTTTGTTGGGAGTATTTTTTCTATGATATTGAAGACTCATTTTAAATTTCTGGTAGATTCTTAATATATTTAGCAATCAACTTTATTATAATCATTGTAGCAAAAATATTTTTAAAAACATGTTAATTTGATACACAGCAAGTAATATACCCATGTGGAAAATGTGTTTTATCTTGAGAAAATAATTTTAGAAAGTTTAGAAATAATTTAGCCCTCAATATTCAGGCTTGAAAAAAAGGCACATATTTTCATACTTTAAAATGTGATTTTCCTGTATGGCATCCCACAAAAATAAATGTGTTTTGCTAGTTAATATAATGGATATTTTAAAAAATGATACGCCAACGTTTGAAAGACATACAGGTTTACAGAATATAAACTATTAAAGTTTGAACAATTTTTATATCCAAAATTTGGAATATACTTTTTTTGTATGATTGAGAAAAAATTAGTTCCTGACATTTTAGGCTGTGCAAATGATGGTTATTAGAGGAAACATCCCCTTTTAAATTATTGTTTTACAAGGTTAGCTACAGTAACCATCCAGGGACCTGTGTGCATCTGACTTTGTGTCAGGTTTATTTCTGTGATAATTGAACCAGCCCTGGAGTAGTGTCAGAAATTTTATTTTGCAAAATGAAGAAAAATGTGTTGAACTATAAACTAAGGAATCATTCAGAAATTCCTTCCAGTTATCAGTAACAAAACCAATTTATCAATGTAAACTATTACTTTCTTTTGCTTCCAGAGGAGGTAAAGTGGAAATTTAGAAATAAAAACACCAGCATTTATTCTGGAGAAACAATAGAAATGAGGAGGATTCATATGCTGGCCATTAGGTAAAACAAGGAAGCTTATGAGGTAGGGGAAGTGACAAGTAGGTAACTTAGAAGACAATGTAACAAATCGCCTCTGCAGTGCTGTCATGGTTTTACTGACTCTTAAGCTCTCTCAGATCACAAGTGTGAGGAAACTCAGGCAGCCTATTCAGAGAACCACCAGACAAAGAACTACAGTCACTCACTACAAGTCAGTGAGACACTGAAGGTTTCCAAGAACTTGAGACAGGATCCTTCTTCCCTTTCAGACACAAAACTCATGAAAGACCTTGAGCCAGAAGCAACCAGCTAAGCCCTTTCAGAATTCCTGACTAGAGAAACTGAGATAAAAACTGTTTTTTGGTTTAGATACTAAGTTTTGAGGTAACTTGTTATACAACAGTAGGTAACTAATACACTCATTTGCCCTCATGATCCCTTTATGTACCTCTCAGGTAGTCTTTTGGGCCCAACTTTTCTGTCCAACTTAATTATTGCATCTTTTAAAATAAATGTTTAGGTATTGAGAGATGGTTCAAGAAATATTTTAGAAGAGCTTTTAGAAAAATGTACACTCCCTCTAGTTTAAATCTTATCTCTGTTACGAAAATGAAGTACGCTACTATATACGGGAGAATCAGGAAGTACTTCTATTTTGTTTTCTGATATAATTAATTGTATATATGGGGTTAGTAAAAATGCTCTTATTATTTAATATAATTTAGCTGAAAACACCCCAAATTATACATTCCAATGAATTCCAATTTACCTTGTCTTTATATAACTCAATTACATATTATACTTTGAGAGATGATTAGAAAGAAATCTTGAGATTCTTGTGAAATGCCTTTTTTTCCCACATATTACCAGGAGAATATTTTTGCTGCATTTAAGATATCTTATTCTTGGCAAGAGTATTCTAAAAGTGATGGTGTGCCCTTCTCAGTGTATCATATCAAGGATTACATGAAATCCTTATTTTTCATGGTTGATAATGCCAACTTTGATCTCTTAGTTGAGGTGGGGTCTTTAGGTTTTGTTAATATATTGTTTTTTTATTATGCAATTTATAAGTACTTTGAGAATATGAAAATATAGAACTTCTGATCATATATTTGCCCATGAATCACAGTTTACAATAATTATTACTGTGGTGTTTGCCAAATGGTGATTTTCTATTACTGTCATTCCTTCTACGGTTATTAATTGGAATTCTACTATAAAAAAGAGTGTTCCTTTTTCCCTTTAGCTTATGTATTCAATTATATATAAAGGAATTCTTTGGTACTAGTTTTGTAACTTTCTTGAAAATATGAAACTATTTCAAAATAAGAAGTTAGAAAATAAAAATCTTAAAATCTTTTAATTTTCAAATGAAGAATGCATAGAGGGAATTTGTAACTTAATGTAGAGTAAGCCCATTTTATAAATTCAGGTATTTTCAAATATTATGTGCATCACTGACTATCGTCAAAATCATTAACTTTATCAATCCTGACAATATAATCTCTTGTAGAAGACAATCATTGCATATAGAAGTTTTAGCTAAATATCTTGATGGTAGACATTCGCCTCAGTTATTAGGATTCATCCTTGTAAATTTTCTCTCAGTCTGTGCATTTCCCGCTTGTATCTCCAAATGGTAAATAATGAAAAAATTCATTTCAAAAAAAATGTTCAAGAAGGACTGTTGCTGACTCTCTAATTTTATCCCAGTTTTTCCAATGCTAGAATAAACACAAAAAAAATAGAGAAATGGCCAAAGAACTTTTTTTAAAGTTTGTATTTTGAAGTCTCTAATTTTCTTATTCTAGATTCATATACTGTGAAGAAAACCAGAATTTATTGAGTTTGTGTCATACAGCTGACTCTATTTTAGGTATTTGCTCATATTGTAGACAATATTAATCGATACTGATGGCATTTTCA
The DNA here is from genome assembly GCF_003255815.1 of Theropithecus gelada. Lineage (NCBI taxonomy): Eukaryota > Metazoa > Chordata > Mammalia > Primates > Cercopithecidae > Theropithecus > Theropithecus gelada. The sequence continues at coordinate 73,684,641 of NC_037681.1, read as the reverse complement.
CATTTATAAGATTAATGCCACATTCACCTTTATAAGATTAAAGCAACTTAAAAATACTTTAGGTTCAGGGGGTACATATGCAGGTTTGTTACATGGATATATTGCGTGATGCTGGGGTTTGGGCTTTGACCGAACACATCACCTGAGTAGCGAACATAGTACCCAAGAGGTAGATTTTTTTTTAAACTTTCCTCCATTTCCTCCCTCCCTCCTCCCTTTTTGGAGTACCTAATTCCTATTGTTCCCATCTTTATGTCCACGCGTACGCAATGTTTAGTTCTTACTTATAAATGAGAACATGCACTATTTGGTTTTCTATTTCTGAGTTGTTAGGATATAATGGCCTCCATCTGCTTCCACGTTGCTGCAGAGGACATGATTTCATTCCTTTTATGGCTGCATAGTATTCTGTGGTGTATGTGTGCCACATTTTCTTAAAAACGATGTTTGTGATGAATATTATTAATATTATTTACATTTTATAGATGAGAATGTGGAATCAGAGGAGTTAGTTATCTTCTCTATGTCTCCAGCTAGAATTAAGAGAATCCCAGTTTGTAAACCCCATGGTTTTTCCTTTTTCCTAAAATATCTGTGTCTTTTTATTTCTACAAAGAATGTGCTTAACTAAGTTATGCCATATTTATTGAAATTACAATAATTCTCATCTGTATCTTGTGTCTTTGTTTTCTAATACCTTTTATTTTACTAAGTTCTTTGGTTCCTTTTCAGATTCACTTTATTATTAATTACTTGCTCAAAGTGGAAGTTGGAACAAATAAGTTTTCTCTAAATTTAGTTTTGATGGGGATGTTTTACAGGAATAGTAATAGAAAGGAAATGGAGATCTTCATTCCTGTGTTTATGGTTGCCCAATATTATTAAAGGCCGAGTATGTTTAATATAAGTATAGCTTCTATTCTTTGCAATATATGTTGCAAAAAGTGTTTCTTTGGCGGGGGGTGGGGGGGGTTGGGGGGGGGCTAAGTAACACGTAGGAGGAAAAAATAAGCTGAACCTGCTTTCTTTTACCGGTAATATTAGTAGCTCTCTCTGCTTTCAATTGACTGGCGTTGATCAGCTAAGAGGTGCCCAAGGTCATTGTCCACGGGACAATTCCTTTGTCTTGGGAAGGAAGTCTCAGGAAGCTTTTTCAGTCTGTTTGGATACTGTTTTTCAGTCAGTTTGATGAAGTAGCAGCACTGGTTGTTTAGGAAAAAAAAAAGAAATGGGACTACATTATTATATTAGTTTGTTCTCACACTGCTATAAAGAACTACCACAGACTGGGTAATTTATAAAGAAAAGAGGTTTAATTGGCTCATGGTTCTGCATGCTGTACGGGAAGCATGGCTGGGAAGGCCTCAGGAAATTTACAATCATGGTGGAAGGTGAAGGGGAAGTGGGTACATCTTACATGGCCAGAGCAGGAGAAAGAGCGAGAAGAGGGAAGTGCTACACACTTTTAGACAACCGTATCTCATGAAAACTCACTATCATGAGAACAGCAAGGAGGAAATATGCCCCCATAATCCAATCAGCTCCCACAAGGCCCCTCTTTCAGCATTGGGGATTACAATTTGACATGACATTTGGGCGGGGACACAAATTCAAACCGTATCAATTACTAAAGACATTTGTAGTGAGGTGTTACAAGGGATTTTTATAAATGACAAGGGACACAGTTGGAAGGAGAAGATAGAAAGTAGGGGAAATATTTCAGATAATTACACATTTTGATACATAAACCTGTAGGTGAGTGACAGGTCCGATCCGTCAAATTATTACTCGTGATGAAGCTGAGAAAGGGCCATCTGAAAAACCCAAAGAAACTGTCTGTATGGCAGTCTTATTTAGATGACACTTTACTGACAGTGTATTTTCATCTCATTATGTTTAATGAACAGGAATAGTCTGTAAATAAGGAAAATACAAATTTCCAAAGAGCCTAGTCAAGATTCTCACCAAAAAAGGACATCTTCATGGTAACGATACAATCATGCCAAGTCTCTTGTGTAATTGATTCATGGTTCATTCTCTTCCTTTGTTCTTTTGCCTATGCTGTGTCTCCTCTTCTCATTGATCTTTAAAAATGTGCATATTCAGATAAGAGATATGATCCTTGCTTCTTAGAGAAGAAAATTCATATTGTACTCTCCCCTTTCAAAAACAGATGCTTGTTAAAAGATTAAAGATACAATACAAATTCCAAATACATTTGTGCAGCTAGAAACAAAATATTCTATTAAAGATGATGCTTTTCTTTTTAAAGTATGGATGAGTATCCAGGGGCTTGTTTTTCACAGTCATAAACTATGCCTTTTTTAGAAGTTGAAAGTATTATGAAGGCAAGGACAAAATATTTTAAATTAAATTATCTATAGTACTTTGTACACAGCAGTCCAATAAATATTTGTTGACACCGATTAATGCCTTTGTGTGGAGCCAATGAATTAATGTGTAGCACCTTCAGGAATTAAAGAATTGCTGAATTAGATTTTTAGCAAAAAATAAATAAATTGGTGAGGTAATGAATATGTTAAATAGCTTGATTAAATCTTTCTATAATGTGTACATAGATCAAAGTATCACATTGTACCCTCATAAATATACATAATTATTACTTTTTAATTAATAATAAATAAATTTTAAAAATTAAGATACAGTGGCTTAGATCTTAAGAGTTATTCATAGCATGCAGGCAAATGGCCTAGTGTCCCAGTCTTTATTCTCTTTCTATCTGAATCATCCTGTATTCTCTTAAAAATGTAGGACTCTGATGACACTGTTTATTTCCCATGTAGATCACAGCAAACCTTTTAGAGCTAAATGAACAAAGACATGAATCAGAACATTAAGCATATTCTAGACTCTGAGTCTGAAAGAAATGGACATTCTAGGTTATAAATCTTAATTGGATAAAATAGCAGTCAGCCAACACTCTTAATTTTGAAAAATGTGCAATAACAGAGGGTGTTACAAGTGCATGATAAATAAGCCACTCTTAGGACATCCTCTGAGAAAAACATCACTTGAAAATTCAGAGTTATAACTTGGAGTAATTAGTAGAAACACACTGGTTTTCAAAAGTGTCCTTAGAATAGGCACTTTAGCTTTCCCTGTAATTCATTGGATTTGGAATGTCTATTCAATCTAATAATTCAGACAATATTTATGGAATGATCTCTCCACATTACGAACCAGGTGACCAACAAAGATGACTATGTCACACTTTGCCTTTTTAAAGGAGCACATTATCTCAAAGAAATGTATCTAATTAAAATGCTTATTATTGTATGAAATGATATATACTCATCAATGTACATTTCAGGGAAATGTAGAGAAGACATTAGGATAAAATTCTTACAAAACTAAACAGGTTCTTACCATATGATCCAGCAATTGCATTCTTTGGTATTTTTCCAAATAAACTGAAAACTTCTGTCAACACAAAAACATGCACATGGATGTTTACAGCCACTTTACCCATAATTGTCAAAACTTGAAAACAACCAAAATGTTCTTCAGTAGGTAAATGGATGAATACGCTGTGGTTCAGACAGACAATTAATTATTATTCAGTTTCAAAAGGAAATGAGCTATGAAAGACATAAAGAAACATTAAATGCATATTACTAAGTGAAGGAAGCCAATCTGAAAGGGTTACATACTTTATGATTCCACATATATGCTATTCTGGAAAAGCCAAAACTATGAATATAGTAAAAAGATCAGTAGCTGCCAGGAGGGAAGAGGAGAGGGAGAGATGAATAGGTTAGGAACACATAAGATTTTTAGGGCAATGAAAATACTTTTTATGGTATTACAGTGGTGGATACATGTCACTGTATATCTGCCCAAACCCATAGAATATATAAAACCAAAAGGGGATGCTATTGCAAACTGTAGACTTTGGGTTATAATGATTTCTCTGTATTTGTTCATTGATTATAATAAAAATACTACTCTGGTGTGGAATACTGATAGTGCAGAGGTTCTGCATGTTTGGGGCAGCGGATATGTGAAGACTATACATTTTTGTCAATTTGGCTGTGAACCTAAAACTGCTCTAAGAAGTTCAGCCTATTAAAAATGACCAGGCATTTAAAAGAAAATCTAGTAAAGACCAAAATGCATTTGTATTTCTACACTGGGAATACTTACCCAATACCAACTTTTATGCATACCCCTTTACTCCCCAAACAACAACAACAAAAAACTCTCTCCAAGTTCTTCTACCCAACCACTGGCGTGTTTATGAGATTTGTCTATTGCATTCTGGTGTTTTCTATATATAATTTATATACATGATTGAAATAATGTTATTTGTATATTTTTAGCCTATAATAGCTCAAGGGGACATATGAAGGAGGATTACAGCAGATAAAAGATTACACGCAAGAAGAATGATGGGTATAAAAGAAGGGTTGGGCATCAGATTTCGATGGTGAAAGTCAACTTTTCTTTGGGAAATGAGGAAGAAGGAAAGTGAAATTCAATTTAAGAGTCCTTTCTAATCTGAAATATGTTGTTGGAAAGTTAACTTAGAACCTGTATTAATTTCCTAAGGGTTGCCATAACAATTACCATAAACATGAAAGGTATCAACCAACAGAAAGTTACTGTGTCACTGTTCTTTGCACTAGAAATCTGAACTCAAAGTGTCACTTAAGTGCCAGATGGATTCACAGCCACATTCTACCAGAGGTATAAGGTAGAATTGGTACCAATTTGATACTATTCAAAAAAAAAAAAAATCAAGGAGGAAGGTGTCCTCCCTAACTCATTCTATGAAACCAGCATCACCCTGATACCCAAACCTGGCAGAGTCATCCAAATAGGAAAAGATGTCAAACTATCTCTCTTTGCTAATGATATGATTCTATACCTAGCAATTCTAATGACTCGCAAAAGCTCCTGGAACTGATAAAGGACATCAGTAAAGCTTCAGGATGCAAAAATCAATGTACAAAAATCAGTAACATTTCTATACAACAATAACATTCAAGCTGACAGCCAAATCAAGAACACAATCCCATGTACAGTGGCCACAAAAAGAATTAAATACCTAGGAATAGATCTAGTTAAGGAGGTTGAAGATGTCTACAAGGAAAGCTACAAAACACTGCTGAAAAAAGTCAGAGATGAGAAACAAATGAAAAAACATTTCATGCTCATGGATCGAAGGGATTAATATCTTTAAAATGGTCATATTGCCCAAAGCAATATACAGGTTTAATGCTATTCTTATCAAACTACTGTCATTTTCCAAAGTTAGAAAACACTTAAAAATTTCATATGTAACCAAAACATAGCCTGAATAGTGAAAACAATCCTAAGCAAAAAGAACGAAGCCAGAGGCATCACATTATTCAATTTCAAAATATACTATAAGGCTAGAGTAACCAAAACAGCATGGTACTGGTACAAAACAGACATATGGACCAACAGAACAGAATAGAGAACCCATAAATAAAGTTGCATGTCTATAGCCATCTGATCTTCAAGACTGACAAAAATAAGCAATGGGGAAGGAACTCCCCAGTCATTAAATAGTCCTGGGATAACCAGCTAGCTATATCCAGAAAAGTGAACCTGTACCCCTAGCTTTCACCACACACAAAAATTAAGATGGATTTGATTTTAATATAAGATCTCAAACTATAAGAATCCTAGAAGAAAGCTTAGGAAATCCCATTCTGGACATCAGCCTTGAGAAACAATTTATGACTAAGTGCTCAAAAGCAATTGCAATGAAAATAAATTTTGACAAGTGGAACCTAATTAAACCCAACAGCCTCTGCACAGCAGAAGAATCTGTCAACAGAGTAAACAGATAACTTACAGAGTAGGAGGAAATATTCACAAAATATGCATCCAGAAAATATCTAATATCCAGAACTTATAAGGAACTTAATTCGACACTTAAAAACCAAATAACTGCGTAAAAAGTGGGCAAAAGACATGAACAGACACTTCTCAAAAGATGACATACAGGCAGCCATTGAACATATGAAAACATGCTCAGCATCACTAATCATCACAAAACAAGAATCAAAGCCACAATGAGATACCATCTCACACTAGTCAGAATGGCTGTTCTTAAAAAGTCAAAAAACAACGTATAGGTTTACAGAGGAAAGGGAATGTTTATACACTGTTGATGGAAAAGTAAATTAGTTCAGCCACAGTGAAAAGAAGTGTGTGTATATACTATTTAGATAATAAAAAACTGTTAAATATTAGAAACTGTTAAACTTTTTACCAAAGTGACTGTGCAGTTTTGCATTCCTGCCATCAGTGTATGAGAACTCCACTTACTTTACGTCCCCATCAATACACAGTATCATCAGACTTTAATTTTAGTTTTAATTTTAGTTATTTTAATAAGTGTGCAGTAGTATCTCTTTGTGGTTTTAATTTCCATTTACCTGATGACTAATGATGTTGAGTATCTTTTTGTATATTTTAGTTTAACAAACTTTTGTTCAAATCTTGCTCATTGTTTGTTGGGTTGGTTGTATTCTTATAATCAAATTGTAAGATTTCTTTATGCAGTGTGGATACAAGTCATCTGTCAAATACATGTAGTGTGATTTTTTTTATTCTTTAGCTTTTCAGTTTTTAACTGAGTGTTGTTTTTGGATGAAGTCTAATTTATTATGTTTTTCTTTTATAATCTGCACTTTTCTAAGTTCTACTTTGGAAATTTGAGCCTATCCCAGCATCACAAAAGTTTTCTGCCATATTTTCATCTAGACATTTTCTAGTTTAACCTATAGTCTTAGGACCATGATGCACATCAAGCTATTTTTTGTGTGAGATATAATGTAAGAATCAAGGTTTACTTTTTTCAAAGTGGATATATAAATTTTCCATTACTAAATGTTAAGATAATATTCTTTCCCCATTGAGTAACCTTACACCTTTGTTCAGAATCAATTATCATATGTGTATGAGTGTATTTTGGACTCCATTCCATTTCTCTCTGGATATTGCTGTGCCAATACCATATTGTCTTGATTATTACAGCATCATAGTGAGCCTTGAAATCAAGGACAGTCAGCTCTCTGTATCTTTGGGTTCCAAAGCTTTGGATTCACCAAATGTGGATGAAAAATACTTGAAAAAAATTTTGTACACTGAACATGTACTGATTTTTTCTTATTATTTTCTACCAGTACAGTATAACACCTGTTTACATAGCATTTACATTATATTAGGCATTATAAGTAATCTAGAGATGATTTAAAATATGTGGGAAGATGTACATAGGTTATATGCAATTACTGTGCCATTTTGTAAGAAGTACTTGAGCACCTACAGATTTTGGTACTCATGGGAGGTCCTAGAACCCATTTCCCATGGATACCAAGGGGCAACTGTAGCATAAGTTCCCCAATCTTGTCCTAGTTTTTGATAATTATTTTAGTTATTCTAGATCTTTTCATTTCCATACAAATATTAGAATCAACATATACATTTCTTTTAAAAAAGTCTCCTGAGATTTTTTTAGGAGTAGGAGGGATTGCCTTAAGTCTATAAATCAATTTGGGAAAAAGAAATTCAATTTTAACAATATTGGTTCTTCAGTTCAATGGAGATGGTATATCTCTATTTAGGTTTTCTTTAATGTATTTTAGCCAGGCTTTACAATTTTCAATGTACCCATACTATAAAAACCTGCTGTATATCAAATGCATTTCTAAGATAACTGTATCGGCTGTTACTGTTTTAGTTGTTAAACAAATAAAATAATTATATTTTCTGTCTTTTAAGTAGCAAACTTACTGCGAAGTCCTGAATCATAGGGGCTGACTACACCAAATGTATTTCTAGGTATCACTGCTGATAAGGTTCCACTTTGAAGGGGATGTGATATTTGAACTCATAAATGTTGGATTAATATTTATTTAATGTACACTTACTGAATGCCTAGTATACATTAAGCATTATTTTAGGTGCTGAAGTTATAGCAGTAAGCTAAAACAGAATTCCTCTTTTTATAGAGCTTGCGTTTTGAACTTTTATAAGGGAGGTAAATCATTGATATGTAAAGTTTATTATATAGTTGGGTAATAATTTAAAGCAAAAGGGGTGTGCAAGATCAAATCATTAAAATGTGAAACAAAAGGATACTGTGAATATAATATTTATTAATGGAGAAGAGACTTTAAAATCTTGTCATATAAATATTATAAGCTTTATATAGAGTTATGCATTAACATTTTTCAAAATCTGAAATTGAGAGGATGAATGAATCTAAAACATCAATTATTTCTTAATAGTAGGTTTGAGGGAAAACATTGGTAGTATATTAGTTTAAAACCTATCCAGTAGTATTAGTCATTAAAATGTTCACAATTATGCAGACCTGACATTTAAACATGTGGAATAAATGTACTGGAAACTATAAAGTGATTCACCCAGGGTTCAGCCTTAGAGTTTAAAAGGATGTCATCATAATTCAACTAACATTATTTTGTTAGAGTTATGTCTAATTTATCCTGAACCACTAAATATGTAATTAGTGAGAGTGAGAATGTTTTTGGCTGTGGTGGTTTGTAATAAAATGTGCTAGAAAACATAAAACTGAATAGCATATTTGACATTAAAACTAGGGAAAAGCAGCAGAATACTGGTTTTGTCATACTATCCTTAGTATCAGGAATTTTCAGGAGGGAAACCCTAATGTTGCTAAAATTATCTACTTAAAATTATTTCTCCATTCATAATTTTCAATATAGATTTAATATTTTATAAGTGATGCTTTCAAATTCATTTAGGAATATGAACTATTTTTAATGAATATATGTTACCTAGTATATGTAATTTGCTAATTTTATTACATAAATTATTTCATCTAATCCTATTACTAACTCTATAAGGTAAGTACTACCATCACTCCATTTCATAGATAGGAAACTAAAATTGAGGGAGGCTAATATATATTCATGGTTGCACAGCTAGTGAGAGAGAGAGAGAGAGAGAAGAGAGTGAAAGCGAGAGCAAGAGCGAGAGAGAGAGAGAGAGAGAGAGAGAGAGAGAGGGAGAGAGAGAGAGAGAGAGAGAGAGGTCACGCCATTATTTGGACTCAGGCACAATTAGTTTTAAAGCTCCTGTTCTTTAACACTGCACAACTCTAGTCAACAATTACTCTGTTGCATAATGAATTAACAATAGTAGAGGTTATGGAATTTGTTCCTTTAAAAATGAATGTTTCAGAAATAAGCCCTAAAATATATATCTTTACCAGTAGCTTTGCTTAAGGAGTTGAAGGAAATAATATAGAATGTCATGCAGAATGTAGTTGACTGGTTATCTTAACTGCTTCTCTTAAAGAACTAGGAATCACTTCAATGTTGTTATCCATTTAGAAGGGAATAGTTCTGAGTATCTCTTATGGAACTGAGTTTTAGTATTTTTGGTTTTTATAAAATACAGAACTATAAGTTCAAGTTAGTTGTAAAAACACAAGGATAAAGTGAAGTTGAGAAATCTCTGTATAATTGTTGTTACTGTACTTGCAGAAAAATAATGCTATCAGTGCTTTGCATGAGAAAAATACAATTAAGAATATATAAATATACTGCTTTAAGGAAATTAAATGAAAAACACAACATTAAAACACAATAAAAGTAAAGATATATAATTAAAAGTAGGAAATTTAGAAGAAATTTTATTTAGCCTTAAAATAATACTGTGAAGGCTGGGCACGATGGCTCATGCCTACAATCCCAGCAGTTTGGGAGGCTGAGACAAGCAGATCACGAGGTCAGGAGTTCAAGACCAGCCTGGCCAACATGGTGAAACCCCATCACAACTAAAGATACAAAAATTAGCCAGGTGTTGTGACAGGCGCCTGTAATCCCAGCTACTCGGGAGGCTGAGGCAGGAGAATCACTTGAAACTGAAAGGCGGAGGTTGCAGTGAGCCAAGATCATGCCATTGCATTCCAACCTGGGCAACAAGAGTGAAACTCTGTCTCAAATAATAATAATGTGGAAAGGTTTATTAATATAAAAAAATAGAAATATTGGTTTGAAAAATGTTACATCTGGGAATAATGAAAGTGCTTGTTTCTATTTTGCTGAGAATACAAAAAATGAGATTAAATGAATACAAAGAATGAAAGTACTTGTTGCCATTTTGTTAAATAGAAATGTTTTTAAAATTGAGGGAAAAGATTGATGAAAAAATGGGGAAATGTGTCAAATTTTAGGTTCAAGGTAATATATTCAGGGAAGGATCTTATGAATACTTCTGTTGCTCACAAAAGATTTATATAGGGCTGGGAATAGACTAGTGCAGATCCATCAAGAGTACATTATCAGTAGAGGATACTTTTGAACACGGCATAGAAGATTAGGAAAGGACACGCAGAAAGTTAAAGAAGAAGATATTCAGATGAATAACAGGAGAGGAGATTTATATGGTGACTTCCATATAAAGTGGAAGTAGTGACTTTGAAGTGCCTTTAAAAACAGAAAGATAGCAAGTCAATTGTTTTTCATATACGTTTAAAGTAACAGAATCAAAAGCCTGGGATTAGGAAATAGTGGAGGTGTGAGCTACTGTTCCACTGTACACAGGGAGGATGAATGCAAAGGGAGGTAGGTGCAGATTTATGCATAATGCAGCATCAACGCTTCATGCTAGACTGATGAACTACACTTACTAATTAACTAGACATGGAGTTTTAGAGGCTAAGGTAAACATGGATATTTTGCATATCTGTGTCCTGGATCACAGAAAACCAACATAGTCTCAGCAAGATAGAAGACTAAATCAGTTTCTTGGAGCTCATGGAAGAAATTAGCACAACCATTTTCTTCCAGTTGTGATGAGTCCAACATTTGGCTTGGAAAGACACTTAAGCTGTATCCACTTACTTCTGATACTGAGATCTCATCCAGACAAACTATCTGTCTGGAAGGCAGCAGTGTAGCTGGCAGAAGTTTGGAGTCCTCAGTAGCAGTGGGAGCCCATTTGTAGGTCAGAGTCCGTGGTGATTTTATGCTGAAATAATTTAATCAGAGCAGTTCAAAAGTCATTTCAAAGCTGAAGTGTAGTAGCTAGGGATTTAGGTTTACAAACTGAAGAAATAGAAGCTTCTTTTGTAAAACAAATTATTTTATTCTGGTAAGAGCACAATCTGAGTTCTACCCTCTTAACAAATTTTATGTGCACAGTATAGTATTGTTTAAGTATCATCTCGTACAGCAGATCTCTTGCTTATGCTTCTTGATCAGTAGGTCTCCATTCCCCCTCCACCTCTGCTTCAGCAACCACCATTCCACTCTTTGATTCTCTGAATTTGAATATTTTAGATACTTCTTTTGTCTTTCTATGACTTGCTTATGTCACTTAAGATAATATCCTTAAGGTTCATGCATGTCATCCCATACTGCAGAATTTCCTTGTTTTAAGACTGAATAATATTCCGTTGCATGTATATACCACATTTTCTTTATCCATTCATCTGTCAAAGGACATTTAGGTTGTTTTTACATCTTGGCTATTGTGAATAGTGCTTCAGTGACCATGGGAGTGCTAATATCTCTCTGAGATTCTGATTTGAATTTTATTGGATACTTAGAATTGAGATTGCTGGAAACTTCTTTTTTAAAGTTGAATGACTATTTTGAGCACCCTTTCTCAGAGCCCTTTGCCAATTCCTGTGTAGTGCAAAACTCCAGCAGGTAAACCCCACATGTAGACATTGTTATGAAAAGTGTCTCCCAGAGCTGCATAGTACCCTGTCATTCAGTCAGGACGAAAACAAAACAACAAACCAAAACAAATCTCAGCCATTCTAACTCTACACCCCTTTCCCTCTAAGGCCGTCTCTAAATGCTAGGGAATGGCAGGGGTCAGCCATCTGATTTTTTGTGTGTTTTTTTGAAAATGGAGTCTTGCTCTGTCACCCAGGCTGGAATGCAGTGGTGCGATCTCGGCTTACTGCAACCTCCACCTCTCGGGTTCAAGCAATTCTCCTGCCTCAGCCTCCTGAGTAGCCGGGAGTACAGGCGCACACTGCCATGCCCAGCTAATTTTTTGTATTTTAGTGGAGACGGGTTTCACCATGTTGCCCAGGCTGGTCGAACTCCTGAGCTCAGGCAATCCACCCGCCTCGGCCTCCCAGAGTGCTGGGATTACAGGCGTGAGCCACTTCGCTCGGCCGGACCCGTCTGATTTTTTACTGTAGTTTGCTCATGCTCACATCTCTGAAATATTATCTGATGGTACTTTGCTCAATGATCCTTGCAAGTCTGGCATGTGATAAATACTGTGAGGGAAGCTGTATAAGGCCCCCTGCTGGAGGCAGGAATGAAATCAGAGCCCATAATTGGTAGATAAACTTTGCTCATATTAGGCCTCTCAAGGTTTTTTTTCCTAAAGGTTTTACCTTTACATGACTAGTCATTTTTTTTTTAATTAATTTTTTTTTGGACTCTAGCAGTAGCATTTGGCAGCACCTGCTGGTAAATTAAGTAGAAGTTGACAATGTGACACCTGAAGTACTCATCTTTTATGTTAATCTTGTCCTGGTTCAGTAATGTTATAATTTTATAAAATTGTGCTGTAATCTAGTGTTAACTCTGAGCTGAAGCTTAATGTAGAAATGACTGATTTTGAGCCCATACATTGTTTAAAACAGTAATTATAATTATTATTTAGTAGTATTGCATTTCTGTTTCTTCTATTAATCTATATTCCTATCTACCTACTTACCTATTTCTATGCTATTAAAATTTTTACTTGAATTTAATTTTTTCTGTATCATAACCTAAGAACAATATTTAAGGGTGACAATCTCCACTTCTCTAACTTGCTGGTAAGTAACTATCACGTTGGGCAAGTCACTTAACCTTTCTGGATTTCATTTCCTTATCTGAAAAATGATGTTGAAGTAAATAATTTCTAAAAATTCTCTTAAAATGTATGATTCTGAGAATTTGTGATTCTGAGGTATCAAAAGCCACCACCCATTAATATGTTATACTTGGATATAGACAATTATTAGTACACAGAAAATTGCTCGGTTACGGCCCCAAAGAACTTGTATTCCACTGGGAAGGGTGTGGTCATCATACTTCAAAGCATCATAGTAGCTGCAGTATTATGTGGGGACAGAAAAAGTGATTAAATCAAGTACCTCTTACTCAGCAGCCCAAATCAGAACTGCAATAAATGACAGCAAAGTTGAAATAGACAGCTTGGTTTAGGGGTAGGATCTGTATTCCATTGCTAAATAAAAAGCAACAATAAGATTGAAATGAAAACTGTAAAATGTATGAAGAAGAATGTAAGGAATCTTAGGAAATGATTTTGTAGAAATAGGAGAGGAACTAAGTCTTACAGGGACTTATGTCAGTGCTAAGAAATTTGTTAAAACAACTAAAAGCTGGGAGTCATTGAAATGTTTTAGTGAAGAGAGTGACCTAGATCCAAATTTTAGGCTAACTGTACTGGTGGTGGTGAGGACGCCTCTGAGAAGGCAAGATCAGTCACAGCAAAGGGAGGAGACAGGTGTCGTCTATGGCAGTAGATAGAGAGAGATGATCATGAGATCTAACTGTGAGCAGCTGGAAAGAGGATGTCTGGGCCTCCACGGGGGAAAAGCAAGCAAGACATTCTGAAATTCCTTAAGTCTCAATTCCCCATCTCCTGAACCACATCATATCCAGCTTGAGATTGGGGCCACGATGTCTATTTCTTTTTAATCCTCTGTTAGCTTCTAGTAGATGCTGGCTTCATAGTTAGTGCTTGGTAAACATTTTTCATTTATTTTGACCAATTATACCAAAATGAGACAGTCCATTTTGTGTTGCTATAAAAGAGTATCTGAGACTAGGTAATTTACAAAGGAAAGAGGCTTACGTAGCTCATGTTTTTGAAGGCTGAGAAGCTCAAGGGCATGTCCCCAGCTTCTGGTGAGCCCTTTCATGCTGTTCATATGATGGATAAGGTCAAAGGGGAAGTGGAGGTATAGGAAGAGATGGAAACCTGAGGGATATCCTGGCTTTGTAACACCCTACTTGTCTCAAAAACGAATCCAGTCTCACAAAAGTGAGAACTCACTACCATGAAAACAGCACCAAGCCATGCATGAGGGATGCACCTTATAACCCAAACACCTCCCACCAGACTCCATCTCCCAACACCACCACAATTGGGGATCAAATTTCAACGTGAGTTTTGATGGGGACAAATAAACCATAGCAGCAATATTCTGACCTGCTGATGTTTTTATATGCCTGTGTTCTGCCGGTATATTCCCAGAGGGTTCCTGACACAGTGTCAGCAATTACTGGGGGCTTTGTGAAATCCAGCCCTCTTTATTATAACGTCAATAAAACTGACTTGATAATAGCTGTTGATGTCAATAAAGTTTAAATGTTTTACCACAGCCATTATGTCATTGGGATGCTAATTGACATTAATACTAGACCCAATTTATGACTAATTTTTTATTGCTATTTATGAACCCCACACAGGCAAGGAAAGGCGTGTTCTCCACAAAGGCAAAAAAAAAAAAAAAAAAAAAAAAAGTGCTGCACATAACTTTTCTGTTCCCTCTATATCAGTTTGCAAAATAATAGCTACATCTATTCAGAGTTGTTCAAAGTTGACATTTCACTGTAAATATATGAAACTGTGACAGAAAATTTTTTATCCATAGTGTCTGTAATCCACTGACATAGACCAATGCAATGGCTCCCAAACTCACAAGCTCATTAGAGTAGTAAAGTCTATGAAATATTCTCATTAGTTCAGAAAGTCTAATAAATAGGATTGATATATTTACTCAAAATAATGCAACAGTGTTTATTGAACCGTATTTCTTGCTTGGACTAAAATTATGCATCAAATCAATATGGTGACATTCTTTATCTCATGTTTACTTTTGGCGAACAGTTTATACACACACACACACACACTTACACAAATAGAACACTGTTATTTACTATATGCCATTTGGTAATCAAATCCTTGAAAACATGAAATCCAAGGCACATAAATAGTAAAAAGAATCCTTGGAAGTAAACAAAAATTAGAATTTCAGGCACACATAGCATAATTCAGTCTCCATGAATTCATGCCTAATCAGAAAATAAGAAGATGCAGAATATTTATCAATAAATACTTTGTAAGCATCACTATGTTAATGCCCTGTTTTGGAGCTCATGATACATCAGCAGAATGGAAAGCACATCCTTCTAGTGGTGCTTACATTCTAGTGAGAATGATACAATACTGACAAAGGCAGTTTATTGGATTGTGCTGATTTGGGAGTTGAGAAATATTGATGATCTAAAGAGAAGGTGGTATCTCAATGATTATATTTAAAAAAACAATAGAAATTGGAGCACAATAGAGATTCTAGGTGGGTGTCATGGGTGCCAGGCTTCCTTTAGTAATTTTCTGCAAAGCCAGTTTCCTTTTCTATCAATATGTATTTTTTGAGATGAAGACTCTTTGCAAGGCAGGGTACTTCTCATTTCCAAAGAACTATATCATTTCTCTGGTGAATGAGGTTATTTTCTGGGTGGCCTATTTTATGTCTCTTCTCTTCCACCTAAGTACAATTGTACTGTGTGCTGTTTGTCGATTAGTTGTACTGTGAAAGGGACAGAAAATATTACATATTGATAACCTGTGTGGGGGTTTATTCATTAAGCTATAGGCTCTTGTTTCTTTTAGGAACAAACATCAAGCAAAAGTTCCTTTGGAAATTTTGTCTCTGGAATGTACTCCTTTCAAAGAAAACAAAGCCATAATCTGTAGGCAATTTATGGCTCCTTCATAAAAGCACTGCAGCATCTAAACTCCTATAGCATCTGGCAGCTGGCTGCATTTTATTTTATTTGCATGAGTAACAATATATTTTAAAATGTAATACAATTTAAATGCTGATAAAGGTGCTGGAATATTTGTTAGAAAATGGTCACAGTATTATATATTTTTAAAAATCAGGAATATATTGAAAGATTATCTTGATAATTCTATCTTTAAAAATGCATTTTGTAGAGAAATTTGACCAGCATGATTCAGATTGCATGTCTACATGAAATAAATTTATCATCCTCTTATTAAATTATCCTCACTCGTTACCTCCCTAGACATAACTTTAAAGCAAATGGGGCTAATTGCATGCATAGGGTATTAATATTTAATCACCCTAGTATTTCATTATCTAAGGATCTTTATGTAACTTTTTGTGCTTTTAGACTTTCTCTCAGAAAACCACTAGTATAAAGAGGATACATTACAAACTATTATATGTTATTAACATTTGAGTTTGGACATGATCAAAAATAGACTGAAAGTATTTAGATAGCTCTGTGATACTCCATTGTTCATTAGTGTGCATGTAGTTAATTTTGAGTGCTTTTTACTTGCAAATGTTTCATGCATTTAATAGGTTAAATAATTTTCAACAGACTGTGGAAGCATGGATTAATTATAAAATAATTTAATTCAAAAACTGAAATGGCTGAAAGAGATAGGAGATGTCTTAGCCTACTTAGCTTAGTGAGTGATTTATGTCATAGGTGGAGCAAAATTTATTCTTTATTTTCCCAGAGGGCTGGGGTTATGCAACTGCTCTGGCTAGACTTCTCTCCCACCAGTAGTTTTAGGAGACCAGATTATACTTTTAGAGTTCTTTGTAGGAAGGCTGAGGAAAGAACCAATGCAATGATGGAATGCCATGAGAGATGTGACCCAGGGCCTCTCTGTAACATCTGAGTCTTTAGTAAACTTCATCAAAGTGACAAGATGCTTGACTTACATTTTTTTTTTTTTTAAGAGATAACTGTTACTGAAACCAGATGGCAAGAGCAGAGACAATGAAAGATTGGTGAAGTTAGGAGGCGTGAATAGAAAGTAGAAGCCCCAGGCTGTGATAGTAGAGTTTGGATCAAGTTCAAGAGTAGTTGGCTTCACTTTACAGGGCTTCAGTTATATTGAGCAACAACCACTTTTATTCTTCCTACCTATGGCTCTCTTCTCACCTCTATAACTTAAGCTTATCATTTATTTTCAATTCTCATCAGTTGTTCTGCTTTCATAAAACTGAGACTTCCAGCAGATATCCAAAATAAAATTTCTTCTTGCTATTCTATGATGATTCTGTGCTGATTTCTCATTTAACAAAACTAAGTGAATCTCTTCTATTTCAGCATTCTGTAGCGCATTCATGTAATAATGACTCTAATAATAAACTTCACATTTTGCCATCATTCTACTTTGACTTAGTAAGAAGTGTAACATTCTGCATCTTCACCAACAATGTGGCCATAAAAAAGAGCATCAACATGAGATAATTTATCTACCTACGCACCAATGCACGTCTTTGCTAGGTGAGTTTCTCCCTCTAATGTGAAAAAAGTAAAGAGAAATAGAAGCCTAAGGATGTAATTAATGTCAATTTTGCATATCTTTTCTATAATTCAATTTTTAAAAAATCTGTGTGTGCATAGTTAAGACAGTAGATTTGTAGCACTTTTAAGAATATGTCCAACGGCTTTGCGTTTAGAAGATAGTAGCGTAATCAGAAACTTTCCAGAACAGTTTTCAAGGTTCTATTTAATCTCAGGGCCTACAAATCTAGCCAGGTATATTTAGCTCACTTTTCCGGATCGCTGTAGACAGGCATACAATAGATGGGCAAGAATGATTCTGGTGTCCATCAGTACATGGTACGTTACACTCTTGGAAAGTACCTACCTATTTTCCTCATTTTTTTAAGAGGGTAATTTCTCTTTCCATTTAAAGTCTCTTCTGTCAGCATTTATTCTTGCAAGAAATACCATCTTTAATATTCCATGATCAATTCTTGTTTCTGCCTATAGTGTGACATGAGTAGTAATTTCTCTCACTAACAAGTTTTCTTTGTTAACTAGGGTTTCAATGACAAATTACCATAGAGTGGGTGGCTTAAACAACAGACATTTATTTCTCACAGTTTTGGAGACTCGGAAGCCCAAGATCAAGACCTCAGCAGATTCAGTCTGTTGAGTGCCCTCTTCCTGGTTTATGGACAGCCACCTTCTTGATGTATCTTCACATGTTGGAGAGAAACAGCTCTCATCTCTTTATGTTCTTATAAGGGCACTAATCCCACTATGGGTAACTCCATCCTCATGACCTCATCTGAACTTAATTACCCTCCACAGGCTCCATCTTACAATAACAAAACCAGTTTTATCTTCATAGGGTACTCTGCTACATTTAATACTGCCATTTAATCACATTGAGTGTGTCTAATTAAATGGATATAAAGAGATAAAAGACAGATTGAGTTAAAGAGACCAGTGCACTCAGACTGTGTGCTACTTGGCTAAAATTAAATTCTGGTTTCATCTTTGGCTACAAAGCCCTTTTTGGGTTTTCTGGACTGCTTCTCTTGTTATGTTGAATAATAGAGATCCCCAATCTTGAGTTTAAAAAAGGATACTTTTTAATGCCTAAGGACTTTGAGGCCAAATACATTTGTTTTGGCGAGAAACATTTCTGGGAGGGTCTGGGAGGAATGTGGCAGCAAAGGGCAAATACTAAGTGGGGGCATAGCCAGCTCAGAAAAAGGGAAGGAGCACAGATGAGGAAATCCTGGAGCATGGGAGGAATCCAGAGGCCAAACGCTCCTTCCTAAACTGGATATCAGCAGGAACCAAAGAAAGAAAGCAGAAATGAACCTGATTACTTTAGGAGTCTTGATCTCCCTGGTATCTCTCTCTTTCCCTTTTTTCCTTTCTCCCGCTCTTCCAACCATCTCTCATAGACCCTACTTCCAATATTTATTGAGCAATTCTTTGATGCTGGACTTTAAGTCATGGGGATACAAGGTGACACTGACCTTGAGGAGTGAACTGATATCTGTGATAAAAATCATGAGGGAGTGAGTACAGGGTGCTTGAAAGGCATGTCAAAAAGGGCACACCTCAAGATTAGGAGGTAGTAAAACCTTCTGAGACAGAGGGACAGAACATGGTTTTAGGGTGGTTTTAAGTGGTTCATAAAACAGTCAATATAACTAGAATCCAGAGTAATTAGTTGTATGTGTCAGGGGGTGGCAGAAGAGGAGCAGTGCAATGAAGGGATACATTACAAGGTATGGCTTAGAAACCCAAAGTTGGAGAAATAATTAGGGACCAGTCATAAAGCTCTTTTAAAATATAATAATTTGGACATTATCTTGAGGACATTAGGGACCTGCTGAAGGCTTTTAATGAAGAAATGATATGGTTAGATGTGTGTTTTCAAAAGATCACTTTGGCTGCCACATAGAGAAAGGATCAGGAGGAAATGAAATTTATCTATTATTCATTAAGGTATTGAAATTCATTGGAAAGCATTTTCACAGACAAGCCGTCTCTTCATTTACTCAACAAATGTAAAAGAGAGATTTAAACCTTTTGTTTTATGACTTAGAAAGGCCATATTTAAAACAAATAAAAATGAAAGAAAAAGCAGCCATGTTTGTGCATGCATGATGCTTACTTTTCCGATTTGAAAAGTAGTTTTCTAACATTTCTTCCCCACAAATCTCCAGGCACATGTATTTTCTATCACTAAAGTGTTTTAATTCTGTATAGATTTTTTTTTAAAGAAAAGCAGCAATAACCAAAACAAAACACAACAACAACAACAACAAAAAACCCACTGAAAAAACCATTAAGAGTAACCTACATGACCCATTGCTAAATGTTGTCTGAAATGGAAATGTGTCCTTATGAAGGCTTGTGAAAGTTATTTGCCAAAGCTTGAGCAATACCTCTCATTTTAGAGTCATCCTTAGTTGATGAAGACCAAACACCAGTCTGTCTGACACTGAACTCTGAGCCGCAGCATAGTGCTCTCCAACTGATAATGGTGATTTGGTCTTTATCACAGGGCCATTACTTCTTGCTTCAAGGTCTTTATGAACAGTAGAGTGGTAAGAGCAACCACACGGGATTGACATTATGAGTTTTCAATTTGGAACTTTTCTCTTCCCAAGACAAGTCACAGAGATGGCATTCGGTTCTGCTTCCTCAGGGAATTGCTCACAGCACAGAATTATCACACAGTTTAACACAGCTGGCAGTCTGGGCTCAAGAGGAAACAGAAAAAGATTGGAGAGGATAAACAGCAGGTAGGTCGAACACAGGCTAAGACAGGGACATGGAGAATAAAGAATCTCATTATAAGTTTAGAGATATTTTAAATATCTAGAGGTTTCTTTTCACACTCAGACAAATTCTGTTAAAAATGCAAAGTAGTATTTCATTATTAATCTTCCTATGACCACTTTTAATGTGGGCTTCTAAAACCTCTTCTAATTTATTACTTCTTTCCATCTTTTCACTTTTTTGGAGATTAATAGTATACTATATGACTGTCATTTGGCAGCTGAGGAAACTGAGGTGCAGAAATATCAAGTAGCTTACCAAAGGTCAAATAATTAACAACACGACAAGGATAAGACTCCAGTTCTGTTTTCTAATCTTAGCCTCTTTTTACTTAGTGGTGGTCAAAGCATATTTGGATATATTCATTAAGTTCTGCAAAGAATAAAAGCAAAGAATCCGTCCATAATATCTGTGGTTTGATTATTTGAGCATCACTCCCAATCACCTTTCTGAAGAGTGAGAAAATATTATTAAAGGTGAAGAAAATAATAGAATAAGAAAAGATTTGATTGAAGAGCTTTATTATCAGCATCTTTTCTTAATTTTTCTCTTTTTTTCCTGCCTACACACGAGTTCCCTGTCGCAACTCCTGTTTATTTCTTTGCTTTAAGAAGTGAAGAGAGAAAATTGAAAAGAACAGACATGGAAATCTCAGAAACATTTTATTTATTTATTTTTCATTTTTGTGGGTACATAGTAGGTGTATATATTTCTGGGTTCCATGACATTTTGATACAGCATGCAGTGTGTAATTATCACATCATGAAAAATGGGGTATCCATCCCCTCAAGCATTTATCCTTTGTGTTGTAAATAATTCAATTATATTGTTTTAGTTAGCTTAAAATGTGCAATTGCATTATTTTGACTACAATCATCCTGTTGTGCTATCAAGTACTAGGTACTATTCATACTTTCTAACTATTTTATATACTCATTAACCATACCCATCTCCCCCCAGCCCTCCACTACCTTTCCAAGTCCCTGGTAACCATCCTACTCTCTTTGTCCATGTGTTCAATTGTTTTGAGTTTTACATCCTACAGATAAGTGAGAATATGTGATGTCTGGCTTTTTGTGCTGGGCTTATTTCACTTAACATAATGACCTCCAATTCCATCCACATTGTTGCAAATGACAGGATATAATTATTTTTTATGGCTGAATGGTACTCCATTGTGTATAAGTACCATATTTTCATTATCCATTTATCTGTTGATAAACCTTAGGTTGCTTTTGAATCTTGGCTATTGTGAACAGTGCTGCAATAAACATGGGAATGCAGATATCTCTTTGTTATACTGATTTCCCTTCTTTTTGTATAAACCCAGCAGTGGGAGTGCTATATCATATGGTAGCTCTATTTTTTTTTTTTTTTTTTTTGAGACAGAGTCTCGCTCAATTGCCCATGCTGGAGTGCAGTGGTATAATCTCGGCTCACTGCAACTTCTGCCTCCCAGGCCCAAGCCATTCTCCTGCCTCAGCCTCCCGAGTAGCTAGGATTACAGGTGCCCACCACTACACTTGGCTAATTTTTGTATTTTTAGTAGAGATGTTTCACATCTCTACTAAACAGTTTCACCATGTTGGTGAGGCTGGTCTTGAACTCCTGACCTCAAGTGATCTGTCCCCTTCAGCCTCCCAAAGTGCTGGGATTACAGGCGTGAGCCGCTGCGCCCTGCTGGTAGCTCCATTTTTAGTTTTTAAGGAGCCTCCAAACTGTTGTCTGTAGTGGTCGTACTAATTTACACTCTCATCAATAGTGTAGGAGAATTCCCTTTTCTTCACATCCTGGTCAGCATTTGCTATTGCCTGTCTTTTGGATAAAAGTCATTTTCCTGTGGTGAGATGATATCTCAAGGTAGTTGTCATTTGCATTTCTCTGATGATCAATATGTTGAATATTTTTTCATAAAAATGCCTGTTTGCCATTTGTATGTTTCCTTTTGAGAAATGTGTATTCAAATCATTTGCTCATTTTTTGACTGGATTATTAGATTTTTCCTATAGAGTTGTTTGAACATTTTACATATTTTGGTTATTAATCCCCTGTCAGATAGTTAGTTTGCAGATATGTTCTCCAATTCTGTGGTTGTCTGCTTACTTAGTTGACTGTTTACTTAGCTGAGTAGAAACTTTTTAATTTGATGTGATCCTATTTGTCCTTTTTTGCTTTGGTTGCCTGTGCTTGGTTATTACTCAAGAAATTATTGCCTAAACTAATGTCCTGGAGAGTTTCCCTAATGTTTTCTTTAGTAGTGAGAAATTTATTTAACCTAAATATGAGACTATTAAATATGTCCACAGGGTTGGGGTAGACCCTAAAGAGGGGAAACAGAGTTAGGTTTACTGGAGGGCTTGCATCAGTGAATTTCATTCAGTTCCCATAGTACATATGGGAACTACTGGGAGGATTCAAGAAAAAAAGTAAAACCATCAGACAAAATTCTCTCATTACGGAAGGTTGCCATCTAACTAGGGAAACACACTGTACACATTTGAAATAGCTAAGTAACAGCACAGGATAATCTGTGATAGTTGTAAACATGAGTGAGTTTGGTTACATTTCATTTTGCTAAAAGTATTTAAAAAATCCCTTCAAACTATGAAGCAAAAAGGGAATTAGAAGGATATCAGAGTGTCCTTGCCCAAGGCAGGATATGCAACTAAACATCATAAGAGACTGAAAGACTGTTAGAAAACTAGTCAGCAGCTGCCTTGAAATCTCATCTCGGCTCTCTTCTGCATACCTGCTTTCTTCTTTTTCCATAGATAGGATTTTATTGCTTCATTGTGCACATATCTAAAAATGGCACTTCTGTGATTCTCCACTTTATACATTTTAAGTTTAAATAATCAAGTCAGAGTGATTAACTATCTCTGAGTCCGAATTTCAGTTATTAGGACAGAGATGCTGACTGGTTCATCACGAGACAAAGTTTTACGATCTGATTCAGTTATCTGTGGCTGTGTGGCAGCACCATATATACAAAATAAATGCTGCTATATACATCGAGGAGAAGGGGGAAGTTATTAAAAAAAAAGAAACTCAATCCTAGCAGGATATTTGAAACAGTGTTTATTGGAGAAACTAGTAAAGACATTCAGAAAAAAAAAAAAACAAGTTATGAACTATGATATGTTGCTAGAAAGCCATGGGAAACTGGTGGAGCATGAACAATCCATAACATCTGGATAGATGAAAGAGGATGGAGACAAGTGACAGTTACAGAAAGAACAAGAGAAATGGCATGAAGGTGGAGATGAGTCAAGTATGTTTAGTGAGTAATAGGCAATTGGGTTTTCCTGGAGCTGAGTTCATGTTGTAGAGTTTTGAGAAAACCATCAAATACTGCTTAACCGTGGGCCCATTGGGGTGGATTTCTGGTTTCTTTTTATGTTTGTAGATGTAGCTTTAGAAGTTGTCAGCATTAAAGAGCTAGCTTCTCTCAACTTACTCATGAAAAGAGATGAGCTTATTCAGGGATATATTTTTGAAATGTGTAGGGAAGAGGATTAATTATAAAACACAGATGATCATCTACACTGTAGGTATGGGAAATGGAAGAGAACCCTGAGGAAAAGCCTGAAAGGAATGGCTGCAGGGATGGAAGGCAATGGTGTCATAGAGTGCAAATAAGATAATTTCGAGCACAGAGTAGTCAACAGGTCAGTCCCAGAATTAAAATAAAATAAGACTGGATAAGTATTCACTGGATTTAACAATTAGGAAGTGACTAGAGACTTTACATACAAATATGTGGATAATCTGTGGAGAAGACAAATATGTAGGTCAGTGTGCAAATGGTAGGACATGGACAATGGAGAAATAGACTGCACCATTCAGAAGATATCCATGAGAAGGAGAGGAGTGGAGAGAAACCACTGGGAACTGGACATGGAGGCAAAGAACTGGGGAAAGATTTAATAGAGGGAAGAAAATTGAGCATGTTTGTTAACTGAAGAGAAAAAAATAATGGGGGGAATTTATAAAAGGATTTGAGTGTTTGGAATTTTTGAGGGTGCATTTTGGCAGAAACAGTTGGTTAAGACTGAGAAGAGGTTATTTGATTTGAGAATTAAAACCATAAAGGGATGTTCCATATTGCTTGTTGGTTTCTCACTTCTGTTTACACGATGTTATTAAATCCATCAAACCAAGGTGTAAGTTCAGCCGTCCAAATATTGTTGATCCACTCTTCAGAAATGGGGAATTGGAGCCACAAAATAAAATAGTTTGCTGGGGGTTACACAGTTATTATGGTACAAGAATTCAAACTCAGTTTCCAAAACTTTATTTCTGGTGCTCATTTGGTTTTATCAAGATTTCCAGTATTTGCATATCTACAGTTACAGTGGATAACTACAGTTATAATGAGAGTACAGGACAGATTTCATGGTTTTAGGTGAATGGTAAAGTAGAAATTACACGTATAGACCGTGTTTTGGGAAGCTTAAAAGTAAAAGCAAAGCAAACTTGAACACAGTAGGGATATGGCACTTTTTATGGCTTCTCACCTTGTGGTGATAGTGTCATAAGGAGAAGTACCAGTGGTGATGACAGTGTCATAAGGAGAAGTACCAGTGGTGATGACGGTGTCATAAGGAGAAGTACCAGTGGTGATGACGGTGTCATAAGGAGAAGTACCAGTGGTGATGACGGTGTCATAGGAGAAGTACCAGTGGTGGAGTTCATGGGGATGAGGAAGAAGAAAATGGTCAAGTTCAAAGTTTTGATAAAGACAGCATAGGTGGAGGGGTCAGCTTCAGAAAAGAATAGCCGTGGGTCCACCTCGGTGAGAAATGATGACAAAGAGATGGGTGAAATGGTGACATTTTGTGACAAATTGGTTACCTAGCTCTTCTGTCCCTGTTTTCTCCTTTGACAATAGATAATAATATGCAAGCCACAAGGCTGTCGTGAGAATAACATGAGAAACTATAGATATATATAACTGCCTAGATCACAGTAAGGATTGAATTTTTGGTGGCTGTAACTGTCATTACAAATGATAGTACACTAGACACAGTAGTACTCGCCTACCATTCCATCAGCTTGCTGACATTTTTATACCCCTCGCAGAGAGCTTGGTCTACATGACTCATTTTGGTCAATGGGCTGTGAGGGAAAGTGATGTAAATTCCTTCTGGAACAAAATTGTAAAGATCTAGTGTGTGACTTTTCCAGGTGTCTTTTCCTCTAACCAGCAAAAGTGGAACATTCCAGATGGTAGAGGCATTGTCAGCCTGCATAGAATACATTTCCCCTTTAAATGCCTCCCTGACTAGCATTAGTCATATACCGTCATGAAAACACACACACTTTTCTTATGTTTCAGGGTTAATTTGCTGAGTCTGCATTACCTGGCCTATCCTGTTACTACTACCACTAGGCTAATGGCATTTTCACATCTCATACATCTTGTTTCTAAGAATACATGTTAAACTAAAGCTTAGCTATAAAATATTCCTATTGAACATTTTGAGAATCCACTGTAAAGTTCAATGTACTTACATTCTCTTCAAGGCAATTCATAAACTATTATTTGAGCACCAGGTGCACTTCACTGAGAGCTTAGAACACAACTTTAATAATAATAACAATAGCAAATATTTTTTGAACAGTCCTTAGTCCAGATGTAGTTTAGCCTCACAAATAGATTATGAGTTGAGTTCTACAATTAGCTTCATTTTACAAATGAGGGAACTGAGGCTCTGGGAGGAGAGGTTAATTACTTTACTAAAAACATAGAACTAATGAATCGTAAAGCCAGAATTCTAAATAAGATGCTAGAATTCCTACTTTCAATCAGTACATTGTACTTTTCCCCTACTCCATTATATCTACCCTAGGGAGTTTTACAATCTCTGGAAAGAATTCTAAAATTGTAGGCCATGTATTGGGCGTATCAGAGTTAGCTGAGAAACTTATGCAAAAATGGATATTCTTGAGCACTTCCCAGACTTGCTGAATAAGAGGGTCTGTGCACAGAAATTTACAATAAACGCTAATTCCGACAAATGATGACAGGTATTTCTGTTTATCAACCAGAGATAGCATGCTGTGGAGTTCACTTGGTTCCAGAAACTTTAAAACATATGGTTCTTGGCCGGGTGCAGTCACTCACGTCTGTAATCCCAGCACTTTGGGAGGCCGAGGCGGGAGGATCACTTGAGGTCAGGAGTTCAAGACCAGCCTGGCCAACATGGTGAAACCCCATCTCTACTAAAAATATAAAAACTAGCTGGGCGTGGTGGTGGATGCCTGTAATCCCAGCTACTCATGAGGCTGAGGCAGGAGAATTACTTGAACCCAGGAGACGGAGGTTACAGTGAGCTGACACAGTGCCACTGTACTCCAGCCTCAGTGACAGAGTGAGACTCTGTCTCAAAAACAAAAAACAAAAAAAAAACCATATGGTTCTCTACACATTAAAAAAGTTGTGAATATTTTTCACTATTTCAATTATTTATGTTGAGACTTAACCACTATTTCTGTGTCACATTATCTAAAATTTTTGTGAGCAACAATCACATAACATGGGACTGAATTGTATCTTATTTCCAGTTTATTTACTTTAGGAGACGATTATTGTCTCTCCACTGTGTCTCAGGACATGTTGAGAATGTCTCTACTTTTCTTGTCCATGGCCAGCAATTCCTTTCAGCTCAACATCTTACTCTGAGCCAGATGACCACTGTTGTTATGGAATCTGGTGGTGGCCTAGCCATTGGTGGTCAGCTTGCTACTTGGTTACCTTCTCTCCTTCACTCCTTTTTAGTACTTATTAATGGGAAGTTAGAGTCCAGTGTTATTCTTGATCCTGAAATGCATTTATTATCAGACTCTGAGCAATAGGCAACATACACTTTGGACAACCCTTAGATAAAGATTAAGTTATTCCAGCAAACATAAGTTTTTGGAAGTTTAAGTTTCTTTTTCTGTCTACCTCTCCCCTCCATCACATGCCGAGATGAGAAGCTATGCTCATCTCTGGGATAACAGACTTTTTCTGGATTAGCCCAGAAAGGAAACACACACACACACACACACACACACACACACACACACACACACCCCATCACCACCACCACCACCACCACCACCACCACCTACAAACTGGCACCTTGATATTGAGTTATATTTGGCCCATTAAAAAAAGGAAAACATAGGAAAGCAAGCAACATCCATATAATCATTTGCCACTATGACATTGGACATAACATGTTCTTTGAGGTCACATTCCCTGAGAACCTGATTGAGGGATCACTGGCAACTATGAGA
The DNA here is from genome assembly GCF_003255815.1 of Theropithecus gelada. Lineage (NCBI taxonomy): Eukaryota > Metazoa > Chordata > Mammalia > Primates > Cercopithecidae > Theropithecus > Theropithecus gelada. Next base: position 73,657,177 of record NC_037681.1, on the reverse strand, counting down.
TCTGAACATTTCAGTGAGGTAGCTGTAACAGGTTCTTTTTGCTGAGCTTTCATTTTACTCTTGTTAAATATTTTCAGGGACTATAACCTATAGAAAGCTATTGACACTCCTATCTATACTCAAGATAGCTAAATGTAAAATAAAAAGTTATTTTAAGCATCTGTGTAATACTTTGAAATACACACAGGATTTTTTTCTGCTTGCTTTGCATAATTTCTGCACTCAGCAATACTATCAAAGAAAAAATGAGCTCTTTTCTTTCAGCTGTTACATGCCTGGTTTGTTAAATAAGATCCCCTAGCCTCATTAGATCAAGAAAGAAGACTGTGACCTCTTGTGGAGTCTAGGGGGAGCATTTTATTGCAAGAAGAACCATATGGCCCAAAGTACATAGGAATATATATTCTCTGATCACAGCAGCTAGGTAGGAGTGGCTTCTTTGTACTCTGACTCTGACATCCAACATCATTATCATGTGTCTGCTGTGATCTTAAAACTCATAGATATTGCCCTGTTGTATGATGTGTAATTTATTCAGTATGTATATTTAATGCACAGTGTATGTCAGGCATTTATTATGTGCCTAACATTACAGAGTTAAACAAAACCCAGTGACTGCCTTTAAGGAGTATAGCCTTCTAAGGAATTGCATAAAAGTAAATACATGATTACGATGTAATGTGAAATAGCATTAGCAGAGATTTGTACATAGTGTTTTTAAATCTCAGTTGTATTTGTATATACCTTTTCTTCTAACTAACTTGTAAAATTTCAGAATACATTTACTTTTTAATTTATTCACTGTATCCATTTTCATAATAACTTGAATTTGTTTGAATGGTCTTCAGTATTTGTTTATTTTGTTTCACTTTGGATTTTATTTTTTAATACTTCCTAACAGTAAGAGTATAACCTCTAGAATTCCTTAAATATTATTTTTTTGAAATTAAAACAAACACAGAAGATAAACTACCTCAGAAATTTATATGTCAATGAAATATCTCAAAATGAACATGACCGTGTAACCACACCCTGGAGTGGTGTGCTGGAGATGGCTTGCATTAATTTTTGCGAGTTAATTGTTAAATATTCTGGTTGTTCAACTGCTTGAAATTGAGCATGGCAGAAATATTCGAATATCAAGTCTTTTGCTTCCAGGAAGCAAGTTGCTAAACATTTATTATCATAGATTAATCTCTGCAGATTAATAAAGAGAGCATCACCAGCTTCCCTGTAGCCATGCCTGTGCCTATTTCCAATTACTAATCACTTCATCTTCAAGTTAACCACTAACTTGACTTCTAATACAGCAGGTTAATTTTACTGTTTTGGAATCATACATTAAGAGAAAAGAAAAGATTCATTGGCGTCTGAAAACTTAAGCGATTTTGGCAACTCTCTTTAAATAAACAAGAACAAAATTATAAATACAAAATTAGGTACAGAGCCTTAGATGAAATCTGAGCAAGTTAAGGGAACTTCATTATCTTCATAGTAAATCCAACTGCATTAGGGTATGTATTCTTTTTTTGTCTAACTTGTTTCACTTAGCTCTGTAAGAAATCCATCTATGCTTTTGCACATAGCAGAAACCATTAGTATGGCCTCTTTGTTGTTTCAGTTTACTATTATGTGGTTTATTTTACTGCTGAGCATTATTGTTTTTAATTTGAGGCTCCCATCAGTAATCTTTCTTTAATGGTGCATCACATGACTTTTGGTGTGCAAATGTTGCACTGTGTTAGAAGTATACCTATGAGTGAAATTGTGGCATCACAGCCTGTTCATACATTCAGCTGTAGTAGACATTGCCAAATAGTTTTCCTGAGTGGTGGTACAAGTGTACAGTCCCAAAAGCAGTGTGTAGAAGTTTCAGTTCTACATTCTTGACAAAACAAGGGATTGTGAGAATTACATTTTGGCCATTTTAGGGTTTGTGTGATGACCCATTAGCTTTAGATTATTTTCACATGAGTTTTGGCCCTTTGGATATTTTCTTCTGTGCAATTGTTTTGTGCATTGAAAAAAATTAAATTATCTATTTTTAATGATTTATAGGAGTTCTTTTTGTATTATGGATATAAGTTCTTCGAGGGATATATCCAATGCAAGTATTTTCTTTATTCATTACTTTGGTATTTTTTTCTTAAAGGTTTTTTGTTTGTTTGTTTTTTAAACAATGCAAAGTTCTTAATTTTGTAGGAATTAAATTAAACATTTTAATAGCTAGTGCATTATGCATTCTGTTTCTGAAAAATTTATCTACCCAAGATCATTAAAGATATTCCCCTATGTTACTTTCTAAAAGCTTTATTATTTTACCTTTAAATTACTGAAAAACGCCTATCATTATTATGGAAGATTTTTCTATATCTCTTTTAGTTTGGTCAGGTTTTGCTTTATATAATTTGAACCCATCATTCATTGCAGAAAAATTTAGACTTATATTCCTGGTGAATTGATGTTCCTTCATCTTCAGTGATGTGTCTTGCCTCAAAAACTGTCTTTATTTGTATGCTTATAATAATGTCCTTTTATTTAGTATTCACATTGTAAACTTTTCCCTTCCTTCTACTTTCAATCTATTTGCATCCTTATGTTTAAGGTGTATCTATTGTGTCTACTGTTGTTTTTTTTTAATCCAGTCTGACAAGTTTTGTCATTTAATAAGAGTATTTAATTCATTTACATTTAATAAAGCTACTTATATATCTGAACTTAAATCTGCTACCTTCCAATTTGATTTATATTTCTCTAATATGTTCTGTGTTCCTTTTTCTATGGTTTCCTTCTTATTGTATAGATCATTTTAAATAGTTTACGTTTTTCCCTATTGCTTGTTAGTTATGCACGTGTTTATTTTTGTATTACAAGAAAAAAAAGTTTGTTTTTCCTTTGTATGCTGAAAGAGATTGCATAGAATTGGAATTAGTTGTTGTTATGTGTATGATAGAATTCACCAATGAAGCGTCTGTCCCTGAAGGTTTGGTGGTGGTGGTGGTGTGTGGGGAAAATAATTATGAACTTGATTTCTTTAGCTATTAAACTACTCTTTCTCCTTGAGTTAGTTTTGGTCGTTTTTTGTGCCTTTCAAAAGTTGACTACTTCATTTAAGTTTTTGACTTTATTGCCTAATATTACATTTTCATAATGCTATCATTTTAATGCATGTAGGATTGTTTGTGATTTTCTCTCTTCCATTCTTAACGTAGGTAGCTTTTGCCTTTCTTTTTCCTTGGATAGTCTAGCTTGAGGTTAATCTTTTTTATGTATGAGTTTTTGGTTTTATTGTTGTTCTCCATTGTTTTTCTCTTTTCTATTTCATTGATTTCTGCTCTGTTTATTCCTCCTACTTACTTTGAGTTTAGTTTGTTTTTTTCTTGCTTTTAAGATAGAACTTCAGATGACCAGTCTTAGGTCTTTATTATTTTAAAGTTACAATTTTAAAAAATGTATTGAGAATTGTTTTATGCACCAGCACAGGCCTGTCTTGGAGAGTATTTTATGTGCACTTAGAAAAATAATGTGTATTCTCCAAATGAGTTGAGTATACTAAAATGTTAATTAGATGCATACTTAGTTTGTTCCTACTCATTCTATGCATTACTGAGGAAGGAGTCTTGAAATTTCTAGCTCTAATGGTTGGATTTGTTTTATCTTTATGTCTGTTAGTTTTGTTTCTCATATTTTAAAGCTCTAATTTTAGGTACATAAACATTTATATATTTTTATTTCTTCTTTAAGAATTGGCTCTTTTAAATAGTTAATGATAATAGGCTTAGTGCCCTTTTAACAGAGGCCCAAAAGAGACCCCTCACCCTTTCTGCCTTCTGAGGACACAGCTAGAAAGTGCTATTTATGAACTAGAAAGCAGTTCCTCATCAGACAGCAAATCTACCAATGCCTTGGTTTTAGACTGCCCAGCTTCCAGAGTTATGAAAAATAAATTTATATTGTTTATAAGCTACTCAGTTGATAGTATTTTGTTATGGTATCCCAAACAAACTAAGAATATATTAACACTTTAAAAAATTATTTAAAAATTAGTTTATAATATGGTAAATACTAGTAGATAGAACCCATATAAACAAGCTCTTTAGAGTCATCAACAATTTTAGACTAAAGGCTTTCTAATGGAAAACCACTGCTCTAAGTTATATTATAGGCACCTTTAGGATTACCACTTAGTCTACCTGCAAGTAACATTATTCCTCATTGTGTATAGTATAAGAGCCTTGAAACAGTATGCTTTCATTTTTTGCCTCCATTTTTTGTGCTGTTATGATTATATACTTTATATATGTAGAATGTTTTATCTTTAAATATTATTTTACATTATCCTACACATTTACCATTTTGAGTAATCTTTATTTCTCTAGGAAGATACAAAAATTTCCTTCAGGTGTCATTTTTCCTTTTCTGCCCAAAGAATTTCCTTTAACATTTCCTGGAGTGTGGCCTGCTGTCAATGAATTCTCCCCAGACAGAGAAATCTTTATGAGTCATAAAGATCAGTTAGTTTTGATGAGTGACAGAATTAGAGCACACATACAAAATAGGAGAGAGATATTTTAGAGCCAGAGTTGGCAAGATTTAGCAACTCATTGAATTGAATTGAGTGTAACATGCTAACACACCTCTTAAACATCACAGCCAATGAAATAAGAATAAAAGAGTGAATACTGAGAAAGTATATTCAAAAGCGTTATTATAATTGGCAGATCATAAGATTGTCTATTCGGAAAACCCAGCCCAGAATCCACCAAAAATCACAAAACTTATTAATTGAGTTAATGTAGGTGTGTAAATATAATAGCTTTCCTGTATACAAGAAATAACCTGTTAGAATATACAACGGTAAACAACATCAGAAGCAAGAAATAACCTGTTAGAATATATAATAGTAAACAGCAGCAGCAGCAACAAAAACAATTACAAAAATGCTTGATCAAAATACAACAAGCCCACTTTTTGATGGGGTTGTTTTTTTCTTGTAAATTTGTTTGAGTTCTTTGTAGGTTCTGGATATTAGCCCTTTGTCAGATGAGTAGATTGCAAAAATTTTCTCCCATTCTGTAGGTTGCCTGTTCACTCTGATAGTAGTTTCTTTTGCTGAGCAGAAGCTCTTTAGTTTAATGAGATCCCATTTGTCAATTTTGGCTTTTGCTGCCGTTGCTTTTGGTGTTTTAGACATGAAGTCTTTGCCCATGCCTATGTCCTGAATGGTACTCTCTAGGTTTTCCTCTAGGGTTTTTATGGTATTAGGTCTAACATTTAAGTCTCTAATCCATCTTGAATTAATTTTCGTATAAGGAGTAAGGAAAGGATCCAGTTTCATCTTTCTACTTATGGCTAGCCAATTTTCCCAGCACCATTTATTAAATAGGGAATCCTTTCCCCATTTCTTGTTTCTCTCAGGTTTGTCAAAGATCAGATGGCTGTAGATGTGTGGTATTATTTCTGAGGACTCTGTTCTGTTCCATTGGTCTATATCTCTGTTTTGGTACCAGTACCATGCTGTTTTGGTTACTGTAGCCTTGTACCATAGTTTGAAGTCAGGTAGCGTGATGCCTCCAGCTTTGTTCTTTTGACTTAGGATTGTCTTGGAGATGCGGGCTCTTTTTTGGTTCCATATGAACTTTAAAGCAGTTTTTTCCAATTCTGTGAAGAAAGTTGTTGGTAGCTTGATGGGGATGGCATTGAATCTATAAATAACCTTGGGCAGTATGGCCATTTTCATGATATTGATTCTTCCTATCCATGAGCATGGTATGTTCTTCCATTTGTTTGTGTCCTCTTTTATTTCACAGACATTTCTCAAAAGAAGACATTCATACAGCCAACAGACACATGAAAAAATGCTCATCATTAGTGGCCATCAGAGAAATGCAAATCAAAACCACAATGAGATACCATCTCACACCAGTTAGAATGGCAATCATTAAAAAGTCAGGAAACAACAGGTGCTGGAGAGGATGTGGAGAAATAGGAACACTTTTACACTGTTGGTGGGATTGTAAACTAATTCAACCATTATGGAAAACAGTATGGCGATTCCTCAAGGATCTAGAACTAGATGTACCATATGACCCAGCCATCCCATTACTGGGGATATACCCAAAGGATTATAAATCATGCTGCTATAAAGACACATGCACACGTATGTTCATTGAGGCACTATTCACAATAGCAAAGACTTGGAATCAACCCAAATGTCCATCAGTGACAGACTGGATTAAGAAAATGTGGCACATATACACCATGGAATACTATGCAGCCATAAAAAAGGATGAGTTTGTGTCCTTTGTAGGGACATGGATGCAGCTGGAAACCATCATTCTTAGCAAACTATCACAAGAACAGAAAACCAGACACCGCATGTTCTCAGTGATAGGTGGGAACTGAACAATGAGATCACTTGGACTCTGGAAGGGGAACATCACACACCGGGGCCTATCATGGGGAGGGGGGAGGGGGGAGGGATTGCATTGGGAGTTATACCTGATGTAAATGACGAGTTGATGGGTGCAGCACAGCAACATGGCAGAAGTATACATATGTAACAAACCTGCATGTTATGCACATGTACCCTAGAACTTAAAGTATAATAATAATAATAATAATAATAATAATAAAATACCACAAGCACCTAAAACACCTGAGGTAAGAAGCAAGCTAATAAGGAATGTAAAGAGTCAATGAGAGGACAACTATAAAGGACTTGAAGGAAAAATTAATAATTAGAAAGATATACTTTGAAATATGAGGTTTAATATTTTAAATTTGTTCATGATCAACAAATCTAGATTGAATTAATTCACAATAAAAAATCAAGTGGATCAGTTTGGTGACAAGATAAAATGATCCTAAAGCTTACTTTGAATGAATGAGAGCATAATATGAACAATACATTTTTCTAAATGCTAAGGATACTTGTCCTATCAAATATTGACAAATATTATAAAGTCACAATAATACCAGTACCAGAAGGAATAGATGTATTAGTGAAATAAAATAAAAATCACGGCCATATTTAAGTGTATATTGGGATTTATTTTATGATGAATATGGACCAAATTGGTGGGAAAATAACAAATGACAGTATTGAAAAAAAAGTTGCAATTTTTAAAAAATAAAATTAGATGTCTACTTCATAACATATGTTAAAATAAATTTCAGCTCTTGAATCATTTTTAGTAAATTTTTTGGCATCTTTGGATACAGATTCAATGCTATTCTTATCAAGTAACCAACATCATTTTTCACAGAATTAGAAACAACTATTTTAAAATTTATATGGAACCAAAAAAAGAGCCTGAATAGCCAAAGCAATGCTAAGCAAAAAGAAAAAAGCTGAAGGAATCACACTACCTAATTTCAAACCATACTATAAAACCACAGTACCCAAACAGCTTGATATTGGTACAAAAACACATAGACCAGCGTAATATAATAGAAAACTGAGAAATAAAGCCACACATCTACAACCATCTGATCTTTGTCACAGCTGATAAAAACAAGTAATAGGGAAAGGATTCTCTAGTCCATGAATGGTGCTAGGATAACTACCTAGCCATATGCAGAAGATTGAAGCTAGACTCCTATGTTTCACTGTATACAAAAATTAACCAAAATGAATTAAAGATTTGAAAGTAAGACCTCAAACTATAAAAATCATGGAAGACAACCCAGGAAATACACTTCTTGACACGGGCCGTGGCAAATAATTTTTTGGCTAAGTCTCCAAAAACAGTTGCAAGAAAAACAAAAATAAACAAGTGGGATATAATTAAACTAAAGAGATTCTGTACAGCAAAAATAAACTATCAACAGAGAAAACAGACAACCTACAGACTGGGAGAATGTATTTGTAAACTATGCATCTGACAAAGGCCTAATATCCAGAATCTATAGGGAACTTAAAGAAATCGACTACCAAAAAACCCCCCAAATAGCCCCATTAAAAAAATGGGTGAAGGATGTGAACAGACAGTTGTCAAAAGAAGACATGCAAGTGGCCAGCAAACATAAAAAAATACCCATTATCACTAATCATCAAGGAAACGCAAATCAAAAACCACAATGAGATACCATCTCACACCAGTCAAAATGGCTACTGAAAAGTAAAAAAACAAAAACAAAAAACAACAACAGATGCTGGTGAGGTTGTGGAGAAAAAGGAATACTTACATACTCTTGATGGGAATGTAAATTAGTCCAGCCACTGTGGAAAGCAGTCTGGAGATTTCTCAAAGAACTTAAAACAGAGTTACCATTTGATCCAGCAATCCCCTTTTCCAAATGAAAATAAATCATTCTGCCAAAAAGACACGTGCACTTGTGTGTTTATTGCTGTGCTCTTCAAATAGCAAAGACATGGAATCAACTCAAGTGCCCACCAGTGATAGACTGGATAAAGAAAATGTGGTACTTGTATACCATGGAACACTGTGCAACCATAAAATAGAATGAAATCATGTCCTTTGCAGCACCATGGATGGTGCTGAAAGCCATAATCTTAAGCAAATTAATACAGGAACAGAAAACCAAAGACTGCACGTTCTCAGTTAAAAGTGGGAGCTAGGAGGCGGAGCTTGCAGTGAGCTGAGATCCGGCCACTGCACTCCAGCCTGGGCGACAGAGCGAGACTCCGTCTCAAAAAAAAAAAAAAAAAAAAAAAAAAGTGGGAGCTAAGCATTGAGCACATTGACATAAATATGGAAACAGTCGATTTTGTGGACTACAAAAGGGTGGAAGGGGGTGAGGCTGGGTTAAAAAAACACCTATCAGGTACTACGCTTACTAGTTGGGTGATGGGATCTATACTCCAAATCTCAGCATCTTGCAATATTCTCATGTAACATATTTGCACATGTACCCCATTATCTAAAATAAAATTTGAAAAGAAAAACTTCTAGACAGATTAGAGATTTGAATGTAAAAATAAAACCAACACATTACTAGAAAAAAATATTAGATATCTATTGTCTTGAGTTTGAGGATTTTCTGACATAATAACAGAGAAACATGAAGAAAATGCCTTATTTGGGCTTATTTAAATTGTGTGAATCTAAAGCCGAATACCATAAAATTGTATTTATGAATTTAAAATGAAATTGACAACTCATAAAAGCTTATAATAGACAAGGTGTAAATATAATTAATATATGAACCCAGTAAAAAAAATATGGCAAAATGTGTATATGCTAATTTGAAAATGGGCAAAGCAGGTATTCTGGTAATTTGTAGATTAACAAATATGATGGACAAAGAGACAGATGGCAAGATTTTTAACATCAGAAGTCATGGAAGAAGACGTTAGAGGTAAAGATCAGGCCACTTGAAAGAGCACGCAGGATATGTCAGACAAGGGAAAATAAAAACAGAAAAGAACAAGGAAAATGTCAAAGATAAGATGTGTGATAAGTTGTATTTATTTTTATTATAAACACTTCATCCTCCTGGGTGAAATATATTAATAGTTTCCTCCACAATGGAATTAGTTTGGCCATGTGATTTTCTTTGACCAAAAAAGTTTTACAAACTACTTTGTTCTTTGTCAGATTTTTTTCTCTCTTGGTTACCATGATGGAGACTGTAACAAATGGAGACTGCTTAGTTCACGTGGATCCAGAGTGAAAAGTTCATGCAGCAGACCCACAGTCAAACTGTGTTGGAAACATAACGTGGATGAGACAAATACCTTTGTTGTTGTAAGTCACTGAAACAATGGGGTGATTTGTTACTTTGTTATATCCTAGTGTGTCCTGACTGATACATCTGGCCTACTTCATGTTTCTGACTTCTTGGCAAATTGACCAACTAGGTAGAGCAAAGATTGTAAATAGAAAATACAACCTGTCAAATAATGTGTACAAGAAAGAGAAGGTTTAGTAGGAGAGAAATGTTAACAGATTAGCTCATTGTGAGTGGGAAGATGTAGGCAGTAAGGGATGAGAAATAAATACAGTGAAGAGGAAGAGGGTAATAGAGAGTTGTCAGTTACAACTCTCTGTTGTCAATGCCTCAATTAGAAGTTTGTATTAGGTTGAGGACTCGACTTGAATGACAGTATTTCAGCTTGGAAACTACTGCTGTCTGGTTTTATGTTAGTTATATAATTTTTAAGTGTTATAAACTCTCTTAGTTTCTCCACCCTTCTTCCCCTTTTATTCTCAAGATTTATGTTGATGCCAAGTCACTAACAACAAGAAAAACAAACATATTGGAGTTTCTTCAGTTTGGAGTTCTTATTTGGTTTATTTTAATTCCCTGTTTCTGATCTGATATATTGGTCTTTCTACTTACTTATTTTTTCATTCATTCATTCACATCATGGTATACAGAAAGATAATACTTATATAGCAGTTACAGGTAAATAGAAGAGACTGTTCATGCTGGGACATTACCTAACTGGGCTGGCCAGACTGTACCATGAGCAGAGAGGATCCATGCCTTGGCATACCTGTAACTCACTGAAGAGACCATTTTTGGAAAGCTCTGAAATAAGCAATTGCACAAACGATTTAGCAGAAAGCTTATTCTGGCTAAATTATGATCCCTCTAGCTTATTTATTTAATTCTATCAAGAATAAGTGCAATGAGATGAACATTATTCATATCACCCACTTTTTTTTTTTTCCTGACAGGGTCCCACTCTGTAGCCCAGGCTGGAGTGTGGTGGCAGTATCTTGGCTTACTGAAACCTACACTTTCTGGGTTCAAGTGATTCTCCCACCTCAGTCTACCAAGTAACTGAAACTATAGGCATATGCCACCACACCTGGCCAAAGTTTGTATTTTTAGTAGAGAGAGGGTTTTTCCATGTTGGCCAGGCTGGTCTTGAAGCCCTGAGCTCAAGTAATCCACCTGCCTCAGCCTCCTAAAGTGCTGTGATTACAGGCATGACCCCCCATGCCCGGCCATATTCATCTGTTTCTTAAAAGTAATCCGTTAAAAGTGATGGTAATAAAGTTGTTAAGGTATGTCTTCTATTTCAGGAATGGGCCTGAACTGGCCTCCCATCTCAGGATATTAACTTGGATTTACACAATTCAGTTACTGAAATATTCCAGTAGTTACTGCTAGAGGCTTGCTTTATCCTAGCGTGTTCTAATTATCACATTTCCATAATCTAAATATTCCTGGATTCAAGTATAATTTCTCTTTCCTGAGATAAACTCACTTTCTACTCCCGGACATATCTATTTCTCCAGTTGTCTCGCTCACATTAGTATGTGTCATTTTGCTCAATTGTATTCTGTTTTTTCCTTTAAAATATACTTGTCAGGTATGCTATAAAAATAATTCACGGTAAATTGATATTTTATCTGCCCCTCTCTTAAACATTGAGAGATTATTTCTGTACTTTCCTAATACAAATTTATTATGTTTACTAATTATCATTATCTAATTATTTAAATAAATATAAATTATTTAATAAAATATAAATTATATGGGAAAAGAAATGGGATGGAGCAAGAGCATGCTAAATTATCAGTGGTCCCATTCTGTTTCTGTTCCAATTATATCAATCATAGAACTTGTAAGAGCCCTAAATGAGAGTTTTACCCGTAGAATCCTAATAACTTTTTTTTTTTTTGACATAGCAGCTGTCCATTTTCCAGGGGCATCTAAAGAATGGAATGATGGCCACAGAGAATGCAGGTAACAGAGAAGCTATGTGTTAGTATAAAGCTTTTTGTATCATAAATAGAACTAGAATGCAGGTGCCCACAGTAGTACCCTACTGCTGGACTAATAAAGTGTACGGGCTCAGCAGTCGTAAAGCTCAGAGTTGCTATTTTTGTTGAAAGATTTCAGACCCATGGTGTGAGACTGAGACACAAACTTGTTTGCCTGTTAGGATGGCAAATACACATGTTTCTTTGAAGTGCATTAAGTGTGGTGACACAGGATATGTGCACATCACGACAGTGGCATAGCAGGTTGGAGATATCCTGAATGTGAGTACTAATTGCTTTTCTTTCTTACTATTTAATATTTTTTCTCTTAACTGCCTTGTCTAACCTTTGCTGGATCCTCTCTCTTTTGACTTCGTTAATAACAGTGAACCTAATGTTGCAGACTTTAGTCCTTATTTTTTCCTTCTCTTCATTTTGAAGTTCAGTATCAGTTACATTTGATAACACCTACATCTGTGTCCCCAAATCAAAGTTTTCTACTGGGGTCCAGTATTGTATCTTTTTTTTTTTTTTTTTTTTTTTTTGAGACGGAGTCTCGCTCTGTCGCCCAGGCTGGAGTGCAGTGGCGCGATCTCGGCTCACTGCAAGCTCCGCCTCCCGGGTTCAAGCCATTCTCCTGCCTCAGCCTCCTGAGTAGCTGGGACTACAGGCGCCCGCCACCGCGCCCGGCTAATTTTTTGTATTTTTAGTAGAGACGGGGTTTCACCGTGGTCTCGATCTCCTGACCTTGTGATCCGCCCGCCTCGGCCTCCCAAAGTGCTGGGATTACAGGCGTGAGCCACCGCGCCCGGCCCAGTATTGTATCTTTAATCCCCGACATCTCAAGTTCGACTCGTGCTAAATGAGTTCATAATTGCACCTCTAATGTACAACTAATGGTACCATCATTCACAGAAACACTAAAACTCAACAGCCAAGGTGTCATCACATTGCTTCCTTTTCCTTTGCTCCCTCTAGCTTATTTATTTAATTCTTATTAGTTGTATTTCTTGAATATTTCTTGCATGTGTCCCCTCCTCTTCATCCCCATCTGTACTGGCCCTTATCACCTGTCACATGGACTGTTATAATAACCCCTTGGCTCGAGCTTTCTCCCACTCCATTGTGTCCTTTATAATGTCTTACCCTCTACACAAAGGATCGTGATTCTAAAACACAAATCAGATCCCATCACTTCCCAAGTTTCTCCACTGTCTGGTCCTCAGTATTTGTATTTGTGTGCACACAGGACCTCTGTGACCTGGCATCTCTACTTATCCTGCTGAATCTTCACCTGTATCACTCAGTGCCCCTGGAAGTGAGTGCACTCTGCTGCTTCACACCTCTTGGCCATGCATATACTTCTCATATGAAGTAGCCCTTCACTCCTTGTCCACTGGCCAAACCCCAATTTTCTATTCAGAAATCAGCCCAAACACCCACCAGGCAAATTCCTGGTTCTTCTTGTGGTTGTATGTTAGGGCTGTCACAGTGCTTTCCTTTCTCAAGCATCATTTTAGCTATTACCATAGGCAGTTTTAAGTTTGCTTACTGGTCAAATTTTACAATAGACTGTATGCCTCTTTTGAAAAACAACCATGTCCCAGACTCAGTTCAGTGCCTGGCATGTAGTAGATAATCAACAAACAAGTGTTAAGTATATGAATGAGTAAAGAGATGCATAAGTTTTGGGTTTTAAAATAATTCGGTACCTCCCCTCTTTCTGCTGTACTAGGAGCAATAGTTTGGAGGTGTCTTGGTGATGGATTTATTTTCTTTGCCTGTGGGATTACCAAAGTTATGGCACTTCATAGCTGGTGTGGTGGCACAGGTACTGGTGAGGGCCAAGAACTGGCTATGCTAGATTTCTTTCACTTACTTGTACTTTCATGGAATTGAAACATGTTTTTCTATTCTGGTTAGTGCCTTGCATGTCCAGATAGAGACAAAAGTGATTGGTATTAAAAAGTATTGTTTGATGACATTTTAAAAGAATCTTTGGGTCTTCTAGAAAAAAAAATTGGTTGTGGTTTTTAAATATAAATATAAATGCAAAATCTGTACTGTCTGAGTAATCTGTTCAAAGTTTGTATAGTAACCTATGTCTAAGATGGCCTGAAAAATGTAGCTGATTTTAAGCAATTCAGACATTACAGATCACACAATGATGTATTTTTTCAGTCTCTGGGAGGCAGAACTGTAACAGACTCTTGGGGACAAAAAGGGGGCTTATTTTTTTAAACAAAACATGATGTTATACTAAGAGCAAAACTATTGTTTTTGACAAGGCATGTAAGAATTCAGTTAGATCTGACTCAAATGAAAATGAAATAAGCTAGTTTTGATTCAAAAGCTGCGGACGTTGCCTAGTTGTGAAATGAAGGGTCCCTGAGGTTGTAGTCATGGCAACCAGTGTGAGGGAGCTGAGCTTTGAGTGCCCTTGTCCTCCATCACTGTCAAGTTACAGATTCCGTATTTGGAGGAATGGTGTTGGTAAGTTAGTAACAGGAAAGCACCAACTGAACCATTTCCCACCAACAAACCTGTATTTTGTATAATGAACTAACGGTTATGACTGTTAAGGTACTCTCCTACAAGGTTACAAACTGTAATTATTTCCAATAAAAAACCAGAAGCTTGCTGGGTGCGGTGACTCACGCTTGTAATCCCAGCGCTTTGGGAGGTCGAGGCAGGTGGATCATGAGGTCAGGAGTTAGAGAACAGTCTGACCAACACAGTGAAACCCTGTCTTTACTAAAAATACAAAAATTAGCTGGGCGTGATGGTGGGTACCTGTAATCCCAGCTACTCGGGAGGCTGAGGCAGGAGAATTACTTGAATCCGGGAGGCGGAGTTTGCAGTGAGCTAAGATAGCACCACTGCACTCCAGCCTGGGTGACAGAGCTAGACTCCATCTCAAAAAGACCTGGTGCGGTGGCTCACGCTTGTCATCCCAGCACTTTGGGAGGCCGAGGCGGGCAGATCACGAGGTCAGGAGATTGGGACCATCCTGGCTAACACAGTGAAACCCCGTCTCTACTAAAAATACAAAAAATTAGCCAGGCGTTGTGGCGGGCGCCTGTAGTCCCAGCTACTCAGGAGGCTGAGAGAAGAGAATGGCGTGAACCCAAGAGGCAGAGCTTTCAGTGAGCTGAGATTGCACCACTGCACTCCAGCCTGGGTGACAGAGCGAGACTCCATCTCAAGCAAAAAACAAACCAACAAAAAAAAAAGCCTGAAGCTTTTGGTTTTAGTTTTCCTGCTCTTTAAGAATAGATCTTGCAAAGGTTATTCTTAATTCTTGCCTTTCCACGTGGGCCTCTGTGTTGGGAAGCTGTTAGTTCTGGCTGTATCATGAAGAGTGTCCTGTCGTTTTCCTGTCTGTCCCTGCCGTGGTTACTCTCTTAACAGCCCCACTCAATAAGCTGTCGGCATCTGAAGAAAGAATTGATGGTACAACAAATTTCTCAATATAGGGATGAGACTGAGGGGACACACAGTCGCTTTCAGGAGGTTTGCCTCAAGTTCTTTTCAGTAAAGATTAGATCCACGCCCTTGACAGGCTCCACAGAGCTGGCAGTGGTTTCCGAAGCAGAATCTTGGTTCCAGCTTTTCCAAAAGCTTCCTCTTACTTTTCCTCTCTTCATTCCCTATTCACCATCATCATAACAATGTGTACACAGGAAGCTCTTGTGGATTAGTTAACATCATTTAATGATGGTTAGGGTAGAAAAGAATGTTGGAAACATTAGAAAAGTAGAATAATAGTCACATAATAATAATTTCTGAGCTCTTAATGTAAAACTTTGTGCTAAACACTTTGTATACTATTAGTTCTTTCAATTCTCAGTAATCCAATGAAGCAGATACTATCATCTCTATATTGCAAATGAGAAAATTGATTCTCTGGAAAGTTTTACAACTTGTTCCAAGGTCAGCGATTAGCATGTGTCAGAACTAGGACCTCAGCTTTTCTGGATCCAAAGCCTGGAGAAGTTAGTTTTTCTTTTGAGCAAAATAAATTTATTTCATGGCAGCTCCGACATTCTGGAGGCTGGAAGTCGAAGATCGTGGTGCCAGCACAATCGGGCTCTGGTGAGGGCCCTCAGCTTGCAGATGGCACATTCTTACTGTGTCCTTACGCAGTAGAGAGAGTGATGTCACTCTTCCTCTTTTCATAAAGGCACTAATCCCCTCATGGTGGCTCCACCAAAGGCCCCATCTCCGAATACCATCACATCAGGGTTTAAGTCCTCAACATATTAATTTCATAACATGAAGCTGGCAACTAGCCCAAGGCAAGAACTTTGCAGTACCAGTGCAGTTCCCCTATAGAGTCCCGTATGCTAGACTTGCTGAGGGTGGGCTTCCAAAAATGCACAAAAGAATATTCCATATGGTTATAGGGAATGGTCTCAAAAGAGGCAGTTTTAAAAGTTTTAATAAAAAATATAATATGTTGGGTTTGAATGTGAAATAATATGAAAACATACAATGAAAGAATCAGTATCTTTAACCTACCAGATCCCTAGTTTGACAGCTCACAGACTAGTCATCTTAGTACATTTTGTGTATCCATCCAGAAATAGTCTATACATTTGTGAGAATGCCTTTTCTTTTGAGGGCAATTTGATCATATCTATGACAAATTTACTATTCATGTGCATTTTGACCCAGTAATTGTATGTATAGATACATTAGCACAAGGGACTAAAGAGCTATATAGGGGGACATTTAATACATGATGCATGCCATTTATCCTATTTGTTTGTCCTGTTTTCACTGAAATGAAAACAAACAAACCTGGGTTTCTTATCCTTTCTATTGCCTCTCAACACCAGGTATTTAGGGAGTTAGGCTGTCAGACTGACCTTAACATGATGCTTGCCTTCTGAATAAGGCTTTCTATTTATTATAGGCCAAGTTCATTAATTTAGTCAGTAAAATTTATTGAATATTTCATATGTGTCATGCAGCGTTTGAGGCACTTGAAATATTTGTGAATTAAACAGATTAGAACTCGGCTCCTATAATTTAGTGAAAGATAAAAGTCAAGCAACAAACAAACAAATAAGATTATTGTAGGTGGTTATTCATGTTCTGAAGGGAGAAAACCCAGTGATGGAAGGTGACTTTAAGTATATATTCAAGAAGATAAGGTGATTAGGGAATAACTACTTATGAGGGAAACATTTGCTGTATGACTTGAATGATGGGAAAGGGGCACCCCATCATGAATTAGGCTGGGACATTATCTAGCAAAAGTTCTGAGAGAGGAACTTACTTAGCATGTTTTAGGAATTGAAAGGTCAGCATAAATGAGGCAAAGGAGAAATGAAAAAAAGAATGGCACAAGATAAAATTGAAGAAGTGAGCAAGGGTCAGATCATGTGGGATAATGCAGACCTGATAAAAAGATTAGATTTTATCCTAAAGGCAAAAAGGAAATTTTAGAAGGTATTAAGCAGAGTAGTGGCATGATCTGATTTATGACATTATAACTATTCCACTGACTGTAGAGAATGGATTATAAAGAAAGGACAAGAATGGGAACAGGGAGATCTGTAAGCAAATTATTAGTATAGCCTAGATTAGACATAATGGTAGCTTGGATTGGGCTGGTGGCAGTGGCACTAGGGAGAACTGGAGAGATTCAGGTTACATTTTGAGGACACTGTTAATAGGACTCGCTGGTATATTGGATATGCAAGTGTGAAGGGCAGGGAGGATTAAGGGCAACTATGGTTAAGGAGAGCTCTGCAGGTCATTATGTTAAGTGAAATAACCTGATACAGAACAACCACCATCACACTTTCTGACTTATCTGTGGGAACTAAAAATTAAAACAGTTGAACTCATGGAGACAGAGGGTAGAAGGTTGGTTATGGAAAGGCTGGGAAGGGTGGTGGGGAGTGGGGGTGGGCATGGTGGGAGGTAAGTGGAGATGGTTAATGGGTACAAAAAATTAGTTAGAATGAATAAGAGCTAGTATTCACTAGCATAACAGGTGACTGTAGTAAAAAATAATTTAGTACATTTAAAATTAACTAAAAGAATATAATTAGATCGTTTGAAACACAAAAGATAAATGCTTGAGGAGATGGATATTCCATTTTTACCCCAATATGATAATTACACATGGCATGAAAGTATCAAAGTATCTCATGTAGCCCATATAAATATATACACCTACTATGCACCCACGCATATTTTTTAAAAACTTAAAAAAGAAAAACACAGGACAACTTTGAAACTTCAGCTTGAGTGACCAGGTGAATGAACGTGATATTTACTGAGATTACAGACAGGTGAGTGAGAGAAGCAAATTGTGTACCAGTGACTAACTGGGTGCTGTTTACACAGTAACATTTAACAAATATTTATCATCCTGACATGTAGAAAAGTCACTGTACTTAGCTAGTTTCTCTAAAACTCCAGGTGAAAGCATCCACTGAGCAAAGCTTACTGACTAGAATCCTTTTGCCCTGTCTTTTGAAAAGGTCAGTTCTGTCCCATTCATCACTAAATAGACATAATCACTTGTTCTCTAAATTGTAAAATTGCCTCCAAATAATTCACCAGCCTTCTGTAAAACCCTTATTAACCCACTGCAAGAAATACTCAGTTCCTAAGTGAAAACAATATTTGTGTATCAGTCAGAGCTGGAGAGGCCCATTGTCACTTTATGAAAATTAGCTTTCTTTTTCCTTGTGGTAAATTGCAGATTCTTGCAAATAATATAAAATGTGACTTATGTTCCATGTGATAAAGAAGATACCTCTGATCATCCAGATTGTCCAACAAGACAGACTTATTTTTTCACTCATATTTTAATTGCTGTAATGTCAGCCTCAGAGCTCATTAAAGTTTTTAAGGCACAATATCCTGGGTATAAAATATTTTTATTGAGAAAATGAATTTTCTCTTGCCTTGAGACTAGCTCTCTAATTAAAAGCACATACCATTAGTGCAAGTATATCACATTAAACATACACTCTGATGAATTGATAAGTAATCTCAATCTTAAATCATAATCATTTTATTACTTTTCTGCAAGAAAGAAACCTCCAGTAAAAGGAGAAGGAGCACAAAGACATTTCTAGAAATTGGACCGTTCTCAGCTGACTGAGGTTTCCTTTGACAGTCATGGTTTCCTAGTGGTTTATAATAATTTGGTTTTTGTTTTTTGTTCTTTTTGCAGCCAGCCGTCTGGCATTTGCACCTGCTGCCTCCAACCTGCCATTCTACCAAGACTGTTACATTACTGTTGATATTATATATAAAAATAGATAATATTGTTTAAATATTATTTTGTAATAATCCAAAAACTTTTTATCTTCTTTGAAGGAGCTGCAAGAAAAGTTACATCTGTCATCATTAAAATATCCTCCATTTATTCTAGACATTATGGTGATTATATGAAGAGTGTGGTCTATATTTTACTGCAGACACTGAATAGCACCAGCGGAGAATGATCGTCTGCTGTTGTCACAGAATCAGCAGTTTTAGGCAGCATATAATACATTAGCTTTCAAATTTTCTTCATTAGAACGTCTCCAAGTTTAATTTACTCAACTGTATGGAGGTTAGAGATCTGCTGGTAAAGCACTCATCATTAACAGTGATTATTCATTGTCACTCTTGAGTAGGCAAATTCCACTTTTGGAGATTTTCTCTGCTAAGAAGAATTAATGGGAGCTGAGGAAGCAGGATAGGAAGCTCCAGGCCACAACTCTAAGGCTTCTTAAAAATGGAGAGAAATTCCACACTGCATTATTATTGGCTATAGTCACCCTACTGCACAACGGAACACCAAAACTTATTCTTCCCATCTCGTGGTAACTTTGTACCCATTGACTAACCTCTCCCAGCCCCCACTTTCCTCTTGCCCTCTTCAGCCTCTGGTAATCATTATTCTACTCTCACGTTCTACCATCTGACATATGATATATATACATGTCTTGAAACATTAGATTGCATACCATAAATATGTACAATTATTATGTATCAATCATAAATTTTAAAAATTAAATTTTTAAAAATGGAGATGAACCTAAGCACCACAGTCACGTGGGTAGAGTTGGTTTCTTGTCAGAGTAGGGAGGCAAAGGGCACAGGTCATAAGGAAGGCAGAGGTGACCAAGGCAGTCTTATGGCCTCTCACTTTGACTAAACTCTAGACAGGATTCTTCCTGACTTTAGATACCTGATTTCCCTTTTCTTAGAACATTTTCTTGAGAAAATTTGCAAGGGTACACTCTACCCTTTTGTACATTTTCTACCACTCAGGAATGTCTTTCTCAAAAGCCTGGGAGCCAGCCGGGCATGATGGCTCATGCCTGTAATCTCAGCATTTTGAGAGGCTGAGGCAGGCAGATAACTTGAGGTTAGGAGTTCGAGACCAGCCTGGCCAACATGAGGAAACCCCATCTCTATGAAAAATACAAAAAATTAGCCAGGCGTGGTGGTGGGTGCCTGTAGTCTCAGCTACTCAGGAGGCTGAGGTGGGAGAATCGCTGAAACCCCAGAGGCAGAGGTCCCATGAGCCAAGATTGTGCCACTGCACTCTAGCCTGGGTTACAGGGCAAGACTCCATCTCAAAAAAAGAAAAGAAAAGAAAGAAAGAAAAGAAAAAAGTCTGGGAGCCATCCCTTTAACAGGCCACCATCAAGACAGACAGAACCCATCTCTCCCAGTCTTTGTGAAGATAGGGGCCTAACTTTGGTAAGTATCAATCAATAAGTAGATAGCCGAGTTGCATTGACCAGTCTCCTCTACCTTTTGGAAATTTTTATTTGGAAAATCAGGCAAGTGGGTCTTGAGCATTTGCCTTCTTAAAAGTTCTAGTCTTAAGTAGATTATGACTCTAAGATATTCCTCTCCATTATTTTAAGGAGTTCAGAGGAATCAGTAATGCTTTCAAAGTGGACCTTTCAAATACTGCTTCCTTCAGAATCACTTGGATAACTAATAAAATACAGATTTCTGGTCCATTCTGGAGAGTTTTCAAATTAAACTCTCAAGGCATTGGGCCTCAGAATGTCTCTCTTAAATAAGCCCCTCACTTCTTTCTTTTACACACTAAAATCTGAATACAACTGCTCTATCGTAAGCAATTAAATCTTTATAAAAAGAATATGAATAGATCACACCACTGCAGTCCAGCCTGGGCAACAGAGCGAGACTCCATCTTAAAAAACAAAAAAAATAAAAGAATACAAGTAGTTATGAAAAAGATACATTTTGAAAAGTAGAAGAATTTTAATTTTTAAAATGATAAAAGCATAGAGGTGGAGATATTCAAAATATGTTGAATTTAGGTAGAAAATAAATCTTAAATCATTGGATTTATCTCGCTGCCTGTATTCAGTTTTTCCCAAAAAGAACCTTATCAGTTGACAATATATTGTCCTCTTAACACTTTCTATTGAAGAAAATTCCAGAATTTTTTTCACTCATCCATCAGAATGTACAGTGATTATGTTTTGCAGTCTTTCTTTGTAAATCATTTTGGCATACTTACCACAACTGAAAATTATTTTTTCTTGCTCTAGCCATTGGAGTTGTGGGAGAGTAGTTGTGGTCACAGGAAAACAGAGAAAAATTCTTCTTTTTTGCATTTACTTTTTCAAGGGAAAAATTATATTTTAAAAAGTCAGGATTTTTTTTAGATCCTGTGATTTGTGGAATAAGAAAAATGGTGTCCTAAATCAGGCTCTTGATGGTCCACTGACTCAGCCAAGTGATTTGGTTTACTTTTGGAGGGAAATGTATTCTTTATCTTGATCATCTTATCCTTGTGATTAATAACTTCTATTCTCTTTAACATCTATGCTGAAGGATGGCTCTGTCAGCAACTATTTACATTAGAAAGTATAAATTTATAATATTGCTTTATTTCTTTCGGAAATCTTCAGGTTGGAAAATTTTCCATTGTGGAATAAAACATTTTCCACCATTAAATGAAGAAGATAAAGTCATTGTAGTAGCTAGAAGGCTTTTCTGGTACTCCTAAACTTTACCCTTCTGTTCCTTTCATGCCACTTTCTTTAAAACAAACCCCTCCCTAAGAAAAACTATCCATCCCAGGTCTTTCTCCCTGGCAAAAAGAAAGTGGCTTCTCTTAATAGTCAATATGGAAAACCATGAATGAAAAGAAAAAAACCAAGTAAGGTACATGTAAACAAACAGCCTTCCAGCTTGAATCAGTTTTCAGTCTTAGTTTCCATAATTTTTTGTCCTTTTCCTATCCATTATGCAGCATACAGTATTGGATTTGAAAGTGGATTGTCCCTGCCACAGCTTCCTGCTGTCGTGGGCAAGGGAAACCTGGCATGGAACTTGAATCCTTGAATTTGCTCTGACCTGAACTTGTGCCACAATTGAAATGTGCTATGCATTGGCTTCAGGATGGAGAAACAGGAGAAAGTGAGACTGCTAGAGACGGCTTATCCACACACACACACACATACAAACACGAATTTTGATAATTAGCAATCACTGGAGGAATACAGGAAATTATAAGCAGGCTAAATTTCTTTGTTGTTTTTATGTTCTTCTTGTCCCAATGTGGAAAACCCCCCCCCGTGTGAGAAGCTGTACTACAGCCCTTGGTACAATTAAAGGCTCAGCCCAGCACAGAAGCTTAAAGAGCTCCTCTCAAACAGAGCCTTTTGTTTTTTAGAAGTGGATAAGCAGGAGCTTGGCAAGACACTTAGATTTTAAGAAACACTGTGCCCTAAAACACTTAGCATGAGAGGCTTCTGATACCCCGAAAATTATCTTGTACATACTCAGAGTAATGAACTTTGGAGGTTTTATCTGCCCTAATTACAAATTGCTTTTCTTCCTCTCTTCCTTCTCCTCCTCTTCCTTCTCTTCCTTCTACTTCTTCTTCTTCTTCCATAAGGCTAAAGGTCATGAAGTTTTCCCGCACAGCAAAGTAAAATGGCATATCTGAATGTGTGGTGGAACTCTAGGTGGCTATAGAATACAGGGATAGGGACGATCCTATCCTAAAGTATAGAATACAGGGATAGGGATAGGGACAGACAAATACTGAAGAAGTGCAGGACAGGGGCTGTGGGGAGATGATTAGAGCAAAAGAGTAGACATTGACTCTGCACACATATAGAATCAAAGGTGGAATAACAGTTTTGCATCTGGGAAGGCCCTGAGCTGTGCCTGTCCTTCAGGGGTGGCCTTCACACCTGGCAGAGCTATTATTATTTTTTCCATGTTGGTTGAACAAGTGCTATGTGTCAAGTGTTGTGCTAGATCTAGAGGCTGCTGAGAAGAATAGGTCGTGGCCATTATCTGCAAGATTATGAAGTTATACACGTAGAAACTGAAAATTGCATTCAAATAGGATCCTAACCAATGAGGAAGTATAGAGTACTATGGGGCACAGAGGGAAATGTGAGAAATTTAAGGAGGATCAGAAAGTGCTCCGTAGAAAAGAGGACATTTTAGCTGGGGCTTTAAGAGGGAAGCAAATTAGCCCCAAAAGAATAATAATAAAACAATGGAGAAATGGCTTGCCTGCTTGAGGAAACAGCATGCCCAAAAGCATGTCATGGAAGAAAATGTTTTGTTTAAATAATATTGAAAACTTCCTTTCTGAGGAGAAAATAAAGTGGAGATGCATTGAAGGAGGGGCAGAGAAGATGAGGCTAACCAGCAGTTATGCAGGAAGACAAGAGAAGTCTGAAGTTTTGCACTACTTGAGCATATGCAGAACTCGTGGACTGGGATCTGGATGTATGGCCAGAAGGCCAAGAAGCAGCACCAACTGTGTGGAAGCTGTGAGGTGAACTTAATTCTGAGGCATAGCTCGGAGCCAGCATGCGCTTCTTAGATGTTGCATTAGGTAGAAACCGACTCCAAGTTGTCAAAAAGCAGCTTCCTAGACATGCCTTCTTAGAAAAGAAGCTGTAAATATGGGAATTAGCCAAATCCACTGAAATTTATTTAGTCTTTATGTGCAAAGTAGTATACCGTGTGAAATTAATATGATGAACTGCTTGCCCAAAGAAGCTTTTAGTGTATCAAGGGAGAAAGACATCTACTTCAGTTATTGTAAGAGATGGTAGCATGCTCTGCCTCAGCAGGGAAGGAGAATGAGTGAACTAAGAGGCTATACAAGGCAATGTGTCAAATATTTACATGGAATTCTCAGGCTAAGTAGAGATTTTTGTCCATTTTGGAAATGAAAAATATGCTCAAAAGGCTATGAAACTCTCAAGGAAATTCAGTTAATAAGTGTCAGAGTCAAAATGAGCTCAGGTCTACGTGACACTGAAAGGTGCCTTTGTATCCAAATGTGGACTGCTTTAAATCAAGCAGAATATAAACATTTAGCTTCCAAAGAATAATAGAAAGTTCTCAAAGCATCTCAGTCTTCAGCGCTTTTGACCACCCCTCACCATCTTTCCACTCTTCGGTATTTATCACCATTCCCATCTCATCCCTAAAAGCTTCCTGCCCTGCTTAGCCTGGAGTGATATCTTCCTTTCCTAATGCCTGCAGCGGCTGCCCATATTCTAGGTGTCCAAACTGACCTGTGCTACCTCTAGTGTCTCCTTCCCAAGCACATCTTTCATGAGGCAGCAGATGTCTCAAGGTCTAGCTTCATTGAGTTTCACAAGTAAAAAAAGTTACTGCAAATGAAAATTACATCAATTAATACAGCAATGGGTAAAGATATTAGCATGAAAGCAGCAAAGAGTGTCAAATCTGGAGGGGCCTGCAGTTAGGAGTGAGAGATGATGCAGAAGTGACCTGAGTTGATTGCTGGCCAACTCAGTGGTGCCAGGCCCCAAAAGAGCTCCCTTCCTGGGGAAATGGAAGAATTATGTAGATCTTGATATTAACATCTGATTCTAGATAAAGTGAATGGGATTTCTCTGAATTTTTTTAACATTTATTTTAGGTTTGGGGGTGCATGTGAAGGGGTACAGGTGTTGTGAGGGTTTGTTGTACATATTATTTCATCAATCAGGTATTAAACCTAGTATCTAATAGTTATCTTTTCTACTCCTTTCCCTCCACCCACCCTTCCCCGTCAAGTAAACCCCAGTGTCGTCATTGTCTTCTTTGTGTTCCTAAGTTCTTATCATGTAGCTCTCACTTATAAGTGAGAACATGTGGTATTTGGTTTTCTTTTTCTGTGTTAGTTTGCTAAGAATAATAGCCTACAGTTCCACCCATGTTCTCACAAAAGACAGGATCTCATTCTTTTTTTTTGAGACGGAGTCTTGCTCTGTCGCCCAGGCTGGAGTGCAGTGGCGCGATCTTGGCTCACTGCAAGCTCCACATCTCGGGTTCACGCCATTCTCCTGCCTCAGCCTCCCAAGTAGCTGGGACTACAGGCGCCCGCCACCATGCCCAGTTAATTTTTTGTGTGTTTTTAGCAGAGACAGGGTTTCACTGTGTTAGCCAGGATGGTCTCGATCTCCTGACCTTGTGATCCACCTGCGTCAGCCTCCCAAAGTGCTGGGAATACAGGTGTGAGCCACCGCACCCAGCCAATCTCATTCTTTTTTAATGGCTGCATAGTATTCCATGGTGTATATGTACCACATTTTCTTTATCCCACCTGTCATTGATGGACATTTAGGTTGATTTCATGTCTTTGCTATTGTCAATAGTGCTACAATGAACATATCAATGCTTGTGTCTTTATGGTAGAATGATTTACATTCCTCTGAGTACATACCCAGTAATGAGATTGCTAGATCAAGTGGTGGTTCTACCTTTAGCTCTTTGAAGAATCTCCATACTGCTTTTCACAATGGTTGAACTAATTTATACTCCCATTAGCAGTGTATACATGTTTCTTTTTCTCTGCAACCTCACCAGCACCTGTTATTTTTTGGCTTTTTAATAATGGCCATTCTGACTGATGTGAGATAGTATCTGACTGTGATTTGCATTTAGCTAATGATCAGTGATATTGAGCTTTTTTTAAATATGCATATTGACTGCCTGTGTTTTGAGAAGTGTGTGTTCATGTACTTGCTCACTTTTCAAACTATACTACAAGGCTTCAGTAACCAAAACAGCATGGTACTGGTACAAAAACAGGCACATAGACCAATGGAACGGAATAGAGAACCCAGAAATGAGGCTGCACATCTATGATCATCAGATATTTGACAAAGCTGATGAAAACAAGCAATGGGGAAAAGACTCCCCATTCAAAAACTGGTGCTGGATAACTGACTAGTGTTATGCAGAAGATTGAAACTGGACCTCTTCCTTACACCATACACAAAAATCAACTCAAGATGGATTAAAAACTTAAATTTACCCCAAACTGTGAAAACCCTGGAAGACAACCTAGGCAATACCATCCTGGATATAGGAAGGGGCAAAGATTTCATGACAAAAACACCAACAGCGATTGCAACAAAAGCAAAAATTGACAAACAGGATCTAATTAAATTAAAGAGCTTCTAAACAGCAAGAGAAACTATAAACTAAAGAGCTTCTAAACAGCAAGAGAAACTATCAACAGAGTTAACAGACAACATACAGAATGGGAGAAAACATTTCCAAACTATGAAACTAACAAAGATGTAATGTCCAGTATCTATAAGGAACTTAAACAAATTTACAAGAGAAAAACAATCCAGTTAAAAAGTGAGATTTTCCTGAATTAACTCAGGTTTAGTTTCTTCTGCCCTGTAGAGTAGAAACTTAAAACAGAAGTAACTTGTTATAAAATAACGACATGTTACATTTCTTGCATGTTTGACTTTATAAATTGAAAGTTGTATCCACTACATATATCTATATTCTGTCTCTCCATCTAGACTCCAAAGTCTCTGAGGGAAGGGACTAGGTTTCATATTCTTTTATATGTCCCAGGGTTCCTGGCAGAGTGCCTTAATTATACCAGCCTCAGTGGGCATTCCTTGTGGAATCCTTCCTTCCTTCCTTCCCTCCTTCCTTCCTTCCTTCCTTCCTTCCTTCCTTCCTTCTTTCCTTCCTTCCTTCCTTCCTTCCTTTCTCCCCCCCCACTCTCTCTCTCCCTCCCTCCCTCCCCTCTCTCCTCTCTCTCCTCTCTCTCCTCTGTTTCTCTCTTGGAAAGAGATACTTGTTGCAGCTCACAGCCAGTGAAAAATGTAAAGAAAATGAATTGTAACCACAAACCTGAGCAGTTGTTGCAAGAATTAAAACAAGTTAACCAAGAGTAGGAAGAGTTTCCATTTTAGCTTTAAAGATGTCCTGAAACACAGTTTCCAGTATTGCTGCAAGACATTGCCTCTAACATTGAGAGGCCAGAGTATCTCTAAATCTCTTAGTATTTCTGCCTAGTTGAGGGTATTTTCCTGGTTGCCTAAACTACAGTCACCTCAAGACTAAGCTATGTCTGAGTATTCATGGCATGTGGGTCCAAAGAGCTTCCTGAGATAGATTGATCATGGGAGAAGCAATTGGAAAAGTTTGTGAAAGAGGTCTGAGGACTCCTTTTATTGATAGGTCACAGCCTTTTAATGTATTTCACTCAAATCCCTATTACATATGGATGAATGGTGATTTCCCATTGTTCAATTTTCTCTTATTCTGTAATGAACATTCAAGAGATCCCACAATTAAAAAATCTGGATGAAGCCCTAAAAAACTGCAACGTAATGAAAAATAGTATTTCTTATGTTCCCTTATCTTTAGTTTGAAAAAATGCTCTGATAATATTTTCCCATTTCATTCCATTAAAAAAATTTTAAATTTCTACTATAATTTCTTCTTAAGTTCATTTATTGATTAGATGTATTCTTGATTTTTTGTGGAGGGGGAGTTGTTGCTTTGAAACCTCATTAGATTATATCTATCTGTGAGTGGTTTTAAAATTTATTCCTCTTATCACACTTGAGTTGAAATTTTGTTTTTTAAGTAAGTTTTAGAAACATCATCTCATTTCATTCAAAAACTTTGATTAAATGTTTGTTATAACTTTTTACTCCATCCTCCATGACTTTTAATCTCCCGTAGTTTTCTTCTTGTTGTCTTTCTTTTCTGAATGCTGTATAATTTCTTTAAATAAGTCTTCCAGTTTTTTAACGTTCTCTGAATTTTTCTTCATTCTTATGTCTCTATGTTCATTGACGTACAATTTCAATTACAACTTTTATTTCAAGATGTTCTTTTTGGTTCTTTTAAAACCTTTTGGCAATCTTACATACTCTTACTGCTCACTCTAATTTTCTAGTCCCTATTTTATTTCTTGGAACATATTAAACATACTAATTATTTTGGAAAACATCTAATATCTGAGTCTTTATAGTTTTATTTGTTTATGATGACTTTTTTTTCCTCATGGAGTCATATTTCCTTTTGACTTTTGTGATTATTCACTGTGTTTATATTCCCAGAAAAATTATCATTTGAAATCCTTTGATATGTGGGTCAAAAGCTGATGCTCTAGAATGTGTTTTCTACTGCTTTCAACAAGCACCGGAGGGTATTAAGCACCTAGAATTAGTTTGAGCTAAGTTATGGAATTGAAGGTTTTTGCTACCTACTGTAATGAGAGTCAGCTGTAGACATGCATTTTCAGGAGAAATACATTTTGTAACCCAGTGCTAAGATTTTATACAGGCAATTTTCCATGCTTCCTCCTTGAATGGGGGACAGAGGTTTATTTCTGATCATCTTTACACAGTATTTGGGGTACCAGTTAAATGTGGGGATCTTCTATTTAGACTCTATTTTGGCAAATTCCTAAGCTTTGTCTGTTTTTCCACTACCATCTTTCCAACCCCATCCATTGAAAATAAAAGTTCAAAATGAACAAAAATTGGCCAAGGGCTCTAAGGCAAAAATAAGCTTCAGTGCTGTGTTTACTTATCTGGTTTCTGTTTTCACTAAGATTTTGGCCTCAGAGGAGTCTTTTTATTCATGTTGAACAATAAATGTACTTTAAAGAATGCTTTAAAGATATTTTATCTAAGACATTTTAAGTTCTCAGGGTGAACATTGTCAGAATGTCTAGCCATAAATATATCCAGTAGTGGAACACAACTTTTAAATTGTAGGTAGCTGATGGAATTTTTTTGGTTTGATAAAGTTGGCATTGTCAGAGTTCCCATTTTCTTTCATGTGTTAACATATGATTAAAATGTTACTCATCAGAAAGAATGTAACAGCTACTCCTTTCCCTTCCATGTAGTTGCTGACTATTGAAATATCAAACTGATTTGGGAGGCCGAGGTGGATGGATCACCTGAGATCAGGAGTTCAACACAAGCCTGACCAATATGGTGAAACCTCGTCTCTACTAAACAAATACAAAAATTACCTGGGCACAGTGGCATGCACCTGTTGTCCCAGCTACTCGGGAGGCTGAGACAAGAGAATTGCTTGAACCCAGGAGGCAGAGGTTTCAGTGAGCTGAGATTGTGCCACTGCATTCTAGCCTGGGTGACAGAATGAAACTCCATCTCAAAAAGAAAAAAAAGAAAAAGAAAAAGAAATATCAAAATGAGACTAGAAATAAGCAAGAGAAGCATTACAACAGGTACAGAAGTTAGCTTATACTGAAAGCGGGCAAGAAATAAAACTGACATGGAGCTATTTATGATTATGTAACAAAGAGGTAACTGATTAAGCTGAAGTTATTATCCTTCAGATATTCTAATACTACTTTTCTGCTAGATATAAATGTTCTTGGTGGTCAGCTTTAATCAATGATTAAAAAAAAACTAAAACAGAGGAGGGTTGGTCAGGTCTTGTTCTAGCGATCTGTCATCTGTGTAGATGTTGCATGTGTGGTGTGATTTGGGATGGGGAGTAGTGGGAAGAACTAGAGAGAATTTTTATTGTATAGATGAACCAGTATGCCACAATCTCCTACTAGAAAATTAAAGGCACTCAACTTGTACATTTGAACCTGTGGGATTCCATAGAAAGCATTCAAAGCACAATTATGCCATTATTGCTCACACTGTAGAGGCCCAACAAAACTAACAGAAAAAAGAACTGTGCCTCTTTAGAATAACAAATTAAATATGTATAAAATATCTTCCACCCTACCTTTACCCCTCCACAAATCTGGCTCAGGGGATATTTGGAAATATAGATTTGACAAGTGAAACATAAATAACCTATTTAGTTTCTTGGTAGCTGAATATATTTTTGTTGTTAACCTGGAGAGATGGCAAAAAAAAGGAAAGCAACTATTTAAGTACACTGTGGGTACCCTGCTCAGGAAAAATGACAAAACA
The DNA here is from genome assembly GCF_003255815.1 of Theropithecus gelada. Taxonomy (NCBI): domain Eukaryota; kingdom Metazoa; phylum Chordata; class Mammalia; order Primates; family Cercopithecidae; genus Theropithecus; species Theropithecus gelada. The sequence continues at coordinate 73,627,266 of NC_037681.1, read as the reverse complement.
AAATATATGGCCATTTTCATATTGCTCCCTAGTGCAGGCAGAAAGGAATGGTGTTATTTCTTGAGTCTGACATAAATACTGGATTTCCCGATTGCTGGAGTATATGTGACTATTTCAGATATTATGTTTTTATTCCAATGATTTTAGGGAAATTAACAAAGGAAAGTGACTACAGGATGCACAAAATCAGTGTTTCAAATAACTGACTTAGGTTAAAAAAAGAGATATATAATATATTAGGGGAATTAAAATTGTAATAATCACAGATTTTTTAGAAGTAGTATCACATAGAACTTTCAAATATACTCAATTTTTCTTCTTTTTAAAACAGCAAATATCTGAATCAGTTATGTTAATAGCTAATAACATGACATTCCATTAAGTTACAATTCCCTGTAAAATAGAATATATTTGCAGACAACAATAATAGAAAATATAATAGTAAATGTATTATAAGGTGATTTGCTTTCTGTAGAAATTCAATGGCATGAATTACATTGTAGCAAACTTTATATTTTCCTTGGTTGGAGGATTTTGAACTTGGCTGTTACTAAGATATTAAAGACTTTAGTAATGGTAGGAGTTATTAAGCTGAAAGAAAATGCTAGATCTACTATTTTCAGAAGAAAATTTTTGTAATCTGGTTTATTTGATTTGCTTACACAAATATTGGTAAAATCGAATCCATCAGTGCATAACTCTTATGATTCACACACAAAATATAACTTGAAGGCAAATGACAAAGGGTAGAAGAGAAAACTAAACAGAGAGTCTAAAAATTTGATTTTTGGTTGTGGTTCTGCAGCTAACTAGCTGTGCAGTCTCCCTATTTTCAGAATTTCTCTGGACCTGAACTTTTTAATCTATGAATCAAGGAGACTGGATCAAAGGCATAACCTCATCTAAACTTTGTGAAGATTAAGAGGTGTGTTATTAACCGGGTAATTTAGGTACAAAAGATAGAAACCCAACTCAATGTGTATTTTATTTTATTTTATTTTATTTTATTTTATTTTATTTTATTTTATTTTATTTTATTTTATTTTATTTTATTTTATTTTATTTTTTGCTATGGAGGGAACTTACTGCTTAACTTGGCTGAAGATCTGGAGGTAGACCAGTTCCAGGAGTGGTTGGGTCCACGGGTTTGACTGATGACCTCAATCCTCAACTTTTCTTTGTCCATCTCTTGCCTTGACAATGCTTTCCTTTGCTTCTTTTCCAGATCAGCTGGTCTCATTCAGTAATTATGAATTATTTATTTATAATTCCAGACTTATTTATTCTGCATTTAACAGTGCCAGAGAAAGATAACATCTCCTTTCTAACAGTTCCAACAAAACCCTTTACCTCACTTGGGTCATGTGCCCATCCTTGTTCTGTGGACATGGATGTAGAATTCTCTAATTGGTCAGTCATGGGTTATGTCTCTATCCTTAAAAGTTGAAAGGAGGGGCTGGTGCAGTAACTCAAGCCTATAATCCCAACACTTTGGGAGGCTGAAGTGGGCAGATCATTTGAGGTCAGGAGTTAGAAACCAGCCTGGCCTAGGTGGCAAAACCCCATCTCTACTAAAATACAAAAATTAGCCAGATATGGTGGTCCACATCTGTAATCCCAGCTACTTGGGAAGCTGAGGCAGGAGAATCACATGGACCTGGGAGGCGGAGGTTGCAGTGAGCGAAGATCGTGCCACTGCACTCCAGCTGGAGCAATAAAACGCGACTCTGTCTCAAAAAAGGAAAAAGAAGGGAGGGAAATTCCCCTCCTTTCCAAACTACATGAACAGATGAACAGGATGGTAAGGATCCCATAAAAGAAAAGAAAATTAAGGTTTTGCTATCTGAAATGGTGCAAACAGAAACAAAAACATAACATACACACACACATACACACATGCACACACAGACACGCACACACACAGAGCGAGCGAGAGAGAGAGAGAGAGAGAGAGAGAGAACATATTGGGCAGGCAAAACTAACAAATACTCAGCACAGGAATCTTCCCTGTTTGATAGAAAAATTAGTCATGTGAATTTCTTTTGATTTTCGTGATACTTAAAATGTATTTGCAATGTTTTTATAACAAAATATCGTTTAAAAACCAGCAAATAAGTATAGAAGAAATGACATACTTAAAAACCAGCATTTTGCAACCTTCAATGTCATAATTTATTCAAAGAGAATTGTCAGCTTAAGCTAAAAGAAATTTAACAAGCAAATATCATGTGGAATTTTAACTGGATCTTGGATTTAAAAAAACTCCTTAAAATCCCTTTTGGGATAATAGGGTGAAATTTAATATGGACTATGCATTAATTATATTAGCAAATTTTGTTTGATAATAATATTGTGATTATGTGGGCACATGTCTCTAGTCTTAGGATATCTATGCTGAAGCATTTGGGGGTGGTGGTGGTATCTGCAGTTTACTTGATATGTTTCAGCAAAATAATAAACACACATATATTCATGTCTGTATATGTCTACATATTTTTGTCTATATATCTTTCCATTGAAGAGATTTAAAAAAAAACCTAACTAGTATCGTATTTTCTTAAACAACAATTTGGAATTGATTACGTACTTTCCTCAGTGTCCTCAATAAATGCACGAATCAGCCGTTGGAATGCTATAATTAATCACACCACTCCAGCTTTTATATCCTTTTCCATTCCTCCACTCTATGTATTTCCCTCATCCAGAGAAAAAAAATGGTGCTGAAACATCACTGTTCAAATGTGAAGACTTCCTGTTGTCAGTTCCTACCCTTATCTTAGCTGTGCCAGTTACTGTTAATAAATAGCCAGTTATTTGCAGCTTCTATTCCTCTCTTCTGGAACCAATGAATGGTGGTAGTTTTGTACCCCTACAATCAGTGAAATTTGGAGTTATCCCCTTTGCTGTTCTGTAATAATAAAAGTTATAATTTTGGGGACACTTACTATATGGCAGCATAATGTTAAAGGATATCATGCTCCCAGGAAACCTATGATTAAATAAAATTGTTACCCCTGTTGCTACCCTAGACAAACCCTCACCATCTTTTGCCTGAATCACTACTGTAAGCTTCAACAGCTTCCAGTACTGTTCCCATGTAAATCCTTTCCACAGCAACTAGAAGGACATCCCCATAGATCAGGACAGGAATTTTTGCCGATAGTTACAAAATCTTCAGCTTAGATGAATTCCTGGTATACTGATGGTTCTAAATTAATATTGCTTGATGGAAGAGGGTGTCACTTATTTCCTGAAAATATTTTACTGTCTTTTTAGTTAATATGCAAAATCCTTACCGTGGCCCATAGGGCCTTCCATGGACTTTCCCATGACTACCTTTCTTATCTCCTGTAGCTCATTCTCCTTTATTCACACTGGCCTTCTATCCTCAGACAAGCTAAATTTAGCCCTGCCTTCAGGCTTTTTGCCCTTTTGGTTTGTTTTTTCCTCATCCTGGAATCTTCTGCCTCTGGATCCTCCCTTGGTTTGCTCTATCTTTTCATGCACATCTCAAGTCAAATGTTACTTCCTTAGAGAGGTGTTCCTAGACTGCCATCCCATTTTAATTAGTCCCTTTAGCCAGGCACTGTTGATCACGTCACCTCAACTTTTCTTCACAGGCCTAAGCATTATCTAAAATTACCTTTTCCATTAATTCGTTTATTTTCTATTTTCCACTACTAGAATGCAATCTTCACATGTCTAAGGACTTTATGCAATAAAAATTTTTCACAGAATTTGTAGCTCTTAGAGCAGTGCTAGTAGGTAGGTCTGCAATGAATGCTTTTATTTTGAGTGAATGAGGAAATGGAGGCTTAAAGAAGTTAATAGCATATATAGTTCTGATGATATGAAGCTAAATGTATATGTTAATGCATTTCTGAACTTGTAAATATTAATTTTATATATGAGCAGGGTCTTATGTTCCATCCAAGGACAAAATTGGGGACATTGTTCTCTTGGTATTTGATGTAGTTTGGATATTTGTCCCTTCCAAATCTCATGTTAAAATTTGATCCCAATGTTGGGGGTGGGACCTACTGGGAGGAGTTTGGGTCATGTGAGCAGACCCTTCATGGAATGAGAGCTGATTGTTAAAAAGAGTCCGGCACCTCCCTTCTCTTTCTCTTTTGTCTTCCCTTGCCATGTAATATCACTTCCCCTTACCCTTCTGCTTTGAGTGGAAGCTTCCCGAAGCCCTCACCGGAAGCAGATGCTGGTAGCATGCTTCTATAGTCTGCAGAACTGTGAGCCTCTTTTCTTTATAAATTACCCAACCTCAGGTATTCCTTTCAAACAGATTAAGACAGTATTTTACTCACTTTTCTCTGATTCTCTATTGGAATACACTATACCCCAGTTATAGATTCAGGTAGAAAAATGGTACAGTAAAATATTCTTAGCTCTTTGCCATTGAAGTACCATGTTTTAAAAATCTTTTCTAATCTTTCAGACCAACCTGTCTATACCATCTTGTGTTTTGTCTTAGAAGCAATGAGAACATGGAAAGAGGAACTGAGAAAATTTACTCAGAGTAATAGATAACTCCCAAGAAAACTCTTTGTAGAGATGAACCAAGCAATTCCCACAAAAATTCTGTCAGTTACATGTGCTTGAATTTTTTTTTCTGTTAATTCAGATACCTGAAATTGTATGAATGTGCTTTGAAACAGAGGACATTTCAGTTATTTTTCTTACACAAATAAAGTAGAATACCTTTATTTACTGATATATATGTTAGAAGTCCTCACATTTGTATGTAATTTTAAGTGTTACAAAGTACTTTTACCTATGTTCTCTTCTATTGATTTTTGAAACAGTCCAGGGAGGTAAGCATGTCATAAAATATTCTTATTTAGCAAATGAGGACATTGAGGCATAGGGTGGTAGGAAAGCCACATTAGGAACCACATCTGTGTAACAACAGACAACAAACTAGAAGAGTCAGAGCCGGAAATTGAGTCTTTTGATTTCTCATCCAGGACTGTTCTTTTCTTGTGAGACTAGATACAGATAATAGTATCAATAGACAAATGTTAGAAAAGTAGTATAACAAATAAAAATATTCTGAAACTAAAAGAACAAAAAGCCCTGGAACTTTTAGAAGGTATGTGGTATCAATATTTTGAATGGGATGCAAAAAGAATGAATCGTCATTGTTTTAAACATCGAAAATGAACAATGGAAATAGCCAAATTAGTCATTTTAAAAGACGCCATTAAGAAAGAATGCTTATCAGAGTAAAGGCTTATATTAAATCTCATCTTCAACATTTATGAAAACCGTACCCTTCTTGAACATCAGCTAAAGTATTTTTATTTCTTACTTGGCTGAAACTGTAATTTAGACTTAAGTGATAATTGAGACTGAATAGAAACAAATTTTACTCAGTTTGAGTCTTCCTTCAAATGGCATATGTGGATATAACCTTATAAACTTAGGTAATTATGTATACAATTTTTATTTTATAATGTTAAACTTTTTGATGAAGATAATGCTTATAAAAATGAATTTATAACTCAGAGTTTCATTAGAAAACAGGTCATACACTCAAATTAGAATTATTCAGAAGGGTTTATTTTCAATGGTATAAGGAGGATAAAGGGTAGCCTTCCCCCAGCACCTTTATGGAGTTCTTTGTTAGTGGACCCAAACTCGAAGCCAGGAGACAAGGTCAAAGGCAGGATATAGAAAGGTGGAAATAGATCTGGAGATGTAAAATGAATGTGTTCAGCAGAGTGATCTGATGAGAGGGCATGGGGATGTAAAAACATTGAGTGTTCTCTGTGCTGTCCATCCCTGTACTTAGCATTTTACGTTCATTGACTCAGTCCTCATCGGAACCCCGTGAAGTAGTATTCTCCCCATTTCACAAGTGAAGAAACCGAAACTCAGAGATTACTTACAATACAGTATAGTACATTTCTTAAAGATGTATTTGTGGTTATCCTTCTCCTTGAGAACAGATAGCCAGTAAGGAAAGAGGAAAATAATGTCAGTCAATACAGGAAGAATTTTCCACAGAATATTATGATTATTTCTCTTGGAAAAAATCAAAGAATACTGATCTATTTATAGTTAGGTGTGTGTTTTGATTTGAAATATGTAATAAAGTAGAGATAACTTTATTCTAGCTAGCTAGATCTAACAAGAATTTTTTTTAATGTCAAACTTTGCCAAATATAGTCTCACTAGATAAAATTAAGAAGGTAAGCCAAAAGTGATTAGTCTTTCACTCTACTCTTAATCTTCTGACTAAACGTTAGAAGAAAATAAGCCAAGGAGATATAACTGTTGGATATAGCAACATTGGAGAAACTACACCAGAAATAAGTTAACTCCACTCCTGATATTTGAGACCCTGCCACACAACCCTATTGTAGTGTCTGTCTTAGGACAGTAAAGGGAGGAGCCACGTAGTGAACCCATCCTCTGGTGGGTTGGGAGGACATCCAGCCCGGCCAAGTCCGTGGGTGTGAGGATGGATGGGGAAATGGGGAAGTGTTTTCATTTACTTCTTTGCTTGCAATTTTCAACAAAAATACTTTTCCCACCTATTTTGTAAATGACTGGTGTAAACATGGCTCAAATTGACCCGCATTGTAGGGCTGGAGATCTTGGTAAGTTAGCACAGAAACTTTCCTGTGGTACTTTCCCAGGGTCTTGAGATGACACTGAAAATGGATCTTGTAACCAGATGTGCTTTCAAAGTCCACCTTCCTACTGCTTTGCCCCATTACCTCTCTTGACCTTTTCTCTGTATCTACATAATGGGCACAAAGTACTTGGAAAGAGAAGATATAATTGACACATTGGTAGTTTGCATAAATTAGTATAAGGTTACCCCCTTTGTTTTCATATTCTACCACATTCCAACAGGACACATTAAACGGATACCCCAAACTGCTCCAGAGGATAGACCTTCATGACCTATTTAGAAAGATGTGGTCTAAAACAATTTTTACTTGACAAGTTGCATTAAATCATATCTTAAGAGACTTCATTAGAACTGTCTTTAAAGTCTCCATCAATTGCTAATATAAATGTAGTCATATCAGATTTACCAGAAAATATGACTGATGAAGACAAACCCAAGTCCCTCTAGTCTGATTTTCATGGATTGTGAAGGTTCTTGATTCAAAACTGGCAAAATTATATGAACTTTTTATATACCCATTCCAGTCCAGCTTCTGTCTCTATATGTTTTACTTTACCTTTCTACAAAATGGGCATTCTTTAAGGATTTTTTGAAGATTGATGAAGTAATTTCTACAAAATACTTTTAAATCCCCAAAGATACTTGCAATAAACTCATTGTAGGTATTTTTCTGTGGTTTATTTTACCAGCTGAAATTTGCAGGCCATATTGCCACATAAATACTTGTTCTCGTTCAGTGCTTGAGAGGTGGAATAGTGTTTCTTGCATGCCATTTTATTGATAGAACACTTTGGTTGAACTCCATGGGGAAATACAGACTATGAAAGAAATGATTTCATTGCTGGAATTAGACTTCGGGGATCTGCACCACTGGACTTGTTAGATGTTACCAGACAACAGGGCCAACTTCTCCTCACTTAAAAAACAAGTCTGGACTCTAGCAATACCCATAAAGTATTATCTTTTTGTCTTTCTTCACTTTTGAGACTTAAAGTGCTGCAGATGCTATTGACTCTGCTTTGAATTCTTAAAGAGTTTAATATTGACAATGCTGTCTTAAGCCATTTCTATAGACTATGTCTGTTTCTTTTATAGTATGTACTCAACAAATCTGCCTGGATTAAAAACAAATCACAACTCACTGATGAATGGAAAACAGATAGCTGATATTCTGTTTTCCTCATTGCTTATCGCTTGTGTCATGAAGCATTACCTGTAGAATGAGCTTTCTTTTTGCCTTTGTTTTCCTTCACATTTTAGTAACTGAGCCTGTGATTATAGATCAGAGTTTGAAAAAAGTTTGTGATCTGTTCTGAAAAAGATTGCATGAAGTGCATCAGTGCTTTCCCAGCTGAAAACATCTGTTAGGAGGTACAAATTTAGCTTCTCATTGTTGGTTTCCTGAGTACCAGACAGAGTTTATTATTTAACTGATGACTGGGAAAAATGGGCTCCAGTAACAATCTGGCCACAAACTGAAGACGTTTTTTATATTTGTTCTTTAAAATACCTTGAATGGAAGGATTTTGGAATAAAATATTGACCATTAGCCCTTGCTAGGTAAGAGTATTTGTAGAAATATGTATATACACACACACACACACACACACACACACACACACAGAGATTATGTATGTATGTATGTATGCCTACATCCCTATATTTCTATATTATACAAACATATAGAAATAGGCTGGGCATGGTGGCTCACGCCTGTAATCTGAGCACTTTGAGAGGCTGACATGGTGAATCACCTGAGGTCAGAAGTTCAAGATCAGCCTGGCCAACATGACAAAACCCCATCTCTCCTAAAAATAGAAAAATTAGCTGGGAGTGGTATCAGGTGCCTGTAATCCCAGCTACTCAGGGGGCTGAGAATCACTTGAACTCGGGTGGCAGAGGTTGCAGTGAGCCAAGATCATGCCACTGCACTCCAGCCTGGGCGACACAGTGAGACTCCATCTCAAAAAAATATATCCATATTATAGAAATACAGTTTTAAAAAATATATGATTTTAAGTTAGCAAAGATAAAGGAAAAAGAAGGAATTGTTTTGTTATAGGAGTTTTAGGAGAGAGAGAGAGCGAGAGAGGTGGCAGAGTGAGAGAGAGAAACTGATTATATTGAGGTCAAATTACAGTTAATAAATATGTCAGTATATCAGAAAAAACAGCAGTAGACTCTGAAATTCTAACTTCTTCGCCAATGGGTTTCATTCCCTGATTCGACTTTATTTTTTGATAACAACTATTTTGAAACAGCCTCTATGCTATTCTGAAATATATTCTCTTCATAATATAACAAATTGCAGCAAAAATAAAAAGATACCCCTAAATGTAATAAAATTAAAAATGAGAGAAAGAAAAGTAACTTAAACTAAAAGTAATAGCCAGCACATATTTATTTCTATGATATTTAAATATTCAGGTGGATCACATTAGAAGATGTCTTGAAACAGCCTGCTGCTCGTACCTGTAATTAACCTTAGAATCACTGAATGCCGCGGTGATACATGCATGCTGATAGATCCCTTGTACAGGCAACTAGAATACCATGAGCCACATCACACTCAAAGACATAGTTTTTCCAAAGGAGAAACTCTTGATACATTCATGAAGATAGCAAAGTAGAATTTTTCTCTTGATTTACAATGAGTTATAGTCCTGTAAAATGCAGTGTGTATTGAAACTTTGCAAAAGATGCTTTATGCCTATGCAAGATCGCGTTAGATCCTGGGCTTTGATAATTATAAGGTTTTTCACTTATGACTGTTTGGGGCATTCAAAAGCCATATGGGGTGATTTACTGTTCTTCCTTGTATGGGATTTTATGGTGAATTTCAGAAAGGTAAGTTTCTCTAGCTCTTGCTGATTAAATGCCAGTAGAATCCCATCTTACCCTAAAAACTTTGTGAACAAAAACATTCTGCAAGGAATTCAGCAAGTGCACTCTAGGGGGCAGCAGGGCCATTGTTGAGGCCGTTGTAATGCACTGTGTAGACTGCCTGAAGGTCTCATCTAAGACTGTTATCTATATGTGAATCTTGTGTGTTTATCTTTTGGGCTTCTGATAGGATGGTTAGCTAGAAGTCCAGTTATGTTATTATGTGCTTAGCCAGGGAGCATCTTCTCTAAACTTTCTGTATTTAAAGTAGCATCTCACAGAGATTAGTTGCTCAGAGGCAAAGGTGAATGATGGAAGAAATGTGATGCTAATTTCATTCCATAACTTTCAAGATTAGAATGCAGTGACCAACAAAGATTCTCTAGAATAGAAAATTGTTTAGTTTTCTGTCTGAGATGCTTTTGTGACACTTCAAAATTTCTATAGCAATGATCTCTTCTTGACTGTATGCTTGCCCACAATGAAACTAAAAATAGATTTTGCTCTAGGCATTTTTGTTTCCTTAAGCCACAGTGCAAAGGGAGAGAATGACAGGTATTTTTCTTCAATTACTTATATTTTGGGTCTGTTTTTATTCTGTCCTAAACATTGACCACCTAGTAGGTTCAATTTGAATTAAAATTCTGAAAACTAAGCAAGCTGGGTATTCATCCTTGTCATCTTTTTTGATCATGATACACCATTCACATTTTCTTATGACTAGATTTATTTAATATTAAAATAATTTACTTATCAAGTGTCAAAATTTTTAATTTAGGATTTGTCAAGAAACATTCTTTTACGTTGTGCATGGCTATGTGTTTTAATGTTTCTTTGAGAATTTCACCTTCACATTTGTAGTGAGAAAAGGCACTGCAAACAGTAAGAAAGCTAATATCAACCACGAGAAGTAGTCTGAATATCTGAAAACCAGTCAAGGATATATAGACTAGAGATTTTATCCTAGCTGTCTCAAGTCCTTGATGTGGATTAAATGTTTAAAGGATAAAATAGAAGAAAATTTTCTCAACCTGGGGAAAATGTTGAAATAAATGTTTTCTGCTCGACTATCATATCTCTTCATGCCAATGACAGGTCATTTTCACAGGTGGAAAATTGTCATTTTCCTCTTTTTCCAATATAATATCTCTTTGAAAAATAGTTTTTAGTTTGAAAAATGGATGTTTTTCTGCAGTAAGAATAAGACTTCCCAACTGATACAAGCAACTTACCTCAAGATTGGGTTGAATTTGGGAAACTGTACATTTGCAGTGGTTAATAAAAAGTGGATCTTTTAAAATAAATTTTTAAAAAATGGCCAGGTGTGGTGGCTCACTCCTGTAATCTCAGCACTTTGGGAGGTCGAGGTGGGAGGATTACTTGAGCCCAGAAGTTTGAGATCAGCCTAGGCAACCGACCAAGACCCCATCTCTACAAAAAAATTAAGAAAAAATAGCTGGGTGTGGTAGTGTGCACCTGTGGTCTCAATTACTCTTGAGGCTGAGGTGGGAAGATTGCATGAACCCAGGAGTTTGAGGCTACAGTGAGCCGTGATGGTGCCACTGCACTGCAGCCTGGGTGACAAAGTGAAAACCTGTCTTAAAACCAAGGAAAAAGCCACATAGCTAATGTGTAAAACCAATTTAAATAATTAAACTTTCAAATGATAAAAATGAATGAATAAATAATAAAATGAATAAATAGATCAGTTATCCTTGAGAAAAGGATAAGTTTAGACTAAGAAAGAAATAGAAAACCAATATCCCCAATCCTTTATTTAGACAATGGACTACATTCTATGCTAAGTCCTAAACCTATCCAGGTTTCCTTTCTTCCATAATGCTTTAAAAAATACCAACTACAAGAAACAAGTGATATTAAGCTTCTAATTTTCTTATGAATGATCAAGGTACAGATTTCTTGATAATAAAGGGAATGACTGGAGAAGGCAAAAACAAATGAGCTATTTTTCAGTTAAAACACATTTGCCAACTATGCTGTTTTTAAAGTATGTCTACAAGTTCTTTGTTAATTGCCCCTTCAAGAGATGGAGTGTCCCTTGAGTATAGGCTGGAGTTAATGATGCTTCTAATGAATAGAATAAAGCAAAAGTTATGAAGTACAGAGATGGATATGCAGAAAAAATTGCATTGCAGAAAAATATAAAGCAGAATTTCTGATATACAGAAAAAAAGCATAGTGGTTTCTATCTTGATTCTTCTTTCTGTTGGATCACTTTGGGGAAAGCCAGCTGCCTGGTAGTGAGATGACTCATGCAGCCCTGTGAAGTTCATATAGTCAGGAACTGAGGCCTCCTATCAGCCAGTCATCTTAGAAGCAAATCATTCAGCCCCAGGCAAGTCTTTAGATGATTACCATCCTAGCTGAGATCGTACTCCAAACTCATGAGAGACCCTGAACCAAACTATTGGACTAGGCCCCTCCCAAACTCCTGACCCATTAAAAGCCATTAGATAATAAGTGCTTGTCATTTTAAGACATCGATTTTAAAGTATTTTTTTTACACAGCAATCAATAACACATCAATGTTGTACCTTCATAGTCATTTACATGTAGAGCATTTTCCATTGCAACATGTTGCAAATAGAAATAATTCAATAGCTTCTTAACATGGCAACTAAGATATCTACAGAGGTGTATTAGTCTGTTCTCTCCTTGCTGTAAAGAAATACCTGAGATAGAGAAATACCTGAAACGGATAATTTATAAAGAAAAGAGGTTTAACTGGCTCACAGTTCTGCAGGCTGTATGGGGAGCATAATGGCTTCTGGGAGGGCCTCACCTCAGGAAACTTTCAATTATAGCAGAAGGCTAAGGGGAAGCAGATATTCTTACATGGCTGGAGCAGGAGGAAGAGAGAGAGAGAGGAGGTGCCACACACTTCTGAATAAACACATCTCATGAGAACTCACTCACTATTGCGACCAAGGGTGATGGTGCTAAACTATTCATGAGAACTCTGCCCCCATGATCCAGTCAACTTCCACCAGGGCCCACCTTCAACACAGGGGATTACAGTTCAACATGAGATTTGGTGGGGATGCAGATCCAAATCATATCAAGAAGTAAGGCTATAATTTGAGTATTTTTTCTGTTTATAGATCTTCCAGTTTTTCAGTTGATGTAGCACTATTACTATGTGTTATGAGAAATAAAATTCTAAGCCCCTCAAACAATTAAACACACTTTTGGCCAAGGGGACCACAGAGAAAACTTAAAAACTGTGTTCCCAACCAGCATTAATGTTAAAATAGAGACCATAAGACTGACAGAACTGACTCTTTATTGACAAGATACTAAATGATAAATAAGACCAAAGACCATGCCGGGCAAGGGTTAAGTCATGCACCCCTACACTTAAAGAATAAACTATGTTTTAATTGCCACAAGGTTTTTTTGCTGTTTTTCTCTAGCATCTAAACAAGCACTGCCCTTGAGATAAGTAATGTTGAAGCATTGTAGCTCATCCACCATCAAATACTGACTAACAGCTTCCCTGGTCCACAAGCCATAACTGCAGCTTTGATTGGACAAGAGGCTGATTTCTGTAACTTTTTCCTGCTGACAGACCATGACCATGGACTGCTTCTAGCCAATTTACAGAGGCTGTGCACTATTTTCATGTCCCTGCTTTGCCTTTTTACATGTAGAACCTAACTGTAATACCTTTTTACATGTAGAACCTAATTGTAATGCATTTAAATGTTAAGTCTCCACTGCCAAGTGAACATGGGACACATGTAACATGCATGTTTGCTTGCATGCATGTGCATGTCCCCCCACCACCCTACTTCAAGAGCATTCATAGCTCTTCCAATAACCTTTTGAATATATATGTTTAGCCAACCCGTTCATTATAAAGCTTCTGCTGCAACCCATTCTCCTCCAAAGTGCCTGCTCCTGGGCTCTACCAAAAGTTATGCTTCTCAGCCTTTTAGGAAAGCCGCCTTGAAGTCTGTAATCCTTTTTAAGAAATAATCCTTTGGGTATATACCCAGTAATGGGATGGCTGGGTCAAATGGTATTTCTAGTTCTAGATCCTCGAGGAATCGCCACACTGTTTTCCGCAATGGTTGAACTAGTTTACAGTCCCACCAACAGTGTAAAAGCGTTCCTGTTTCTCCACATCTTCTCCAGCACCTATTGTTTCCTGACTTTTTAAAGATTGCTATTCTAACTGGTGTGAGATGGTATCTCATTGTGGTTTTGATTTGCATTTCTCTGATGGCTGGTGATGATAACCGAACACCGCATGTTCTCACTCATAGGTGGGAATTGAACAATGAGAGCACTTGGACACAGTAAGGGGGACATCACACACCCGGGCCTGTTGTGGGGTGGGGGGTGGGGGAAGGGATAGCATTAAGAGATATACCTAATGTAAATGATGAGTTGATGGGTGCAGCACACCAACATGGCACAGGTATACATATGTAACAAATCTGCACGTTGTGCACATGTACCCTAGAACATAAAGTATAATAAAAAAAGAAATAAAGTCTCCTTTCCAAATTTATAGGTCTCAGGATTATAGATCTCAGATCTATATTAATCAGTTTTCCTGTTACCTAGTTGTGCTCCCCAGTAAACAGAAAAATACAAATGAAAATGTGGCGAATGCTTTGCTGCAGTTGATGATTCTTTCAGGTTTATCCATAGGTTTCTGTGATTGCTCTAAGTACATAAAAGCTCTTACAGACATAATAGTTTTATCATTCTTCTTATAATCTAATAGCAGTTGATGAGGTACCAGGGTGATAACTGGAAGTAAACTCCAAGGATAAGTGTAGCATCTCTAGAACCCGGGTGTTTGGGTTCAAATTCTGGCTTCACTACTTGCCAGCTGTGTGACCTTGAACAAGATATTGTCATCTCTGTGTCACAGCTTCTTCCTCTATGAAATAGGGATAATAGTAGTGTATTATTCATATGGGTTTCAACTGTTTGGTTTTAAGATTGGTAATCTTAAAATCAATCAAGGTAATTACTGCATTAACAGAATGAAGGAGAAAATTATATAATTTATCTTAATATAAGCAGAAAAAGCACTTGATAAATTTAAAAATAACAAAAATTCTTAACAAACTAGAAATAGAAGGGAAGACAACATCTTTAACTTGTAAAAAGGGCATTTGTTAAACATTTTTAAAAATCTTATATATTCTTAGTGTTGAAAGCTTTCTCTTTGAGCTTGGAGACATCTTTTTAAAAATAAACTTTGTTTTCTCACATTGTGTTGCTGGTATCTAGAAATATAATGAGTTTTTATATTGGTTGGTTATAAAGCAGCTTTCTTCAACTCACTTACTAATTCCGCTAGTTTATCTGTATTTTCTATGTTGACCTGGATGATACAGTGTTTTGAGAGAGGGAAAAATGAGGTGATGGAACACACAATGGCTCTTAAACGCCTGCTTAGAAGAAGCATACATCACTTCTGCTCACGTTTTATTGGCCAAAGCAAGTTAAGAACCAAGCCTGATATCCATGAAGCAGGGAAGTGTAATTATCCCAAAAGGAGAGGCAGATAATATTTGGAATTATACAATCCATTGCACAGATTGTTATATTGTGACATTTGTAAACAAGGCAGAAAATCTTATCTAAAAGTGAATTCTCCATGCTAAAATTACACTGGAAATGGAGAACTTATTAGTGAGTGTGATAATTTAGATGAGATTCTATTTGATCTTTATCTTTTCAATCTCAGGCAAAAATTCATTTGTTAATCAGAAACTTTTCTTTGACAATTTAGGCCTTTGTGTCCAAGATATTCTGAATATGGAAAATTCTGTGTGTTTATGGAATAAGCTACAATGATACGAATGGTTGTTTAATGTTTTACAGTTTACTGAGATACTTTTATGTTTATCATTCCGTTGAAAACAGCGATGAAATAGAGTTGGAAATTTTAGTTGCCTGCTACTCAGTTATGTTCCTCCATAAACAGAAAAATACAAATGAAAATGTGGTAAATGCTTTGCTCATTTTCCCATCCTTAGAGTCTAACACAATATCTGACACAAAGAGGGACTCATTTATTGAATGAAATAAGATTTAATTACTTGTTCAAGGTCATGGTGCTAACAATGTTCCCTTATACCACTGCTAGCCTAATAGCACCTGCCTGTAGGTGGGTAGAGAAACTAGAAAAACAGGGAATAATAATGTAAATATGTTTGTATTTTCTCTGAAACTGACCAACCTTTCCACTTTGCACATGCTGGCATGTAATTAGATGAAGAAGATAAAGCATGGATCACTAGGAAGGCAACTGCTGAAAAGTCCCTGCTCATAAAACACCATCAAAGTGTCCATCTGTTCCATATTTAGATACACATTTTTCAAAATTAATGTATTTAGACCAATTTAAGTATGGAACATATGTTCAGAAAGGTATTAGAAAGTGCTTCTGAAGGCTGAGGAAACCTAAGATCTAAGAGACTATTGATAGCTAACATTTCTTTATTCTAGAAACATTTATTTAAGCTAGCAGAACAGTTCTCGGGGGAAAGGTCTACAGTGTTGTCTAAAGGGGGCAAACTTAATCTGCGTAATTTCATTTTCTAGGGTCTCTAAACATGGGCAGTATTTTTTTTAATCATCAGTAAGTAGATACTAGAATTTAAATCATTTTCCTAGATCAGACTGATGTTCTACTTTCAAAACAGCTTTATCAACACTAAGCAAAATAAAACTCTTTTTCAGTGGGCTCCTGTATCATGCTTTAAATTTCTTTAATTTCCCCCACTGTTATTTTCTATATTAGTTCTCTATGACCAGTAAGTCAATACTGCTTATGGAAATTTAGGAGCTCTGAGTGATAGAATCACAAATAATATGGTCAGTCTTTATCTTCCTGGATAACAATTTAGATACAATATAGAATAACATAGGAACATAGGAACTGATTAAATACAAATGAACCAATTATAAATCACTAAATTAGTGCCAGTTTGTTTGTTTGTTTGTTTGTTTAAACGGACTCTCACTCTGTCGCCCAGGCTGGAGTGCAGTGGCCGATCTCAGCTCACTGCAAGCTCCGCCTCCCGGGTTCATGTCATTCTTCAGCCTCAGCCTCCCGAGTAGCTGTGACTACAGGCGCCCGCCACCACGCCCGGCTAAATTTTTGTATTTTTAGTGGAGACGGGGTTTCACTGTGTTAGCCAGGATGATCTCCATCTCCTGACCTCGTGATCTGCCTGCCTCAGCCTCCTAAAGTGCTGGGATTACAGGCCTGAGCCACCGCACCTGTTTTTGAATACAGCTATGGGTCAGCCTATTGTGGGAAACAAAAGGATTGAATGCATAGCCTTTGTTTGCTGGAAAATATAACTATAAGAAACATTAGCCGGGCGCGGTGGCTCACGCCTGTAATCCCAGCACTTTGGGAGGCTGAGGGGGGCGGATCACGAGGTCAGGAGATCAAGACCATCCTGGTTAACATGATGAAACCCCGTCTCCACTAAAAATATAAAAAATTAGCCGGCGTGGTGGCGGGCGCCTGTAGTCCCAGCTACTCGGCAGGCTGAGGCAGGAGAATGGCGTGAACCCGGGAGGCGCAGCTTGCTGTGAACCGAGATCCCGCCACTGCACTCCAGCCTGGGCGACAAAGCGAGACTCAGTCTCATAAAAAAGAAAGAAAGAAACATTAAATGGTAGCTATATTAAAACATAAAATTGAATACAAAAATTAAAATACATCATATTGTGAAATATATAATCGTATTTATTGTATAAAAATATATAAAAGTATACTACATATTGTATACGTTATAAAAATAACAAAATATATAATCTTATTGCTAAGTGATTAAATAGTGTGAATTATAGAGGAGGCGGAACTCTCAGCTGCAATAAACTAGAAATTCCATGGAGGAGGAAAAGACTTCAGATGTTCCTTGAAGGAAGAATTAGGGTCCAATAATTAGTCAGGTAGAGAGGTGAATACTGTGTATATAACTGAATCTTGAGGGAATAGAGAGTAATTCCAAAGCAGATTGCAGTTTATATTTTTGAAGAAACAGGGGAAGATATAAAAGCAGTAAGAGAAGAAATGTGTTAAGAACAAGGAACAGGAAACAGTGTGTTAGTCTATGTCTCTTCAGTGTTTTCTTGAGAAAGAATTGGGGTTGAAGCTTTCTCAAACATCATCATCCTAGACTAGAGATCATCATTGTAAAAAGTGGGTATAAGTCAAATAGAAACCAATAAGAAGATGAGTTTATAGGTACTGGGAGCAGGGAAACTCCTTGTCTCTTGTACTTTCCCTTTCTACTTGTTCACTTTAAAACTCTTAAGATGAATTCCCCATGCTTTTTAAGTAGCATTTGTTTAGCTTAATCAGACACTATATTGAACAAGTTCAAAAAAACTTATTTGCTCCTATGCTCCTATATTAATTTTAATAGTTGTGTCCTTAAAAGAAAGCAGGATGGACTCTGAACATGCCTTCATAGGTGCAACAGACCTGTACTGATGCTGGAGATGGCCCCTGCCCTCCTCTTCTGGGGAGGTCTTTGCTTCTTTTTATTTTCTCAGACTGTATAAGCTCCCATATATCCAATTATTCTTGCCTTCCTTTAATAATTTTCCTCACTATTAGGAATATACTCAGTTTTCACCTATCTCTTCAAGAGCATATTCATCATGGAATAATTTACTTGAAACAGAACTGTCAGTCCATGTTTCTGCCCAATGCTGCTCAGCTCAAACTACCAGTATTTTGAAGATCTGTGTGATGTCAGACTACCCATCTTCTTAAGGGTTGTGAATGTTTAGGATCCTCAGTAATGGAGTGGGCATTTTTAGATTCATAATTTCTTCAAATACATTTTGTCTGACTTAGACTAATACTTCTCTTGGCTTCCCCTGGTCATTTTTATATCATTTACAAATAGTTTCTGAACCTAAAATCCAAAGACAACAGCAAATATTTACTTAATATAAATCACTGATGTGCCTTGTGCCTTTTACCATCATAGAGCAGATCACCAGTCCAGTGAGTCATTAGAAAAGAACATTTTTTCTACCATTTTTCTCCTCTCTACTAATGTTATACGTGGTCTAAAAATACTTGAGATTGGTTGACAGAGAAGTCACAAAAATGACAACTTGTTTCTCACTGAAAATGAAAGTGTAGAATCTTATTGCAAGTAAGGAGTATGGTACACGTCCACTGACCTAGACATAGTTTTAAGTATTAATCTAGATGTATTCATTGAGGAGACTAGAGAGAGGTGATTATTAGTGATTGATTCACTCCATTCACTGTGCTAGAAACAGAGAAGAATAAATGAATTCTTTATTATATAAATAATTTATACTCATATAATTAATTATATTTATTATATATCATATAATTATTATATAAACCTTTACAAGCCTTTATAAGTCTTTTTGTCCTTTGGGAGTCCACGTTTAATAGAGAATAAGCACATACATGGGTACATAAGGTGTGCTAAAGTAAGTGCAGTATCAGAAGCATGTGACATACTTAGAAAAGTGCTGGGATCTCAGTAAGAACTCAATACACAGCAGTGTGGCCATTAGAACTCTTCATTCACTATAAAACATTGTCATGAGGGGAATGTGATTAAATCAGTTGGGTTATGTTAAGGAATTTTTCTCATTTATTACTGCATTAACGTTTCACTATAACTGTATAGTATAATTAACTTTGGTTTTTTATAATTGGACAAATAGAGATTAAGAGCAGTTGATTAACTTTCCTCAGATCACCTGGCAGTCAAGCTCATAGCACAGGTTTGGATCCAGAAGTGTCCGAAGTCCAGGACCATCCTGTTTCCACCATGCTGCCTCTTTCCTCTTCATTACCACCTAGGCTTTGTGGAGCTTGCAAACATATACATTGCTCATTCTTTATTCTTACAGAATATATAAACCTGTATAAGAGACCTCCCCTAAAAAAATACAGAGTGTAACAATTAGAATAGTCTATCGTCAAGAGCAGATAACTTTGACAGTTTCAAGCAAGGTCATTGTTGGAATTTCTTGAAGAAAGTTGTGGTTAGAGTCAATCTCTACACCACTTCTGTTGGCATGTTTAGACAGGATTGCGGGCTTCAGTGTGTACCAAGGATGGCTCTGGAGAGAAAAAGAAATATGACAACTGCCACATCTCCTTTGGGTATGAAAGTATTCCAAAAGAAAAAAACCTGGACTAGTCTGTCTTGCAGAATCTATTTTGATAAGTTCAATAATGGATGCTATGATGCATTTTGTAGCAGGGGTGTTTAAATTTTTTTTAAGTAACAAATTTGATTTTGCTTCAAAATGTTTTGTGTTCATAGATAGAGCCTAATTATCTACATACAAACTATTGCTAAAATTGTGTGATATTTTTCATCACTATGAAAGTATTCAGCTGTATATCTTCAACAAGGACTGGCTTATTTTTGCAAAGATCAGATAAAAAGAGCATAACAAGTTCTATGTATTTTTCGGAGAAGAAAGCCTTGTTTCTATGGAAAATAATGTAAGAAGATCTCACAGGCTTGTGTTTTTAGACAAACCAATAGTAAATGACTCTCTCAGTCTTGAATGACCTAAGTTGGAAAGATGTTAGTAAAGTACTTCAATCTAAAGTGTTTGTGACTAATTAATTACTTTAATAGTCAACAATCAAGGCATAATTATAGATTATGTACTAGGTATAATACAGTTTGCTCCTTTACCCTGTGGAGAATGGAAAAAAATAAAGAAAATGCAAAGTTTCTATCTTTGAAGGAGCTTAAAATCAATCATTAAAAACATTGAAAATAAGATACTGGTTGATTGTTTAAAAATTAACCATAGGCTGGGCACAAAGCTAGACTTTGGGGATATGGTGGTGCACAGGATGAACAGAATACCTTCTCTCAAGAAGATTGCGATCTCTTCGGGGAGTCAGACAATAAATACCTAAATCAATAAATAAACCAGGTTGTTTCAGGTAATGAGAGACACAACCAAAAAAAAAAAAAAAAAACGTATCAGAGAAGGTCTCTCAGAAGAGGTGAATTTTTGCCAGCTGTGTAAAACATCTGTGGGCAGTACGTTCTTATAGGGACAAGCAGCAAATATGACCATTAGGAAGCAGGAGCAAACATGGGGTATTCAAGAAGTATTAAAGTAGACCTGTGTGCTGGAGCTCTGCCCTAAGAGCCTGCTTTTATCAGATGCAGGCCCCTTCACCTTGCACTTCCCAGCCTCCAGAATTGTAAGACATACATTTTTTATCTTTATATATTACCCACCCTGTGGTATTCTGTTATAGCAACATGAAGTGGACTTACACAGATGGGGTCAAAGAGGTGTGCAGGGCCATTTCATGGGGGGCCTGTGAGTTCTGGTAAGAAATTTAGATTTTAACCTAAAGTTGCTTTGGTAAACCAATAGAAGGTTTTTTTTTTAGTGATATGCAATATGATGCACATAAATAATTATAGTCTATACATAATACATGGTTACCCATCCAAAATGTACAATGTAAGAGCTGGACAATTATTTTTTTTCTTAGGAAATTAGGGATAATTTCATGGAGAAGTTTGTCTTTGAGCTGAGTCTTGAAGTACGCATAAAACTTCCTGTGAGAATGGTGAACAAAGCTCTCAGGCAAGAAATCATAAGATGTTGACAACTACCTCGCAGATACATTTGCTTCCTAAGAAAAGAAAATACTTTAGCACAAAGAAATGATTGTTAAATGTGAGATTGTGGGCACCAGCAACTGGATGAAATGTTTGGGTGACTAGAGGTTGAGTGGGATGAGAGTGCTAGATGTCACCCTTCAAGCTCCATTTACGGCAGCTGTTTACTCTGACACTGGATGCTGACCCTCTTGTTGTGCTTTGACGTCCTGAGGGACAACATGATGCAGTAAATGTCAGGATAAAGGTGTTATGTTTCGGGAATCTGCTGAGGTCACAGGGAAAGGTTGATACATTCTCAACGTAGAGGAAATTCTCACTAGTGAATATGAATGGACTGACCTCTGTTGCCTTGTGTGTGTCTGTTTCAGTGATTATGCAACAATGCTGTCTGCATCCAGAGAGGTGACTCTGGTGCTTGAAAAAATGAAATCAAAAGGCCAATTCTTGGTCTTGGGTTTATGATAATTTCTCAAAAATAATTGAGTCCAATTTGAGTAGTCTGGAAAGGGATGGTGTGTCCTATGCCACGAATGCAGATTGTAAGATGGTGTCCTAGAATTATACAGCAGTCTTTGTTATGATAGGGGATATTTTCACTGTGCTGCTTTCATATTTTGAAAGACTTTGTCAGACACATAAGTCTGCTTGGCAATGCTTATTAGTAGTTGAATTGCCTAAAAGGAGAGGCCAGCAAAATTTTTCTGTAAAGGCTCACATAGGTAGTAAATGTTTTAGGCTTTGGGGGCCAACACCATAACCAAGGATATTACAAAGGCACTTAAATAACAAGAACAGAAAATCTACATTTTTTTTGCTGATAAATTAAAAATATATTAATAATTAAGTTTTTTTTTTTTTTTTTACTATACCCATCTACTAATGAAAATCATGGAATTTCTTCTTTGGGAGATAGGGTTTCACTTAATTGGGGTTCAAAATTAGTGCTGCTCATCATCAAATCAATTATAAATGTTCATGTATAAAAATAATTCTTAGCTTATAGGCTGTATTATAAGCAGACAAGGGAGCTGATTTGATCCACGGGGCACAGTAGACTGATTCCTGCCTTAAAGAGTACCTTAATTGGTAACATGAATACTTTTTCAAATTAATAATCACAATACTAATAAATCATCATCTTCATATTGTATATCGTTTTTAGATGTCCAAATATAGTAGATAAGTGGTTAATAACATGTGCTTTGGAACCAAACCAACCTGGGTACGATGTTTGGCCTCACTCCCTTCTGACAGTGTGACTTCAGAAAAGTCACCTTAATTTCCCTCAGACTTGATTTTCTCATCTGAAATATATGTAATACTAGTATCTCTTCAAGGCCATTTTGAAGATTAATTGAGATAGTATTAACATGATGCCTAATACATAGTGGGCAAGAAATAGTAGCTATTAATATTTTTATGTGATTTCTCTAATAATTCGTTTTAGGTATATAAAAGAGAAATTATTATTTGCCCCATTACTATTATTCTTTATTAGAGAAATTGAGGCAGAGATCAAGGAACTTACCCACTGTTATGACACTCTAGCTTTATTATTTTTTAATAATAAATACAATAAATATTTTATATGTGTTAATGATAAGTCCGTTCTCTTATGATTAATGCACTTAGTAGTTATTTATTAAGTAGTTATGTATGTGGTAGGCAGAATTCTAAGATGGTCTAAAGAGACCTGTTCCTTGTGTATGTGCCCTCTATAATGCCATCTGCTTGAGTGTGGGTTCAGGTGGATCTGTGAATACAAGGGATAGTAACTCACTTGATTAGGTTACATTTTATGGCAAAAGTGGCAGAGATAGTCATTCTCCATGATAATGTTATTAATACATAACACTCCATAATAGCTGACTGGGGGGGGGGACTCTCCTGCTGGCTTGGAAGAAATAAACATCCATCTTGAGAGAGTGCCAAGTGGATATGACTTGAAGGCAGCCGCTAGGAGCTAAGACCAACTCCTAACAAACAGCCAACAAGGAAATAAGCACCAAGGTCCCTAAATGCTACAACTGCGAATAATTGAATTCTGCCAAAAACCTGAATGAACCTGGGAAAGGACTGCAAGTTCCACATCATAATGCAGCCCAGCCGACACCTTGATTTCAGTCTTTTGAGAATCGAGCAGAGAAGCCAGCTAGGCTGTGTCTGGACTTCTGCATTGCTGAAACTCTGAGATAATAAATGTGCGTTTTATGAAGCAGCTCAATTTGTAATAATTTTCTACATAGCAAATAAAAACCTTATACAATGTACCAGGTTGTTGGCTAGGTGTTATGAATAAAACTTTGAAGAAAACAGTTTTTATTATTGTCTTGTTGGGTTTATGGCTTAAAGAAAAAAGGAGACATTTTAATGCAGTATATTTCTATGATAGAAGCAGAAAGAAGTCGTCAGAAGAAGACAGAAAGAAGAAGGAAGACAGAAGACAGAAGGTAGGCCAGGTGTGGTGGCTCATGCCTGTAATCCCAGCACTTTGGGAAGCCAAAGTGGATGAATCACTTGGGGTCAGGAGTTCGAGACCAGCCTGACCAACATAGTGAAACGCTGTCTCTACTAAAAATACAAAAAATGAGCCGGGCATGGTGGTGCGTGCCTATAATGCCAGTTACTCGAGAGGCTGAGGCAGAATTGCCTGAGCCCAGGAGGTGGAGGTTGCCGTGAGCCGAGATCCTGTTACTGCAGCACTACAGCCTGGATGACAGAGAGATTCTTTGTATCAAAACAAACAAACAAACAAACAAACAAAAAAAAGTCACCTGTCTTGGAGGAGCAGGGAGACTTTTCTTGAGATAAGCTAGAAAAGGAAAATTTAGTAGGTTCAGACAAGAGACTGAAGGGCCAGTGTAGTGGGAGGGGGAAGGAGTATTCCAACCTGGTAAGTAGCAAGTACAAAGGTTCTGGGGATGGGCAAGAGCACAGTGTATTCAACGAATTCCAAATCACTCGCTGGCTAGAGGAGAGTGATGAGAGATGAGGCTACAATGGGGGAAGTTCATGAAGGGCCTCAAATAGCATGTCGTATTTAGGACTTTGCACTGAAGGAAGTGGAGGACCAGGGAATGGTTCAAAGCAGAAGGGTGACAACTTCAGAGATGCCATCTTTGCAGTCTGCATTGAATGGCATGTAAAGTCAGAGAGACTTGTTCAGGGAGAGAACCACAATCAGGATGACAGATTATGGCAGCTGGGACTAGGACTGTGGCAGGTAGGGTGGAGTAAAACTGTTCAGGGCCTCCCACACTTCTTCAACACGGGTATTGCATTGCCTTAGCTTTTGACATGACAGATGTGATGGTTTGTAAGGGCACAGTTAGAAATGTAGAAACTCACTCACCTACCAAACCCTTTTTAAAAGTAGGTTATGGCCGGGCGCGGTGGCTCACGCCTGTAATCCCAGCACTTTGGGAGGCCGAGGCGGGCGGATCACAAGGTCAGGAGATCGAGACCACGGTGAAACCCCGTCTCTACTAAAAATACAAAAAATTAGCCGGGCGCGGTTGTGGGTGCCTGTAGTCCCAGCTACTCGGGAGGCTGAGGCAGGAGAATGGCGTGAACCCGGGAGGCGGAGCTTGCAGTGAGCCGAGATCGCGCCACTGCACTCCAGCCTGGGCGACAGAGCGAGACTCTGTCTCAAAAAAAAAAAAAATTGGAGATAAGGAAGACACTAAAAAAATAGGTTATATGACCAGAATGTCTAGGCTGTGGGAATAATGATTCAATCAAGTGTCTTCCTTATCTCCAATGGAGGGAAAAAAAAAATCTATAACTTTCTATTGGTTTGCAGTAGTTATTGTTTTTTAGAAGAAAGTGCTGTCAGAAGAGTGGTCACTACAGCTATTTATTGATCCTTCCGGGGATCGAGAAATGATAAAATGCTCTGACCTTTTTAGCCTTATTGCATTCCTCTGGCATTTTGATACAAAGCAATTAGTGACTTCTCTTTCTCCAGTAATAGCAGTTCCAAATTCAGAACCAGCTCTCTAATTAGAGGATCATAAGCCAGGATGGAAAGCAAATGGTCACCTGACAAGCCAGAATAAGATAAATGCTGATGCTTTATGCCGAGGCCACTGGACACTGGCTAAGAAGGGTCATTGAAGGAGAGCTTGAAATTAATCCTGGCCTGTGAAATGGTATGGATGTCATAATTAATCTATTGTTTGTTAATAATTCTGTAAGAGCTAAGGTGCACAATAATTTGTTTATGGGAACAAAGGACCTGGAAAAGCTTATATGATAAGTTGATTGATGAAAAAATAATACCATGGATTTGATTATCTTGTCATGGAGAGAGATGTGGTGTGGACACTCAGCTTTGGTTCCACTGAACGTACAATAGAGACAGTTATTCTTATCCCCTAAATAGGTTTTAGAGTGATTCTCTGTAGCTCTGAATAGGGGAATTGTTGCAGCCTTGTGCTTCTTGTACAGCTATTTTGGTAAATGACAGAGGCAAAACCTCCAACAAGCTATCTAAAATAAGAGGAGGCTTGACAGCCAAGGAAAGCTTTGATCATATGATAAACTAGTCAATGGGAAGAAATCTCTGAGGTTAGAGAGCTAGATTCCTATCAATTATGTTGCTCTATAAATCAGGAGAATTGGGGAAAGAGCGAAAGGTTGCCTTTCAGCTTCCTGCCAGATGGATTTCTAGGAGAAAACTTCAGTTGCATTGCAGAGCTCTGTCTGTGTCACAGATGAACTCTCAGCTGACGTATGTTAATGTAGATTGAAGTAATATGGAAGTGCTGACATGTTTCCTCAATCTTCCTATAAAACAGTCTGTGGTGGGGATGTATTTCTGATATAGACTGAAGAAATTGAATAAAGATACTCAGCTACAAACCTTCTCCTTTTAAAGTCAGTTTAAAACCCATGACCATACTCTCAAACATATTTTATTGAATGCTCCTCACGTTGGTATCATCCTCTGATGAAGGATGACTGTGATATACCTGAAATTCTAGAAGCATGGTCTCTCTCACAGGGGGCTGTCTCCTTAACTAAGTCCCTGCAAAATGAAAAACTTAGCCAGGGGTAAGTAAAGTGGCCCTTAAGGGGACCCAGAAAAAGTGGTGGCACAAAGTCCTTTTTTTCTCACTTTTCCTGGATGGGTGGATTCAATAAGCCCAAGCATCAAAGTCTAGGAGATCTCTCAGAAATAATTCATCTTATAAGATTTCCAGCACCCAGATCAATCTAGGTAAATGCTCTATGAGCATTTCCTTTCCTTTCCTTTTCTTTTCTTTTCTTTTTTCTTTTCTTTTCTTTTCTTTTCTTTTCTTTTCTTTTCTTTTCTTTTCTTTTCTTTTCTTTTCATTCATTCATTCATTCATTCATTCATTCATTCATTCATTTTTTGAGACAGAGTTTTGCTCTTGTCACCCAACAGGAGTGTAATGGTGCAATCTTGGCTCACTGCACCTCCGCCTCCCAGATTCAAGCGATTCTCCTGCTTCAGCCTCTCCAGTAGCTGGGATTACCGATGCCCATCACCACGCCCAGCTGTTTTTTGTATTTTTAGTAGAGACAGGATTTTGCCATGTTGGCCAGGCTGGTCTCGAACTCCTGACGTCAGGCGATCCATCCACCTTGGCCTCCCAAAGTGCTGGGATTACAGGCATGAGCCACTACGCCCTACCACATTTTAAATAAGGAATGCTAAACTGCTACAAAATGAGCCCCTGGTTTTTGGAGATGGAACACATTCCCTGAGACACATGACCGTCACTAGATTCACACATATCAGGGAGACTACAAAGGGGCCCATTCTGAGAAGCAGTATAAAACATTTAGTCCCTGATCTTTGTGACCTCTTTAAATGTCAAATTCCCCATCCACCCCATCCTCAGCCTTTGGCAATATGTTTTTCTTTATTAAATCTAAATAGGCACCACATAAGGTTAATGTAGTGGTGATAAGATTCATATAAAGACGAGACAAAATCTTCTAAAATGTTTCATCTGCCCCCAACTAACGATAGAATGAAATATTACTTGACATTTCATCTCAGTAGGCATATCATGAAATCCGTTCTTAATTAACTATGCTGTATTGGTCTCCTAGAACCATCAGTAATTGGATATTCTTTGATAAGTAGAAGAAGAAGATTAAAGGTATGAAGCTTTAGTTGGTATTTGGAAATGTATTTGGTTAGAAATTACAGAAATACGTTTTCATTTTTCTCCCGTGTTGTGTTGTCCAGATTGAGTCAATGACTGGCATTGATTCAGTCAGTGTCTGAGAAAAGACACAAGACCAACAGCTTTGTGATTCTCTTGACCTTTCCTTATCTCAGTATAACTGCTTGTATTAATTTGCTAGGATTGCCATAAGAAAATAGCCAGACTGTGTGGTTTAAGCAACAGACGTTTATTTTTTTTTTCATAATTCTGGAGGCTAGAAGTCTAAGATCAAGGTGTCAGCAGGGCTGGTTTATTCTCAGATCTCTCTCCTTGACTTACAGAAGTCAGTCTTCTTGCAGTGTCTTCACATGGCCTTCCCTCTTTTTAAGTCTGGGTCCTAATCTCCTCTTTTCACAAAGACACCAGCCGTATTTATTAGGGTTCACCTTAATGGTTTCATTTTGTTTTAATTATCTTCTTAAAGACCCTATCTCTAAAGGCAGTTATATTCTGAAGTACTACAGGGCTAGAACTTCAACAGATGAATTTTAGAGGAGTTATAATTCAGCCCGTAACACTGCTGAATCTTGAAAAAACATGATCATGTTCAAGGATGAATGAGAGATCACCTGGTTCTCCCTTGTTAAAAAACTTCACTCATTCTTTCTATTTTTTTTTTTTTTTTTTTTGAGACCGAGTTTTGCTCTTTTGCCCAGGCTGGAGTGCAGTGGCATGATCTTGGCTTATTGCAACCTCTACCCTCTGAGTTCACGTGATTCTCCTGCTTCAGCCTCCCTAGTAGCTGGGATTACAGACACCCACCACCACACCTGGCTAATTTTTGTATTTTTAGTAGAGACTAGGTTTCGCCATGTTGGCCAGGCTGGTCTTGAACACCTGACCTCAGATAATCCACCCACCTCGGCCTCGCAAAATGCTGATATTAGAGGCATGAGCCACTATGCCTGGTCAATACTCAACTCACCCCAATTCCAAATTCTCTTCCTAGCCTCTGGTAACCATCCTTCTATTCTTCGTGTCAATGAGTTCAATTATTTTGATTTTTAGATCCCACAAATAAGTGAGAACATATAGTGTTTGTTTGTCTTTCTGTGCCTGGCTTATTTCACTTAACATGATGATCTCCAGTTCTTGTAACTCAAAAGGATAAATGCTTGAGGTGATGGATACCCCATTCTCCAGGATGTACTTATTTCACATTGCATGCCTGTATTGAAACATCTCATATACCCTATAAATATATACACCTATTATATACCCACAAGAATTTAAAAAATAATAATTAAAAAATCAATTTAAAAAAGCCCCACTTGCCAATAGGCTCATTGACCAGAATGGAGACACATGATCTTCCCTAGACACAAATCAAACCAAAAGAGAAGTAAACAGGTTTGTTGTGATTAGTTTAGCTCAACCACCATCTATTGCCTGGGGTTGGACACCTCATTTACTTGAACAAAATCTCATTTTGTTAGCAAGCAAGAAGGTGGAAGGATGAATTTTTATATATAAATTAGAAAATTTGCTTCAGAGATGAAAAGAAATAGAGACATGGGAAAGCAGGAAGGTTTCACTTTACAAACCTATTTAATTTAAGCCTAGTTGAGGGTCAGGGGAGCAGGTAGGGCCCAAATTAGACACCACTGTAAAGAGTCACTGTTTTTTCTGCTGTTTTCCTTCCCTCTGTACTCTGTCTCCCCTCCCCCAGGCCTTACAAGGTGCAGATTTTTTGCATGGCCTTTGGTCGAAGCTTGCTCTCAGAAGAGCATCTGCTATCAGTGTGACTCCCTGTGGTATCCACTGTGAATAAATTTAAGTCATTGAAATTCTTTTCTGAAGGAGATTTCCATTTTAAGCTTTACTTTATAATGAAAGGCTTTGCTCACAATTCAAGGGATTTCAGGCACTGGTGCACACAAGAGTTAGCTTGAGGGTCAGAGCAGCCATTCCAGTGCCCTAGAAATCATACTGACTTGGTGGCTGACTTTACTGGTGGTTACCTACCTACTACTTGTTGAGAAGGCTGGCACTGAATATTGGCTCAAATAGGGCAACCCTAGAAGATTGGATCATTATATTAATTTTCTGTTGCTGTGTAACAAGTTACCACAAATTTAGCGCTTGAAGCAGCACCCATCTATTATGTCACAGTTTTACAGGGGAGAAGTGTGTTGTGAGCTTGCCTGGGGTCTCTGCTCCTGGTCTCAGGAGGCTGAAATGAAGATGTCAGGGACGACGTGCTCTTATGTAGAAGCTCTAGGAAAGAATCTGCTTCCATTTTCACTGGTTCTAGGCAGAATTCTTTTTTTTTTTTTTGGCTGAAGGACTGAGGTCTCCATTTTCTTACTGTCTCTTGCCCTGGATTTGTTTCTAGATCCTGGAGACTACTGTCTGGTCCTTGCCACATGTTCCCTCTGTCTTCAAGCCAGTTTGAGTCTCCCTTGTGCTTCAACCTCTGACTCCTACTTCTGCTACCAGCCAGAGAAAATGCTCTGCTCTTAAAGGAATCTTGTTATTAAATGAGCCTAGATAATTTCCCTAATGTAAAGGAATTAATTAACCTGAATGACATCTGAAAAATCCCTTTTGCCATGTAATATAACAAAATCAGAGGGGTAACACCAGGGGGCAGATGTCCCAAGGAACATCGTAGCTTTCTCCTTATCGCAGTTATCTCTGGCTGAGGGAATGTTTTTGAAGATTTATCTGCCTTATTTATTTATTTTTTGAAGTTGGACAAGCACGATGGCAGAGGAGGTAAAACAGCACTATACACAGATTTCATCAAGTTAGTGGGTTGTTCAGGGATGAACTTTTGAGATAGTCAGGGCATGTGGAAAGGACAGAGGGGAGTTAGAAGAGAACTTTAAGCTCTGTGAAAATAGGAATGAAACAGTGTTTGTTCTTACATTCCCAATGTGTAATCTGGTAAAATTATAGAGTGAGCACTCATGGGGTATTTTTAAAATAAAATAATGATTAGACTGGCTATTAGTCAACTTAGTTAACAATCATCCTGCTCCCATCTTATTCACTTATAATAACAAACATTTTATTTCTAATTATCTTGAACTTGATATTTGTTTTCTCCTGATGAATCTTGGTAAAAGAGATTAAGTTGATATACTCAATTATGTTAAAGCCTCTTAGAGATGGACGGTCACGTTCAAGTCACCTGGTCAATCCTATGTCAGATGGATGGGGAAGTTTGGTCCATCTTCTGAGAGGTACTGCAACCTCACATGACAAAGGATAAGGCTGTATAATCTGAATAAAGGGAAAGGGCAGCATAGTTGGGAACAATGATGCAATCCATCAGAGACTATCTTTCCAGAATTTATTGCCTAATAATTGTTCCTGCTCCTATATTAGCAGACTCTCTGAGGTTTAGCACTAGACAGAGAATATTTAGGAGAGGAATGGTAGCTGATTGAAGTTCTTCACTCTGTCATTCTAAGCTTCCTTTGCATTCTGCTACACTCCTTCGTGGACAAGCATAGAAGCACAGTAGGCATTAAGCAAGTTTCACTGAGGGCATTTGAATGACACATTTGCTCAACCTCACTGCGACTCCTGGAGGTCCTTCATCCGAGGGTGGTGTTTTAAAAAATACTTATTTTCTTTATTTTCCAGAAACCTCCAGATACTATTACCTTGTCAGCAAATTTTACATCCAAGATTTGTCACTAATTTCTCGCTGTTTAAATGTATTTCAAACCTAACCTGATTGGAATAATGATATTAATTTTACCTTGAAGATTATAAGTATTGTTTTGTAAAGAAAATGTACATGTGACCCAATTTATCTTTCTTTAAGGAAGTATATATCTTTCTTCTTCTTGCATTCAGGCAACATTAGTCCTAAATTATAGCAACATATAGTGAAAAAATATGGTTCTCTTACTTTTAATACATGCTCATTCCTCAAACTTAGAGGAAAAGTTGTTGTGGAAATAACATTTTAGTCAATAGATTACTAACATATTATGTGCCTTGTACCTTGGGTAATGTGATGTTTGGAGAATTACTTAGCTATTAGTCTTCAGTGGGAGCCAAATGAATAATGAGAATTGGTCATTCATCTTATTTTCAAGGATTTTCAACACTATCTGTGTCCTTGGGGCCACTTTTGCAAATGTTACACTTTACTGTTTCATGATCCAAAGTGACAGGAGGCTTTTGTTTAAGTCTAAGATTTAAAACAGGATTGAGGCTTGTCTGAACTATGCAACCATAAAGACAGGCAGGAAGAAACATAACCATTTGTTTGTGTTTCTTTTCAAACATGACAGCTGGAAAAATGGCTGCCATTTCCATTCACGTGAAGTTTTCAAAGCACCTTGGACAGCTGCCGCCACTCTGTTACCCAAGAAAAGGCTGTGTGCCAGCCTCATGCCTCACTTTTACCATTGATTCTTGGTCTTGATGAACTACCTGCTGCCATAAAAAGAAAAGCAAAAATTCTCACCATTGTCCTTTTTTTTTTTTTTTTTTTTTTTTTTTTTGGTGTGCACCAATAGGTTTTTCTGTTAGCTGGTAATACTGAAAGCCTCTTCAAATCCTTGTTAAATAAATGAACAAAAACTTAATGGGATAGATGGGGGAACCTTCATATGGATGAATATCTGCACGGTCATGAAGCTTGTGGCTCTTCTGGTTGTCAGTCCTGTCTTGATGGTGTCACAGTTACCTCCAGAATGCAAGAAAAATGGTCCCTTGATGGCTTCTGTCCTAAGTTTTCCTGCCTGTAGGGCTCAGAAATGTGACTTTTTCTATTCTTAAAAGATTGAATTGAAAGGTAAAGGGGAACTGAATTATATAGTGAGACTGCATGGCAGAAACTGGCTACTGGTTTACTAAACCTTACTATAATTCTTTCTAAGTGCATGAATCATATTTTCCAGTCTTCCTTATAATTAGGCATATATCCTTAGTTCCAAAAAATGGAAGATGAACAGCAATGAAGTGTATCACTCTCTAGGTATATGCCATCAAGCTCTTCTATTAGCAATCCTCCACTAGTTGGATGAAGAAAACCGCGATGGTCTTAGG
This sequence comes from Theropithecus gelada, assembly GCF_003255815.1. Lineage (NCBI taxonomy): Eukaryota > Metazoa > Chordata > Mammalia > Primates > Cercopithecidae > Theropithecus > Theropithecus gelada. The sequence goes on along the minus strand of NC_037681.1, from coordinate 73,594,834 downwards.
AACAATGTGGTGAAGACAGCAGAGGTGCAGAATAGAGGGAGGCTGAATACCTGAATTAGCACTTGGGCAAGTATCCTCTGCTGATCAAGACTCCTATTTTGGGTTTTGAAAGAATAAACTTCTATTACCTTTGAACCATTGTATGTTTTCGGCTTTGTATGTTATTGCATGTATTATTTCTTTAACTAATGCATCTATAATTGTATTGTGTCCTAAAATTGTAGGGTAAAAGGATGATCTGTTAGGTGAAGTCCTGGAAAATATAAGAATTGATATCCTTGGTAAATGTTGAAATTCGGGAGTTATTTCATATATGCAATCCTATGATGAGGGGAATGAGACATGAAGAAAGACAAGGGAATGTTATTAAGTGTTTAGGTACCTAAATCTGAACTCTAACCAGAGGCCATGAGGGATTCTTCAGTGCTGCCCACTGGAGGTTTAGAGATTCTTAATCAATGAAGGCACTTAATGAATCCTCAAGATGACTGCAAACCTGACCAACCTTGCTTTTGGAGTTATTTTGCTGAGCTGTGCACAGATTCCTGACCCACAGAGACTGTGAGAATGGTCCTTTGATGGCTCCTGTCTTAAGTTTTCCTGCCTGTAGGACTCAGAAATCTGACTTTTTCTGTTTTGTATTGTTTTAAACCACTAATTTTGCGATACTTTGTTACAAAGCAATAGAAAACTACATCAGGCTGAATCTACTAAAGCTGACCATATATACTCTATCATCCAAACATTCCACATATAACCATCAGAAATACATGCATATATGTTCACAAAAGACATGTGCAAGAATGTTCACAGCAGCAGCGTTCATAATAGCCCATACAGGAAGATTCTCCACTGTTCACTACATTAAATGTTTACCAAATGTAGTGGGTAGGCAAATTTTGGTATGTCACAAAATTTTTAAAAATGTGAATATTGAGAATGGTCAATACGCAAATAAGCACAACAGCATAGATTTATTTTGCAGAGGAGCTGGGTACAAGACAAACTACTGTCATTTAATTTATATAAAGTATTTTTTTTCTAGTCAGTATAATGTCAATATAATGGTTACCTTCTGGGGAAATGAAGACTGGTAGGGGCTCTAGGGGGAACTACATTATAGGTAAATTCCATTTCTTGAAATGAATGCTATTCATGAGTTTACTTTCTGCAAATTAATCAAGCAATACACTTTGATATATTTACATTTCTGCATACATATTATGTATTGATTAAAAGCTTTGTAAATGTTTAAAAGCTATATGTGACTCTGATAGAACTTTATGTTCGTATAAAGCTGTGTGTAATTTTTTATGTTAGTGTCGTGTATTGTTTCAGAAGCTTGGAGACACCTACATGTTCACTAAAGTGATTGGTTAAATAAATTCTGGGGCATTCATCCAATGACTTGCTACAAAGCTATTAGGAAAAATATGGAGATTTATGCTATTGATTTAGAAAGATGCTTACAATATATTTCTCAGTGAGAACTGATGATTGAACATGCATGCAAGGCAGTAGCAGAACCACAGAGGGTTAAGCAAAGAGAAAGGTGATTACTAAAGTATTAATAATGATTTGCTTGGGTGGTAACTTCATGGCTGACTTTTCTCCTTTTTGTTTATCTGTATTTTTAACATATTCATGGGTTTGATTTGTTTTGTATTAATTTGATTTTAATATCTTAGAAAGTGGAAGTCATGCTTTTTATTCAACAACTTATTCCATGCGTACTTAATTCATTTAACATAGACCTTGTACAAAGTCAGAACTCAATAAATATTCACTCACTCCATGACTGAATAAAAAAAAAAACATAATAGAGATAATCTGTCATTTTTACCTATATATTTTAACATATGATTTAGAGAAGGGCATTTCTGTCTTCTAACAAGTTGTGTAAATAGAGACAACAGATAATGGTGTGTATTTGTGTGTGTGTTTTGCAAGGGAGAGTTATATATTAGAGCCTTGTTTAAAAGCATTTTGGACATTAATTTAAATGAGAGAGATGTAATTGAGAAGAGACAATAAAGGTAATGTCTCCAGTTGGTTAATAGTCTGCGGACATTTTTTTTGTTGTTGTCTATTGAACATTGTGTTAGTTTGATTAGACATTTTATCTGGCATGTAAGCTCCTTGTCTGATTTTGTGAAGGTCACATAAATCCTGGCTCATCCACAGTGAGGAAACAACCTGCCAGGGCCTTCACAGCTCAGGCAGGTGGCTGGTGACAGGATGCCTAGTGATCTGAATCCTAGGGTTGCAACTGGTTGCTGATTCTGCATGCAAGGCTTAAGCTCTGGATTTCGTACTTCCTGTCTGGGAGTGACTTTACAAAAATAAGGAACAATGAAAAAAGTCATATATTTGTTAGTAGTTCTTTCTTTTTCTACTTTTTTTCTTTTTGTCTTTAATATGTGTGTACATGTATATGGTGGTATATCCAAGACTATACATCAGTAATTCTTATTTATTTTGTTGCAAAACAACATTGACAACTATCCATCTAAATGTAATAACGTCAACTCAGTTGTCTCAGTGGAAGCAAAATGTTCACAAATGCCAAAATGTAAATGGAGGTGAGGGAGGACTGTGAGAAAGAAGAAAACAGTAAGAATTACTTTTTTATTTTATTTTATTTTATTTTTGAGACTGAATCTCACTCTTTTGCTCCAGCTGGAGTGAAGTGGGGCAATCTCAACTCACTGCAATCTCCACCTCCTAGGTTCAAATGATTCTCCTGCCTCAGCCTCCTGAGGAGCTGGGATTACAGGTGCCTGCAACCACATCCAGCTATTTTTGTATTTTTAGTAGAGAAAGGGTTTCACCATGTTGGCCAGGCTGATCTCGAACTGCTGACCTCAAGTGATCTGCCCACCTTGGCCTCCCAAAGTGCTGGAGTTACAGGCATGATCCACTGCACTAGGACAAGAATCAATTTTTTTCAAGATTTTAGAATGGGTACTCTCTATTACAAAACTAGCAATTATTTTGGTATTTTGCTCAAATTAATTTATGTAATACATATGCAATTAATAGTAGTTTTGGTATAGGAGCTAGATGGATTTGATTGAATAACAAAATACAGATATGAAAAGACAGGAAATAAATACCATCTAGATTATAGATTACTTTCCTATTTCCTATCCTCTCCTAGTCTTTTGGACATTGATATGGTTTGGCTATGTCTCCACCCAAATCTCATCTTTAATTTTGGTTCCCATAATCCCCAAATGTTATGGGAGGAACTCACTGGGGAGGTAATGGAATCATGGGAGCAATTACCCCCATGCTGCTGTTCTCGTGACAGCCATTGATTTCTCCTGAGATCTGATGATTTTGTAAGAGGCTTTTTATCCTTTATCTTGGTTCTTATCTTTCCTGCCCCCATGTGAGGAAGGATGTGTTTGTTTTCCTTTCTGCCATGATTGTAAGTTTCCTGAGCCCCCCTCAGGCATGTGGAACTGTAAGTCAATTAAAACTATTTTCTTTATAAATTACCCAGTTTGGGGTATGTCTTTATTAGAAGTGTGAGAACAAACTAATACATTAAATTGGTATCGGCAGAGTGGGGTGCTGCTGTAAGGATACTGGAAAATGTGGAAGCAACTTTGGAACTGGGTAACAGGCAGAAGTTGGAATAGTTTGAAGGGCTCAGAAGAGGATAGAAAAATATGGGAAAGTTTGGAACTTCCTAGAGATTTGGAGGGCTCAGAAGACAGGAACATGTGAGAAAGTTTGGAATTTCCTAGAGACTTGTTGAATGGCTTTAACAAAAACACTGATAGTGTTGTAGACAATAAAGTCGAGGATGACATGATCTCAGGTGGAGATTAGGAACCTGTTGTGAACTGGAGCAAAGGTGACTCTTAGTATGGTTTGGAAAAGGGACTGGCAGCATTTTGCCCCTGCGCTAGAGATTTGTGGAACTTTGGACTTAGTAGAGATAATTTAGGGCATCTGGCAGAAGAAATTTCTAAGCAGCAAAGTGTTCAAGAGGTGACCTGGGTACTGTCAAAAACATCAAGTTTTATGTATTCACAAATACATCGTTTGGAATTGAAACTTATGTTTAAAAGGGAATCAGAGCAGAAAAGTTCAGAAAATTTGCAGCCTGATGATGCAATAGAAAAGAAAAACCCATTTTCTGAGGAGAAATTGAAGCTGACTACATAGATTTGCATAAGTAAGGAGGAGCCAAATGTTAATAGTCAAGACAATGGGAAAAATGTTCAGGACATGTCAGAGGTCTTCACAGCAGCCCTTTCCATAACAAGCCAGGAAGGAAAAAGTGGTTTCCTGGGTTGGGCCCAGGGCTTTGCTGCTTTGTGCAGTCTTGGGACTTGGGGCCCTGCATCCTGGCTGTGGCCAAAAGGAGCCAATGCAGAGCTTGGGCCATTGCTTCAGAGGGTGCAAGCCCCAAGCCTTGGTGGCTTACAAGGGTGTTGGACTTGCAAGTGCACAGAAATCAAGAATTGAGGTTTGGGAATCTCTGCCTAGATTTCAGAGGATGCATGGAACTGCCTGGATGTCCAGCAAAAATTTGTTGTAGGGGTGGAGCCATCATGGAGACCTCTGTTAGGGCAGTGTGGAAGGAAAATGTGGGGTGGGAGCCTCCACACAGAGTCTCCACTGGAGCACTGCCTGATGGAGCTGTGAGAAGAGGGCCACCATCTTCCAGACCCCAGAATGGTAGACCCACTGGCAGTTTTCACTATGCACCTGGAAAAGCACAGACACTCAATGCCAGCCCATGAAAGCAGCCAGGAGGGAGCTGTTCCCTGCAAAGCCATCATGGGGTGGAGCTGCCCAAGGCTATGGGAGCCCACCTTTTGCATCAGCATGACCTGGATTTGGGGCATGGAGTTATAAAATATTATTTTGGAAATTTAAGATTTAATGACTATCCTATTGGATTTTTGTACTTGCATGGGGTCTGCAGCCCCTTCATTTTGGCCAGTTTTTCCTATTTGGAACAGGTCTATTTACCCAATGCCTGTACCCCCATTATATCTAGGAAGTAACTAACTTGCTTTTGATTTTACAGGCTCATAGACAAAAGGGACTCGCCTTGTCTCAGATGAGACTTTGGACTTGAACTTTTGAGTTAATGCTGGAATGAGTTAAAACATTGGGGGACTGTTGGAAGAGCATGATGGTGTTTTGAAATATGAGGACATGAGATTTGGGAGAGGCCAGAGGTGGAATGATATTGTTTGGCTGTGTCACCACCAAAATCTCATCTTGAATTGTAGTTTGCATAATCCCTACATTATTGTGGGAGGGACCCAGTGGGAGGTAATTGAATCATGGGGGTAGTTAGCCCCATGCTGCTGTTCTCAGGATATCTGATGGTTTTATAAGGGGCTTCTTCTTGGCACTTATCCTTCCTGCCACCATGTGAGGATGTGTTTGCTTCCTCTTTCACCATGATTGTAAGTTTTCTGAGACCTCCCCAGCCATGCAGACCTGTGAGTCAATTAAATCTCTTTTCTTTATAAGTTGATCAGTCTCGGATATGTCTTTATTAGCAGTGTGAGAACAGACTAATACATTTATCACATAACTACATGGATATAGTCAAAATGAAAAAAAATGAAGCTCAAATGGAATTCATTACTGGCATCTATTTTAGAAAGTTAAGTGAACGATATTGCAAAGCAGTTGATTTAATTGGGGAATTATCCATAGATCTCTAATTTAGGGGTTTCTTTTTCCCTTTGACTTTTTGCTGTTCATAGTCCCATTTACCATAGAAGTTGTTTAAAAATCATTCTATGAAAAAGCTGACAATGTTTCGACAAATTACTTACCATTTTTTATTTCAAGTGATATAACTTAGAGCAGAAAAGAAAAAGAGAGGTGTGGATTTATCTTAATGAAAGAGAGTTTTAGAAAAGAAAGTGAAAAGGTCAACATTGTGACTCACACCTGTAATCCCAGCAATTTTGGGAGGCAAAAGTGGGAGGATCACTTGAGGCCAGTTTGGCAATTTGAGGCTGCAGTGAGCCATGATTGTGCCACTGCACTGATGGAGGTACATTTGTTGAATGCAATAGTGGCTAGGTTTGGCAGTGCTCACTGCAAGGTTAGTTGAGGGGCAAGGCTAGGCACTAATGCTAACTAATGCCAGGGTGGAGCATATTCAAATGAGCACAGTTGCAGAGTTCTGAGGTATATGCCACTGATTATTCTAATGGGCTATTAAACCTCTAATTATAGTTCAGAAAACAACCAACCCACACGATTAAAAAGCACTATATGTCATTGGGGAGTGGAGCTTTGACACAAAAATCCAGGTACACAGACAACTAACTGACAGGTCTTAGATTACCAATTACAAACTTATGGTTTAGGAAAAGGACTGAAGTAGTCGTGGTGGTCTTGGTGTTATCTAATGTCCTTTGACAGATGAAAGATAAGGTGTAGGATTACAAGTGGTTAAAATTTTACCTCCTTTTCTCTTTTCATATTATGCCTTTTCTTGGACAGAAGATATTCTTTATCACTGGGTCAACTTTCTGGACTTTTCCTAAGTCCTGCAGAATCTCTGTCCTGAAAAATAGGGAAATAGAAGTAAAGTGGTTAAATTGATCTACATAATAAAATGCTGAGATGGGAGACAAAGAAAGAGGAGAAGTAGGTACCTTTGAAGCCCGAGTCTGAGAGGGAGGTTAGAAGAGCAGTTTACAGAATGCTGGAATGAAAGAGATAACGTGGGACATTGTCATGCCTGTAAGAGATACTGAAAATGAAAGAGAAGTAGAGGAATGTTTCAGGTGTTTGGTGATTAAAAGAGTAATTAGATGGGTTTGCACCTGCAGACTAGGAGATTGTCAGGGTCAAAATGTATAGAAATTACAGAAGAAGGGAGTTAAATGAATAGTAAGTAGTGAAACACATTATACCACCTGAATATGTGACACTTTAGGAATTAGCTTAAACCAAGCAAACCAACATGGAATACTCAACACAGAGAAAGGGTTAGGGTTAGGGTTAGAAAGAAAAGAAAAATTAAGGCAAGAAACATGCAAATGTAGTTTTGGATTTTATATCTGTGCTTATCATCATGTAAAATTAGAATAATATGTTTAACTTCTGAGACCATCAATTTTGTCACTAGTTAAGTGGAATAATCACAATCGCATATGAAAATAAGCACACCAGCACAGTGCCTGAAATACATTGGTTAAAACAAAAAGATGAAAAAGAAAAAGCTGGAAGCCTGTCCATAGGTAAGGATTTTGAGATAATCCATCAAATATTCTTTCACAGGGTCGTAAACCTTTATTCTGGTTTGCCAGAAGGAAATATCTTTTATAATCTGTACCTAAGAAGTAATTATTAAGCACCCTAAGAGGTTTTAACATTGAGACATTTCTGAAATGGTGTAGAATAATTGTTTGCTAAAAAAAAAACAATGATCTTCACTGCACAGCAGCACCCCTTTAAAGCCACTGGCTTACTAAACCATTGAAAGAATAAGGTTTAGTAACTGCAGTTCGGCAATTATAAGACAACTTGCCTGATTCTTTAAGCAAATATTTTTAGCAATATTTTTAGTCCTGGTACCTATTTTACCTATGTTCTATTCTAAATTAATTCATGACTTTAAGTTTTAGAACTCTTAATTTCAGGAGTCATAGAAAAGATGATGTTGGACCATATTTTAGCACATGAGAAAGGAATGGTAAGGACCCCTTGGCAGAACTAGTTTGCAGCTTGAATGTAAACTTCATAAGATCAGAGTTTTTTTTCTTGCTTTTCTCTCCTGATCTATTTTCAGGACCTCAAACAAGACTTAGCCACAAATTGTGTACTTGATAAATATTTGTTAAGAGAATTAATGAATAAATGGATTAATCATTAAATCACCACAGATATTAACCAACTGGGTTGTCCAGTAGTTAATCCATATTTTTTAAAAATTTAGCTCTTTATAGAGCAGCATTATCATATAGAAGTATAATGTGAGCCATATATATAATTTTAAATTTTCTAGTAACGGTATTTAAAAAAGTACAAATAAACTGGTAAGATGATTTTAATAATGTATTTAATTTATACCAATATATCACAAATATTATAATTTCAACAAGTAATCAGTATATTTAATTATGAGACATTTTACATTCTTTTAAAATATTGCCTTCTAAATCGCTTGTGTATTTTACATTTCCAATACATTCAGATGAGCTGCATTTTAAGTACTCAGAATGTTATCAACACATTGAACAATAAACTTATAGAGCAGTCAAAATCTGTTTTGAAAGACGTAAAATTAAAATAATATCTTAGATTTAAAATAAGACAAGTAATCTATAGGAAAAAGCATCGAATTTGAGTTAGATAGCTAGTTTAGAAACCCATTTACTAGTGTGACTTCGAGCAAGAGCATCTCAATAAGTCTGTTTTCTCACATGTAAAATAGAAGTAATCATCAGACCTTGCTGAATTGTTACCTTAGAAATAGTATATGTGAAAGCCCTCCTACAGGATCTGACAGGTAGTAGGTGCTCAGTAAAGACTGTGAATGGTTGTCATTACCATAATGTAATTATTTAACTTATACTCTGCTTTTCGCTGTTTATGATTTTAAAAATGAGCTTATATTTCCATTTTAAAGGTGAACAAGGAAGGCATGAACCTCATTCTTGGATTATATATCCTATATTAGCAACTGAATTTTTTTTTTTTAGTTATTTCTAAGCATGTATCACAGGAAAAAACTTGCATATGTCTCATAAAATGTCCTCATTTTCCCAGTGCATCATTGACATGGGGCTGTCTCCACTACTGGGGAGCCCATGAGTTCTCTGCTCTGCTGGGACAATTCTCAGCTGGCATTTTGCCTCTATGGCTGCTCTGATACCCTCATTTCAGAGAAAGAATTTTGGATTTAGTATTACAAAGTACAAATATCCTACCTATATGAGAAAAAAATAGACATTTTTGAACATATAGCCATCTAGAAATGTATCACTCACCAGTCACTCTGAAAATTAAATTACTTATAAAGGTACTCTAGCAAACAGAAGACTGAATGATAGTTCATGAAAAAATAAGATATAGGAATTAATAGTGAGCTATGAAATTAAGTTCAATTGTTGGGTAAGGATTTAACAATAGAGATAATTATTAAATAATAATTTAAAGTTAGAAAATTGAGAAGTTAAAAGGAAATTGAGAGGAGGATAAAATAATTAAATGTCTGTTAATAGGCTTGTGAAATGAAAAAAGGGCTCTATATCCACATTATTTTAAATATTAATATGAAACTATTTTCACATGTTTGCTATAAATTTGAGTATAATCATTAGTAGAATATAAATAAAATTGAAATATCTAATGTAGTACAAGATAAAAAACAAATAATATATGACGAACATTAAGTAATAATAATAAAAAAAAATGTGCCCGGCATATGACTAGCCAGTTATCCCAGCACCATTAATTGAATGGGGAATCCTTTCCCTGTTGCTTGTTTTTGTCAGGTTTGTTGAAGGTCAGATAATTGTAGGTGTGTGGTCTTATTTCTGGATTCTCTATTCTGTTCCATTGGTCTATGTGTCTGTTTTAAGATGGATTAACGACAAATGTAAAACCCCAAACTCTAGAAATCCTGGAAGACAACCTAGGCAATACCATTAAGGATATAGACACAAGCAAAGATTTCATGATGAAGATGCCAAAGCTTTTGCAGCAAAAGCAAAAACTGGCAAATTGGATCTAATTAAACTAAAAAGCTTCTGCACAACAGAAGAAACTGTCAACGGAGTAAAAAGACAACCTACAGAATGGGAGAAAAACTTTGCAAACTATGCATCTGACAAAGGTCCAATATCCAGTATCTATAAGGAACTGAAACAAATTTATAAGAAAAAAACAAACAACCTCATTAAAAAGTGGGCAAAGGACATGAACAGACACTTCTCAAAAGAAGATATATTTATGGTGGCAATCATGACAAAAAGCTCAAATTCACCAATAATTAAAGAAATGCAAATGAAAACCACAATGAGATACCATCTAACACCAGTTGGAATGGCTGTTATTACAAAGTCAAAAAATAACAGGTGCTGGTGAGATAGTGGAGAAAAAAGGAATGCTTTTACACTGTTGGTGAGAGTGTAAATTAGCTCAGTCATTGTGGAAGACAGTGTGGCAATTCCTCAAAGACCTAAAGACAGAAAATTTGACCCAGCAATCCCATTAATGGGTATATACCCAGATGAATATAAATTTTTCTATTATAAAAACACATGCACACATATGTTCATTGCAGCATTATTCACAATAGAAAAGACATGGAATCAACCTGTATGCCCATCAATAATAGATTGGACAAACAGAATGTGTTACATATACACATTGAATATATGCAACCATAAAAAATAATGAGATCAAGTCTTTTGCAGGGACATAGATGGGGCTGGAGGCCCTTATCGTTAGCAAACTAACACAGGAGCAGAAAACCAAATACCACATGTTCTCACTTACAAGTGGGAGCTAAATGATGAGAACACATGGACACATAGAGGGGAACAACACACCCTGGGGACTTTTGGAAGGCAGAGTGTTGGAGGAGAGAGAGAGGATCAGGAAAAACAATTAATTGATACTAGGCTTAATACCTGAGTGATGAAATAATCTGTATAACAAACCCCCATGACAGAAGTTTACTTATGTAACAAAGGCCTGCACTTATACCCCTGAACTTAAAACAACCGCCCCCAAAACACAAAAAACCGCAAACAACAGCAACAATAACAATAAAGGAAACAAAATATGAAGACATTGAAAAATAAGATGGCTGTGCTACAATCTCACCAAAATCTAGGCTTATCTTTTTGTGCTATTAGCTGTAGTCATGTGACTTTTAGCCATTAGGGCATAAGAAATAGTGGTATGTGTCATTTCCAGGACTGATCTCTGAAGTTCCCTCGTGGCAACTCCTGGATACTTTTTATTTCCTCAGACTGTGTGAAGATGACTATCATGAACTTGGACTTGATGCACTGAAGGTGGCCTCTATTAATGTGAGTCCTTCAGTGATTGTATGGAGCAGCCTTCTGCTCCTTGCTACTCTGTACCATTCTAGGCTACTACATAATGTCTTAGTTCATTTGTACTACTATAACAAAATACCACAATTAGTTAATTTATAAATACTAGAAATGTATTTTCTCACAGTTACGGAGGCTGGTAAGTCCAAGATCAAGGCACTGACACTGGTGTCTGGGGAGGTCCGTTCTCTGCTTCTGAGATGGTGTCTTGTTGCTGCATCCTCCAGAAGGGAGGAATGCTCTATCCCCACATGGTGGAAGATGGAAGAACAGAAAGGGAAAAACTCTCAGAAGGCCCTTTTATAAGGGATGAATCCTTTCTCGAGGGAAGAGCCCTCATTACTTAACCACTTGCCCAAAGGCTCCACCTCTTAATATCACTACAGTGAGGATTAACTTTCAACATGAATTTTGGAGGGGACACACATTCAAACCATTAGCACAAGATGCATAAACTTCTAGGATATTTACATCATTATATGTCTTTTGTCTCTATTTTATATACAGCTATGTTTAATTCACTAACATGGCTGAAATAAAACCAATGTAATGGTGACTGCAATAAATATGAATAGATTACATTCTTGAAATAAGCCAGATTTGAGAAAATATACTGTTGCTTAATGTGATTAAGTCAGGGGATCAGATCATATCTTGAAGATATATTTATATGTGAGAGAGGCAAGTTGGTTTTCTCTGAAGAACATGTACACCTCCATGATTAATTATCTTGTAACAGGAGACAATATAGCACTAGATTCATTCAGGCAAGAGCTTTTCCCTTTTTCATCTTATTTCTTTCCTTTTGAATTGGTATTGGATTTTATTTCCCGTGTATATCATCCATGCTTCTTAACTGCTTTAAAAACAATCATATCTTTGTGTTTTTGAGTAGAATTTTGAAAATATCTCTAGATTTCTAGTGCTGTCATTTTGTCTTCAGCTGAGTCAATCTTACCACTTACCCTTTGGATTCATTATTATTCTCTTTTATGGAATACCATTTTTAATTTCCATTAACTTTGCTTTTCTTTCATAACAGCCTGCTCTTGTTTTATATATGTTCCTGAGGACATTAATTGTAATTATTTTAAAATTTATGTGTTTTCCTACCTGTATTCTCTTTTTTGAAGGTTAGTTTTGGTGTTATTTTCATTCCAATGTCTTTCTTTTATGCTGTTGTCTTTAAGTGTTTCATGGAAAACCTTAGTCTTCTGTTTATAGTGTAAGGTTCTTATAAGAACGGTATATTTTTCTGGAATATATTTTTATTCATCTCTAGTGAATATTCTCTGTTTCCCTAGCAGAAAATTCAAATTCTGATAGAATTTTGAGCTTATGTGAAAGTACAAGATGGGAGCATGTGATCAGCCTGTCTTTCTCTTTGAGTATGAGATAATTATCTTCCTCAATTTGAGATACCCCTTAGCTCTAGGGGATACTTACGTTGGGAATATCCAATAGGAGATTCACTGTTAGTCCCCAAACTATTCTTGTGAGTTTAGCTGGAAGGAGAACAGTAGGGCCTGCGGCACTGAAAGTGGGGAATTGTTGCAGTTGTTCTACAGATTGTTAATCAGTTATGTCACTGACCATCCAATTCTGGCTTCCATCTTCTGCTGCATCTGATTGGGATAATTCCAGGTTTCTGTTTTTAGTGATCCTGTCTTTTATTATTATTTGTAGCATTTGCCCTTTCCTTTTATCTTTTTCTCCAGCTTCATTGATGTATGATTGACAAATAAAAATTGTATACATTTAAGTTGTACAATGTGATTATTAGATATACATAATATAAATATACATTGTGAAGTGTTCATAGCAAGCTAGTTATCATATCATCTCACATAGTTACCCTTTGTGTATGAAGAGAACAGTCAAGGCCTACTCTCTTAGCAAATGCCAAGTGTACAATATATTATTAACTATAGTCACCACACTGTACATTAAGCCTCCAGAATTTACCGGTATTATAACTGAAAGTTTGTGTCCTTTGACCGACAACTTCCCACTTCCCCCACTCCTGTAGCCCTGGTAACCACCATTCTCCTCTGTTTTCACAAGTTCAGCTTTTTTAGATTCCACATATAAATGCAGGCATACCTTGGAAATATCGTGGGTTCAGTTCCAGACCACTACAACAAAGCAAATATCACAATAAAGTGAGTTACACAAGTGTTTTAGTTTTCCCTTGCATATAAAAACTATATTTACACTATATTTTAGTTTATTAAGTTTGTAATATTATGTCTAAAAAATATGCATACCTTAATGAAAAAAACTTTATTGCTACAAAATGCTAATGAGCACCAGCGCCTTCAGTGAGTTATAATCTTTTTGCTGGTGGAGGGTGTTGCCTCAGTCTTGATGGCTGCTGATTGATCAGGGTGGTGGTTGCTGAGCATTAGGGTGGCTGTGGCAATGTTTAAAATAAGACAACATAAAGTTTACTGCCTCAGTTGACTATTCCTTTTAAGAAATACTTATCTGTAGCCTGTTAAACTGTTTGATAGCATTTCATACGCAGTAGAAGTTATTTCAAAAATGGAGTCAATCCTCTCAAACTGCTGATTACCAATTAATTTATGTAATATTCTAAGTCCTTTGTTGTCATTTCAACAATTTCCACAGCATCTTCACCACGAGTAGATTCCATCTCAAGAAACCACTTTCTTTGCTCATCCATAAGAAGTAACTCATCATCCGTTAAAGTTTTATCATGAAATTGCATCAATTCTGTCACATCTTCAGTCTCTACTTCTAATTCTAGTTCTAATTATATCTACTGCAGATGTGGTAGAAACAGAATGATAATGGGTTATTAATTAACTCATTAATAAGGTTTGGAATAACTTCTTCCAAACTCCTGTTAATGTTGCTATTTTGACCTCCCATGAATCACAAATGTGTTTAATGTAGTTTAGAGTGGCGACTCCAGAAGGTTTTCAATTTCCTTTCCCAGATCCATCAGAGGAATCACTACCTATGGCAGCTATAATCTTATGAAATGTTTTTCTGAAGTAATACAACTTGAAAGTCAACATTACTCCTTGATCCATGAGCTACAGCAGAATGGATATTGAGTTAGCACATATGAAAATAACATTAATCTTTATCAGAGCTATGGGGCGACTAGGTGCGTTGTCAATGAGCAGTAATGTTCTGAGCAAGTGGGCTTAAAATATTCAGTAAACCACACTGTATACAAATGTTCTGTCATCCGGACTTTGTTGTTCCTTTTATAGAGCACATGCAGAGTAGATTTAGCAGCATTCTTAAAGTCCCTGGAATTTTCAGAATGGTCAGTGTGCATTGGCATCAATTTAAAGTCACCAGCTGCATCAGCCCCTAAAATGGCCTGTCCTTTGAAGATTTGAAGCCAGGCATTAGATGGTATCTTCTTCAAATAGAAGGCTGTTTTATCTACCTTGAAAATATGTTGTTTCTTTCTTCAGTGATCTTAGGTAGATAGTTTAGATAACTTGCTGCAGCTTCAACATTAGTACTTACTGCTTCATCTTGCACTTTTATGTTTTAAAGATAGCTATTTTCCATAAATCTCATGAACCAGCCTCTGCTAACTTGAAACTTTTCTTCCACAGCTTTCTCACCTCTCTCAGGCTTCATAGAATTGAAGATAGCTAGGGCCTTGCTCTCTATTAGGCTTTGGTTTAATACAGTGTTATGACTGGTTTGGTTTTCTATCCAGACCATTAAAACTTTCTCCAATATTATCAGTAAAGTTGGTTTATATTTGTATTACTTACATATTCACTGGAATGTCTTTTAATTTCCTTTGAAAACTTTTCTTTTACATTCACCACTTGGATGATTATTGCATATGATAGGCCTAACTTTTGGCCTCTGTCAGCTTTTGACATGCCTTTCTCACTAAGCTTAATCATTTCTTGTTTTTTATTTAAAGGAAGGAACATACAACTCTTCCTTTCACTTAAACACTTGGAGACCATTGTACAGCTATTAATTGGCCGGATTTCAATATTACTGTGACTCAGGCAGGGAGGCCGAAGAACAGAGAGAGAGATGGAGGAACTGTTGGTCCTTAGAGCAGTCAGAACACACACAAGATTTATTGACTACGTCCAGTGTGTTATATGGGCGCTGTTAGTAGTTTCTCCCAAGAGTTACAATAGTAAAACCAAAGATCACTGATCACAATCACTGTTACAGATATTATAATAATAATGAAAAAGTTTGACACATTGTGAGAATTACCAAAATGTGACACAGGGATGTGAAGTGAGCACATGCTCTTGGAAAAATGGCAACCATCGACTTGCTCCATGGAGCTCCATTCAAACTCCATGTTTGAAAGTTCCACAAACTTTCAACTTGTAAAAAATTCAGTATTTGTGAAGCACAATTGTGTGGAAAAACACAAAGTGATTTCCCTCTGCTGTCATAGCACATCAATCAACACCGAAGATTTCTGTGACCCAGTGCGTATGTTTTTTGTTTGCCTTATGCACCAAGCAAGCGATCAATTCTGCAGTAGACACCAACTGTAATGCAACTCATTTCTGACACCACCTGGAAATAGTGTCTGATCCCACAACTTGAGCACTCCATCCCCAAGCTTGATCCCTACTCCTGATACCAATTGCAAACCCCAGGTTGTTTGACCTGTGTTTCTGGCTGACTGTCTATAAATTAGGGATCCCACAGCCCACTCCTTGGATTTAATTTGTGAGAGTGTCTCAGAGAACTCGGGGAAACACTTACCCATTTATTGTAAAGAAATTACAAAGGATACAGAGGAAGGACTGCACAGGTATGTGGGAGAGGTTCCCTCCAGGAACCGCAGATGTTCAGCTTTCCAGAAGCTCTTCCATATTTCCTCCTCTTCAGCCTTTTCTGGAGACTTCACTGGATAGGCATGAAGCATGGCCAACTGTGTAGACATGTGACAAAACAAAATGGGTATGATCTAATACTAATAGACTGAGTGGAGAAACCCAGCAAAAGCTGTCATATTTTTCTTGGCCTCTCTCTGCAGCATTCCTTCCTCCAGGGTACAGGGCAGGACTTCTTAAATCAGAGTCTTATGACCTACAAATCAAACTGGGTAGGTCAGAGAATTTCTTTATGGCCAGCTCTAAGAAAAAAAAGGTAGGGGAAGATGCCTGCTTTGGGGAGAAAAAAGGGGCAAATGAAAGGAGCATAGGACAAGGTCAGAGAAAGAGAGAGAGAAAGAAAGAGAAAAAGAAAGAAAGAAAAAGGAAAGAAAGAAAGAAAGAAAGAAAGAATGAAAGAAAGAAAGAGAAAGAAAGAAAGAAAGAGAGAGAGATTCTATTTTTCTAAGGCCTTCTGAAGCCTTAAGGGTCCCAATATGTTAACAAGAACTAAAGTAATTACGGCGTTATGAGCCGAGAACTGCAGACAAATATCAGAGCAATGAAGTGAAGTCCAAATAAAAAAATGTCTGTCTGTAATATTATGTAGTATTTGTCTTTCTGTGTCTGACTTTTTTCACTTGGCATAATTGTCCTCTGTCCTCCATCATTTTATGTTGAGGATTACCATCTCTGTATCTCTGTTGGAGTCAACTGTTGATAAAATTTCCCTCCCTTCATGTTATCATGAAGTTCTCAACATTTCTCTTCCACTCATGGCATTGGCACTGTTGTTTTCCTATAGATTTATATTGTATATCTTTTTTTGTTTGTTTGTTTGTTTTTTTTTTTTAGACGGAATCTCGCTCTGTCACCCAGGCTGGAGTGCAGTGGTGTGATCTCGGCTCACTGCAAATTCCGCCTCCCGGGTTTACGCCATTCTCCTGCCTCAGCCTCCCGAGTAGCTGGGACTACAGGTGCCCGCCACCATGCCCAGCTAATTTTTTGTATTTTTAATAGAGATGGGGTTTCACCGTGTTAGCCAGGATGGTCTCGATCTGCTGACCTCGTGATCCGCCCGCCTCGACCTCCCAAAGTGCTAGGATTACAGGCGTGAGCCACCGCGCCTGGCCATTATTGTGTATCTTCTATTATGTTAGTGTGATTCGGGAAAGATGAAAGGTAAACATATATGCTCATTTGGCCTTCCATTTTTACCATAGCTTTCAGATGTTTATGGCATTCCATCAAATGTTAGTTTTTCAACTTCAAAATGCTTACATCCTTTTCTCTCACAATTATATAGGAGGCGGTAAATGACACCGATGCCAGTACTTTTTTAAAAATCTTTGGAAAGAATCACATTGATTTAACTATTTGACAAATACTGCTTGGGCTATGCTTACTTGTGTACTACTGAATTAACATAGGGTTGAAAGTGATTGACAGATATATTTCTAATTCTGAAGTCATAATTACTCAAATGAAACCACCCTGAATTGCTTTCGGGATGCTCTTCTCATTAGGTTTCCTGAGATTGACTGTTGTCAAGAGGTTTAAAATTCTCAGTGTTTCCTCTCTTTTATTAAAGATGAAGTTGGTGAATCTGGCATTTAAAAACTGCATATCAGGCTTCCACATTTTCCTAATTTTTTATTTTGTTTTAACCAATTTTAGTAATTAGACACCATACTAGTGTGCTTTTATTCATGTAATTGCAATTATCTCTAAGCTGATGAGAAGACTACTGGTTTAGAAATTAAATATTTTTCCCAATTCAACATGCTAAATAAGTAGCAAATCCAGAATTCTAAATCCACATTTCTTGTTACCTTTCCTTTGTTACGCTATGCTAAACAGGGTTTTGCTTTGTTTTTCTTTTTTCCAAAGTGATTTGGTCAGCTTACTAGCATCACTTCTGAGAATGTTTTTCTGGCCTGTGAGTTCTAGGCCAATTAGAGAATTACATCTTTGATATTTAGAATTGTATGCCTCATTGTGAAATGGTAAGGACTGTGAATATATTTTTCCAAACATTAACTTTGTAAATTTTTGAATTGACCAGTAAACATAGCGCACAACGTGGTACCTCCTATAATAAAATCAACTATATGAGTGGAGAGGGAAATAATTATCTACCAGGTAAATTGATGACTTGCCATCATAAATGAGAAAAACAGCTACAGATAGTTTCTGAAAATTTGATTGAAAATATATTTCTGTGTGTACAGGTACGTGTATGCATGATTTCAATGTAGGATAAATTCGTATGATTGAATTATAACACTTGCGAATCATGAGTTTGTGTTGCTTTTACATTGCCTGGCTTATATCACTGTGTTTCAACTTCCTATAACTATTGAATAGGAAAATGTTTATTGCAATATGCCTAGTAAAAACTTATTTACGTTCTTAACATATAGGTTTACTTCACATTGTGACAGGAGAAAGAGAACACATATAGATGTATTATTTACCCATGTCACTTTTAACCAGAAAGCAAAATAAATGAAGAGGTGAAAAAAAACTCTCATAGAGTGCAAGTAGATCATCTGATGTTTTTACTTAAGTAAAAATGGTAAGTACCTGTTTCATAAATATAATTAAAATGAATATATGGTAATTAAAGTATGCATGACTATCCTTTCCAAGTAAGCATATGGATCATATCCAACAAAAAAGGGTCATTATAGGTAAATGAATTATCTGTAGTCAAATATATTTTCTTCTCCCTGTTTCATACATTGTCATAGCAACGATTGACTTCATATGGCCTGACTCAGCTACTCAGCAACCAAAGAGAAAAAAAATGTTCTGTTTCCTGTAATCTGCAAGAGGTGATATCTTTAGATTGTGCAGTAATAAAAGATGATGCTTAAACCTACTGGATTTTCTTTTGTGATTGCCGCAAAATTAATAATTATCTACTAGATGCAGGGCAGTTGTCATTTTGAGGTTTGGGTGGTAATATCTATAGGTGAGGAACAGAAGTGTTTTAAGAATGTTCAGTGATTATTGGTAAAAATAGAGACAGGACAACCTCTCAATAGTTATTTGTCCAAACATGTTTTGTATGTATCTTAGGAAGGAGCAAAGACTTACATAATATGAGATTTCTGAACAAATATTTTAAGAATGCCTAAAACTCAATTCCACTTTTCTGTATCCTTCTATTTTACAACATTCTTCAGTCTTTCATTATATTGAGCTAGTTCTTTTTATGTGAAATGAATTTATAATTTTTTTTTTTTTTCCTGAAATAAGAAGGAAAAAAGTGTACTTATTTCCAACTGAGAGTGTTGAGTATCTGGTGTTGGTGTTCTCCTAAATATCATAGTAATGGAATAGCAAACATTTTCTGGCCATAGATTTATAAACTTTTCTATGTGGACTATGTAGAAAAGATACAAGTTATGTTGAATAAAAGCACAAATAAAATTTTATTTTTGTATGGGCTTGGGCAGACTGAAAAAGAACAACAAATAAGCCATTAAAAAATTAACTTAAAATGTCACTTGGTGCTAATTTCAGCTTCAGTTTTAGTTTCTAATTTCTGAGTAAAATGGGTTTAGACATCTGGTTTTTAAAGTGGATTTTATGAAGTAGACTACACAGCCGTTATCAGCAGGGCCTGAAGGTGGTACCTACCTAGGAAAAGATATGGAAAAGTCATCTTTTTTGTTTTGTTTTTTAATTTCCCATTTCATTATTGTAGCTGTATTTCTCATTTTATCCAGAAAATAACCACTTATGAATATGAATATTTTTTTCTGCAGGGAATAAAACTGAATAGAAACAGAAATCTTAGAGTACATATGGATGACGTCTATGTGATATCTGCACCACCAGTAACTTGTCCTCTGCCCATGGTCATCCTAATATGTACACAGAGGTATTCCACCTCAAAGTCCAGGTTTTACCTAACAATTTAACAGAGCAGTCCTGGGAGGCACTTCTGAGATTTTCCTACAAAACCGTCATATTTTATTTTCATTTTATTTAATTTAATAGAAAATAGCTAGGAAGGGGAGTTAAACACTTTAAAAATCTGAAATGTGGTCAACCCCTCCCTTCCCTCCACACTACTGTCTTGATTGCATTTTCAGTCTTTCACCTCATTCGGGTGATTTGATTTATCATTTAAAGATTATCTTGAAGACAAAGATTTAGCCACTTCACTGTTATCTGTTTCAGCTCTGTCATCTCTCAGTTCTGCGTTTCGAGAATACCGAATCAGATTTGTAGAATGTCAAATGCTTGGAGCTCTTTGGGAAAATGACCCTATGTTAATACAAAGTATTGCTTTGTATCAACTTTTAAAAAATGACTCAGTCCCTGTGAGTCTTAGTTTCTCCTCTATAAATGTGAAATGTTGGAAGTCACAGTATTGATCTTGGCTTAAGCACTGGTCCTGAATTTATCAAACTAGTTTTAAAACGAGTTAGAAGTGAGGCTGAGAGCAGGGCCAAAACAAGGCTGAGACAAAACATTCTTCCTTTAACTTCTCTGTGTTGTCCCAGAGAGTGTGTTCTCATTATTTTGTCGACTGTTTTGTACCTCTGGACATGCCACCAATGATGACATTCAGACAGGTAATTGCAACATTCCTCATATCACCTTCTAAAGATTACGTGTCTCCTCACTGGTGTTCTTTTCATTTGATTTGGCGTTATATTTTACTGCATTTAGATAATCCGCAGACCGTGTTGCCTGTCTCTTCATTTATGAAATGGGAAAGAATATCTCTTTTATGTTGCTATTGTTGTGTTAAATATTATAGCATCTATTTAAAATATGGAAAGGCATGAATAGTAAATAGTCATTAAGTCCTAGTTTCCTCCCTGTTCTTCAGCCCCCAGATATGGGAAATATTTCTTTGTGGTAAGTTGATCTATGCTGACTGCATTAGTTAACTATTGTTGTGTTACAAAGCACTCCAAACTCCTTAAATAATTAACATTTTAAACATTTCTTGTGAAGATAGAGCCATGTTGCTCTGCTAATCTTGGCTAGGTTTGGCTCATCTCACAGGGGCCTGATCATGTCATGAATAATTGGTCAGCTAAGGGAGACTAGACTCAGAGTGGTTTTGAATATGTCCTATCCCTTCAGCATCCCAGATCCCTTCAGTGGGGTATCTAAGAGCAAACAGTCTCAGTTGTGGAAGGTGACAAGGAAAAATGAGCATATACTTTTCAAGCTTGGATATTGCTAATATCCCAGTGGTTAAAGTAAGTCACATGATTGAACCCAAAATCAGAGCATGGAGGGACTGTATAGTTACAGGAAAAAAAAAAAAAAAAGCATGAATAATTAGGGCTATTGGTACAATTGACTTACTACCTCTACAAAGTTTCTTACAGAACCTTTTAGTTAGTCAAGGTTTACTGAGAGAAACAGAATACCTACAGCTCATAAAGCAGTATTGAATGATTTACTTTAGGAGTTAAACCTTACACAACTGTGGGACTGACCTATTAGAGTAGGCTGTGTACCCTCTCTCTTTCTCTAATGATTAATGATGTTGAGCATCTTTTCATTTGTTTGTTTGGCCATTTGTATACCTTTTTTGGAGAAATGTCTGTTGAAGTCCTTTTTCTATTTTTAAAAATCAGTTCATTTTTTGTGTTGCTGTTATTATAGATTTGTCGAAATTCTTAGGTATTCTAAATGTAGCCCCCTTGATATGGTTTGGCTGTGTCCCCACCCAAATCTCATCTTGAATTGTAACTCTTACAATTCCCACGTGTCCTGGGAGGCACCTGGGGGAGGTAATTTAATTATGGGGGTGGGTCTTCCCTACTCTGTTCTCGTAATAATGAATGAGTCTCAAGAGATCTGATGGTTTTTAAAATGGGAGTTTCCCTGCACAAGCTCTTTTTTCTTGCTGCCATCCATGTAAGACACAACTTGCTCCTCCTTGCCTTCTGCCATGATTGTGAGGCTTCCCCAGCCACGTGGAATTGTAAGGCCATTAAACCCTTTTTCCTGTATGAACTACCCAGTCTCGGGTATGTCTTTATCAACTGCATGAAAATAAACTAATACCGTAAATTGGTACCAGGAGTGGGGTGTTACTGAAAAGATACCCCAAAATATGGCAACGACTTTGGAACTGGGTAACAGGCAGAGGTTGGAACAGTTTTGAGGGCTCAGAATAAGATGGGAAAATGTGGGAATGTTTGCAACTTCCTACAGACTTGTTGAATGGCTTCAACAAGAATGCTGATGATATGAACAATATAGTCCAGGCTGAGGTGGTCTCACATGGAGATGAGGAACTTGGGAACTGGAGCAAAGGTGACTCTTGTTATGTTTTAGCAAAGAGACTGGTGGCATTTTTCCCCTGCGCTAGAGATTTGTGGAACTTTGGACTTGAGAGAGTTGATTTAGGGTATCTGGTGGAATAAATTTCTAAGCAGGTAAGCATTCAAGAGGTGACTTGAGTGCTGTTAAAGGCATTCAGTTTTATAAGGGAAGCATAGCATGAAAGTTCTGAAAATTTCCAGCTTGACAATGTGACAGAAAAGAAAAACCCATCTTCTGAGGAGAAATTCAAGCTGGCTGCAGAAATTTGCATAAGTAACAAGGAGCTGAATGGTAATCCCCAAGACAATGCGGAAATGTCTCCAGGACATGTCAGAGATCTTCATGGTAGCCCCTCCCATCACAAGCTGACGTAGGAGAAAAAAATGGTTTTATGGGCCAGGCCCAGGGTCCCTGTGCTGTGTGCAGTCTAGGGCCCTGGTGCCCAGTGTCCCAGCTGCTCCTGCCTTGACTAAAAGGGACCAAGGTACATCTTGGGCTGTGACTTCAGAGGGTGCAAGCCCCAAGCCTTGACAGCTTCCATATGGTGTTGAGCCTGTGGGTTCACAAAGGTCAAAAATTGAAGTTTTGGAACCTGTACTTAAATTTCATAGGATGTATGAAAACGCCTGGATGTTCAGGCAGAAGTTTGATGAAGGGGTGGAATTCTCATGGAGAACCTCTGCTAAGGTGGTGTGGAAGGGAAAAGTGGGGTTGGAGCTCCCACACAGAGTCCCTACTGGGGCACTGCCTAGTGGAACTATGGGAAGAGGCCCACCAGCCTCCAGACCCTAGAATAGAAGATCCACTGACAGTTGCACTGTGTGCCTAGAAAAGGAAGAGACACTCAACACCAGCCCATGAAAGCAGTTCAGAGGGAGGCTGTACCCTGCAGAGCCACAGGGGTGAACCTGCCCGAGATCATGGGAACCCACCTCTTGCATCAGCATGACCTGGAAGTGTGACATGAAGTCAAAGGAGATCATTTTGGAACTTTAAGATTTGACTGCCGTGATGAGTTTTGGACTTGCGTGGTGCCTGTAGCCCCTTTGTTTTGGCCAATTACTCCCATTTGAAATGTCTACATTTACCTAATGCCTGTACCCCCATTGCATCTAGGAAGTAATTAACTTGCTTTTTATTTTACAGGCTCAAAAGTGGAAAGGACTTGCCTTCTCTCAGATGACACAGTGGACTGTGGGTTTTTGAGTTAATGGTGAAAGGTGTTAAGACTTTGGGGGACTTTTGGGAAAGCATGATTGGTTTTGAAATGTGAGGACATGAGATTTGGGAGGAGTCGGGGGCAGAATGATATGGTTTGGCTGTGTCTGCACCAAAATCACATCTTTAATTGTAACTCACACAATTCCCATGTATCATGGGTGGAACCTGATGGGAGGTGATTTAATTATGGGGGTGGGTCTTTCCTGCACTGTTCTCATGGTAGTAAATGAGTCTCCGAAGATCTGATGGTTTTTAAAATGGGAGTTTCCCTGCACAAGCTCTCTTTTTTCCTGCTGGCATCCATGTAAGACATGACTTGTTCCTCCTTGCCTTCCACCATGCTTGCGAGGCTTCCCCAGCTACATGGAACTGTAAGTCCCTTAAACTCTTTTTCCTGTATAAATTACCAAGTCTCGGGTATGTTTGTATCAGCAGTGTGAATATGAACTATTACACCCCTTATCAGCTATCTGGTTTGCAAATATTTTCTCCAATTCTGTCAGTTGCATTTCATTGTTTATTTTTTCCTTTGATGTACAGAAGATCTTAAGTTTTATGTAATTCCACTTATCCTTACTTTTGTTGCCAGTGCTCTTGGTGTTATGTACAAGAAATTATTGCTAAATCCAAAATCACAAACCTTCTTCTCTATGTTTATTTCTGGATTTTTATAGTTTTAAATTTTACATTTACATTTTTCTTTAATTCAGTTTCCATTTTTGCATATGGTATAAAATAAGGGTCCAACCTCATTCTTTTGCCTGTGAATATCTAGTTTTCCCAATACCATTTTTTGAAGAGGCATTCCCTGTTCTGTGGTGTTGACATGCTTGTTAAAGATTATTTTACTGTATATGTGAAGATTTATTTCCAGGCTCTGTCTTCTGTTCCATTGGTCTATATGTCTGTCTTCATGCCAGTACCATCACATTGTTTTGATTAGGTTGTATTGTTATATGTAAAGTGTCATTGAGATTTTGATGGAGACTATATTGAATCTGTAGACTGCTTTGGGTACATTTAATAATAAGTCTTCCAGTCCATGAAAATCAGGTGTCTTTGGGTTTATTTGTATATTTAATTTCTTTTTTTTTTTTTGAGACGGAGTCTCGCTCTTGCCCAGGCTGGAGTGCAGTGGCGATCTGGGCTAACTGCAAGCTCCGCCTCCCGGGTTCACGCCATTCTCCTGCCTCAGCCTCCCGAGTAGCTGGGACTACAGGCGTTCGCCACCAGGCCCGGCTTATTTTTGTATTTTTAGTAGAGACGGGGTTTCACTGTGTTCGCCAGGATGGTCTCGATCTCCTGACCTTGTGATCCGCCCACCTTGGCCTCCCAAAGTGCTGGGATTACAGGCATGAGCCACCGCACCTGGCCATCTTTAATTTCTTTTAGTAATATTCTGTAGTTTTCATTGTACAAGT
The DNA here is from genome assembly GCF_003255815.1 of Theropithecus gelada. Lineage (NCBI taxonomy): Eukaryota > Metazoa > Chordata > Mammalia > Primates > Cercopithecidae > Theropithecus > Theropithecus gelada. The sequence continues at coordinate 73,569,961 of NC_037681.1, read as the reverse complement.
ATTTGCCTCTTTGGTCAAGTTTATGCTTAAGATTTTTTTTTTTTTTTTTTTTGATGACATTATAAATGAAATTGTTTTCTTAATTTCATTTTGGGGTTGTTTATTGTTAGTGTGTATAGAAACACAACTATTTTGTGTATGATCATTTTGTATCCTGCAAATTTGCTGAGTTTGTTTATTAGTTCTAACAATTGTCTGTGGACTCTTTCGTGTTCTCTACCTATAAGATCATGTCATCCACAGGAAGGGATAACTTTATTTCTTCTTTTACAATTTGGGTACCTTTTATTTATTTTTCTTGATCAGTTGCTCTGGCAAGAGCCACCAGTACTGGTTTATATAGGTGGTGAGAGTAAAAATCTTTGACTTTTTTCTGATTTTAGAGGAATATGGCTCTAAATTAAACACATTCCTAAGTTAAACACGTTCCTTTCTCAAGAATAGTCTACATGACTATGTGTTTAATTTAGGCAACAGGTGGCAGGCATATTCATTGTTATATACTCTCATACAATGTTCTGGGATCTTTATTTCAGTGTTTTGGCTGTGACCTTTAGTTGCTTTTCTTCTTTTCAATACCTCTCTCCGATGTACCTTCTTATTCCAGGGTTTCTGAGACATTAAATTTATTCTTGGTGATTTATTTTTTTTTTTCTGGTTTCCCATAGTCCATGAACTCCGATGTAACAATATTCTGTCTGAAGCACTATTATTTTATTTAATTTAATTAATTAATTAATTTATTTATTTATTTATTTATTTATTTATTTTTTTGAGACGGAGTCTCGCTCTGTCACCCAGGCTGGAGTGCTTTGGCGCAATCTCGTCTCACTGCAAGCTCCGCCTCCCGGGTTCACGCCATTCTCCTGCCTCAGCCTCCTGTAGCTGGGACTATAGGCGCCCGCCACCAAGCCCGGCTAATTTTTTTGTATTTTTAGTAGAGACGGGATTTCACCGTGTTAGCCAGGATGGTCTCAATCTCCTGACGTTGTGATCCGCCTGCTTCAGCCTCCCAAAGTGCTGGGATTACAGGAGTGAGCCACTGCGCCCGGCATGTTTGTATTTTTTTAACCTTTATTTTAGGTTCAGGGGTACATGTGCAGGTTTGATATATAGGTAAATTACATGTCACAGGGGTTTGTTGTATATATTATTTTGTTACCCAAATAATAAGCATAGTATTTGATAGGTAGTTGTTTGATTTCTGTCCCGCATCCTCAAATGGGCCCCGGCCTCAAATATTCTTTCCTTTATGTCCATATGCATTTTATTTGTTTAGATTTTGTGTTTTAATAAACTATTCTCTCCATTTTCTTACTCTAATATGAGCTTACTAGGGACATATATATGATACATTTGCTCTTCACTAGTCTTTAATTTTTTGTTAAGTAGAAAATTTTCTGGAGCTGTACATTCATTGACTTTACTTACTGTCGTTGACTTTACTCGGACCACTTTATAGTATTACTTTGGAGACAAAGCAGTAGTTTGCTATTTTTTCGCTGATTGGAAAAAGCTTGTATATGGTTGCTTTTTATATACTCTGTACTGTAGTCAGTATTGTGGAAGAGATCATGGCAGGATCTCTAGGATGTTTTATAAGATATCTAGTATATTTCCAGCCTCCTTATTCTTTGTGCCTCTACTATACGGGCAGGGGAAATAATGCATTGACACATTTTTTGGTTCATATGTACTGTCAAATGGTGTTTGACAAAAATGCCAACACCACAAAATTGGAAAAAGACACTTTCTTCAAATAATGGCTTTGGGTAGGCTGGATATTCCAATACAAAAAAATTAAGTGTGGTAAGGGACAGATTTTGATATTATAATTTTTAAAAATGGACAGACATGGTTGATACTGCCCTCTCTCCTCCACTGAATAAAGTTGTGGTGGCTGGACCCATAGTAGCCACCTTGTAAACACAAGAAAAAGACTAAGAGAACAATGACAAAAAACTGGCCTTGACAAGCTAAACAAATACCAGGAATTCCCTAGATTCACATGTCTGGTGAGAAAGGTAAATTTCTACATGTTTAGTCCAATTTTAACTATTTATTACTTGCAGCTGATTGTTATACTAAATTATATATATATGTGTGTATACACACATATATATGTACATATATACATACATATAAATACATATGTATGTGTATATACATACATGTATACATACATATATACATACATATATGTATGTGTATACCTTCTCAACTATATATACACAAGTGTATATGTATATGTATGTATCTGTGTGTATATGTGTGTATATGTGTAGATATACATATGTGTATGTATGTGCACATATACACGTGTGTATACATGCATGTACACACGTGTGTGTATATATGCATATACACACATGTGTATGTGTGTATATATGCATATACACACATGTGTATGTGTGTATATATGCATATACACACATGTGTATGTGTGTATATATCCATATATGTGTGTGTATGTGTGTGTATATATATGTGCATGTGTGTGCATACATATGTGCATATATGTGTGTATATATGTGTGTGTATATATATGTATGTGTGTATATATATAGTTGAGATGCTTTTCAACTTATGATGGAGTTGTGTCCTGATAAACCCATCATAAGTTGAAACATCAGGAGTAAAAAATGCAGCCCAGAGAGCCTTTGGAGAAGAATTATTGATGCTTACTATCTAAAATTTGTGGTCACATGTCATCAGATTTGCACCATCATAAAGCTGCAAAAAAAAAATCACAAGTCATACCACTGTAAGTCAGGGACTGTCTGTACATGTACATAAACATTAAATCATATAAAGTAGGGGATTTATGTAACCAATGAAAACCAAGAGGAGTTCAAAATAGGTTAGAGTATTTGGGAAAGACATCAAGGAAATGGAATTTGAGTGAGTCATGAAAGAAAGAAAAGAACCCCAAAATACAGTGGCCTAAAACAATTACTATATTGATATGATTCCTAAGATCAGGTATTTGGGTGGGACTTATAGGAATTGCTCATCTTTGCTCCACATGGTGTCACCTGAAATGACTTCACTGGGGACCGGAGCATCCAAGATGGCCTCACTCACATGTCTGGTGCCTCATCCGGTATAACCTAAAATGCACTTGGCTTCTCTCTTTCTGGGTTGCCAAACAGGCTCAATCATGTCTGGAGGGGGGGGGTAGTTTTTTTCCATGGGGTCTCCTTCGTCTTATTTTCCAGGGATCTTTATCTGTGGCTATATAATCTAAACTTCTTTATATGGCAGCTGCCATTCTAGAGGACAAAAACAGGAGATGTAGGGTCTTCCGTATCCAAGAACTAGAAATTGAGATAATTAATGTAAATTGCCTAAAACCATGTCTCACACACATCAGACACCCAAATTGTAGTAGATCTTTTTTTTTTTTGTACTTCAATAGGTGGGATTCAGGCAGTGTGTTAACATAATGGAAATTCAGCAAGTGGAGGTGACACAGAATACAGCAGGTAGACAATAGCTAATATGCAGCTGCTAGACAGACTATGGTCAGCATCAAGGAGGACAGAGTGAAGGTGGTGAGAAACCTTAAGGAGAGTTGCTTATTAGACTGAGACATTAGATTTGTGTGTGTGTGTGTGTGTGTGTGTGTGTGTGTGTGTGCTTTTGCGTGGAAAGGAAAAGGTGTCCACTTATTTGCTATTGAAAAGTGAAATCCACAATGGTTGAACCAGTTTACAATCCCACCAACAATGTAAAAGTGTTCCTATTTCTCCACATCCTCTCCAGCACCTCTTGTTTCCTGACTTTTTAATGATTGCCATTCTAACTGGTGTGAGATGGTATCTCATTGTGTTTTTGATTTGCATTTCTCTGATGGCCAGTGATAATGAGCATTTTTTCGTGTGCCTGTGGGCTGTATGCTTGTCTTCTGGTTCAACCATTGTGGAAAACAGTATGGCGATTCCTCAGGGATCTAGAACTAGAAATACCATATGACCCAGCCATTCCATTACTGGGTATATATCCAAAGAATTATAAATCATGCTGCTATAAAGACACATGCACACGTATGTTTACTGCGGCACTATTCACAATAGCAAAGACTTGGAATCAACACAAATGTCGATCAGTGACAGACTGGATTAAGAAAATGTGGCACATATACACCATGGAATACTATGCAGGCATAAAAAAGGATGAGTCTGTGTCCTTTGTAGGGATATGGATGCAGCTGGAAACCATCATTCTGAGCAAACTATTGCAAGAACAGAAAACCAAACACCACATGTTCTCACTCACAGGTGGGAATTGAACAATGAGATCACTTGGACTCTGGAAGGGGAACATCACACACCAAGGCTTATTATGGGGAGGGGGGAGGGGGGAGGGATGGCATTGGGAGTTATACCTGATGTAAATGACAAGTTGATGGGTACTGACGAGTTGATGGGTGCAGCACACCAACATGGCACAAGTATACCTATGTAACAAACCTGCACGTTGTGCACATGTACCCTACAACTGAAAATAAAAAGAATAAAAAAAAAAAGTGAAATATAAGCAAGTATTTCCTGGTGCTGAGATACCTAAGTATTCACATTGAGATTTTTAAGTTAGTCTAAATTCTTGATTGATTTCAGAGTCTGAATTAATCAGACTCAAAGTGCAGTCTGAAAACCAAGACACACCTCGACAATTTATTAAAACAACGATTCATTGACCTCAATCCAGATGTGCCTTCATGTCTTTGTTTACACTCTGTGCCTTAGAATCTGTTGTGGTTTGACATCAGTTTAGTAAAATAGATTTATGGATTATACTATCAGGTTTTGATTAAACTAACTTTCCCAAAGTATGTCTCTGCAAAGAAACCCTTGGGAAAGATGGAAGGGAAGAAAAATGTCATACAAGTAAACAGAAGGAAAATAGCAGAGATCGTACTTCTACTCCTAGTATAAGAGTCCTTTCAAGCCAAGGGAAGAATAAATGAGATGTTAATATAATCAGGCATGATATAGTCTGTCACATTGCATGATTAAAATGTGCTCACCAACTGTAAGGACAAGAAACCGTGTGCTAGTAATATACAAAAATCATATATGTATTTATCTCATTCTTTAAAATTTATATTTTTCTTTGCTCTTTTTACTTTTTGCAATGGAATATTAAGTAGTAAATGTATGTAATTTATATGTTAATATAAATAGATGAGTTTTAAAATAGAGCTAATTCAAACTGAAGCACAAGGAAGACCTTACAGTAAGGAACTAGGCATATCATACCTATCTTGCTATTAAAATATTAACATGAGAAGTTAATTATAGCATCACATACTTGGATAACATCTCGATGCCCAAAATGTACATATTTGGAAATATCTCAATATAGTTGTACTGTTTAAAATGCTACTGTAGGCTTGTACATTTTATGCCATGGTCCTAAAGGAGACAAAGAACTATCCTCTTAGTTATTGATCTACCAAGCAAACCATATCTTAATTTGATTTTGAGAAAGTTTGCACTGACTCTTCTGTCACAACAGCCAAGCGCAGAGTCTGCTAAATAACTAAGTGATCTGTACATTTATAAGTATTTACTGAATAATTATGAATAAAAGTAATTTTGCTGTTTGAAACAGAGAATTGGATTGTGATAGTTCCAGTATAACTTTTAATAACACTATCTATTTAAAGTGTGCATTGTTAACATAAAAAATCTAATGTACTTTTATTGGAATTTTTATTGAATTAACATTATGGACTTTAAACAAATGCCCTAATTAGGTAGACTTTCTAATGGGAATATTGCCTAAATTAAAATCAAGAAAAATGTTCAATATGCTTACTAATCCTCCGGAGAAATTTAGAAAGTTCCTGCCATACTTTTATGAAAATTTTAGTGTTTCCTGATCTATTTAAACCAAATTTGTTGCTTTCTTTTTGAGTGCTCTTTACTGTTTATTTTCTCTTGAGTAAAGTGGCATAACCTATAGAGATGATAGAGATATAAAAGGAATCCTGGAGAGGCAATGACTATGAAATGAAATGTTTGTTATTCTCTAAACTTGCTGTAATTTGTAAACAACCACAAAGATTTGAATATCTTTGTGTCTTAAATGATGCCCACGGTGGAGTATGTAGATGTACAACGCATGTTTGACAAATTTATTTAAGAATTTTACTTTTCATAGAATAAACTAGTGTATTTGAAAATTTCTTAATATGGATATGGATAAGTATAGAATTATCTCAACTTTGTTTGGCTCTACACAGTGATAAATCAGTCAGCAACCAGCACAGCAGCAGAGTGTAACAGGATGATGAGAGATTAGGGAACTATATTATTTGAGGAATGGTTACTGGAGGGAATGGGACTGTTTATTTTATAGAAATAACAAATCATGGGAAATTTTTATTTATCTTCAAAAATTGAAACAGTTTTCCTGTAGGGGAGTAGTCTTTGTTCTTCCAGTAGTCAAGGACGATTTAAATAAATTTCAGGAACACAAGTTTTAGCACAGTATAAAGAAAAGCTTTCTCACAGTTAGCACGTAGCTGTGCTTTTTCACACATCAAGGGGTTACCACATTAATATAGTAAAATTGTCCCTGAAGATTTAGTACTTAAGCAGAGAGTATGATCATCTGCTTATGTCTTCAATTGTTTGCGCTACCACAGCAAAATACTGTAAGCCAGATGACATAAACAACAGAAAAGCTGTGGAGGCTGAAAAGTTCAAGGTCAAAGTGCAAGCAGATTTGGTATCTGGTGAGAGCCTGTTTCCTGGTTCATGCATAGTGCCTTTTTGCTGTGTTCTCACAGAGTGGAAGGGAGTAGCAGGTGTCCAGTTCTCTGGGATCTCTTTTACAAAGGTGGTACAGTAAGTTCTCACTTAGCATCATCCATAGGTCCTTGGAAAGTGCATCTTTAAGCAAAATGACATATGATGAAACCAATTTTCCACAGGCTAATTAATACAAAAAACAGCCAAGTGCCTCTAGCCTATTCCCGGTCACAAAACATCACCCAACTTCAAAATAAAGATCAAAACACTTCTAATATTAAGTATTGAAATAAATGTGAGCTAGACACACATTTAAGAAAGGTTAATGAAAACAAGTAAGATGATTATCTACCCACTTCTTTTACCTGATGACCTAATGGGCCTTTGGCATGTGGTAGAAAGCCAGAGTACCTGGAGAAAACCCTTTGTTCTCATCAGTGTTATAACAAAATAATGTTGAATGAACAGACATTATTGAAGGATCTGCTGTAATTCCATTCATCAAGGCTGAGCCCTAATAACCTAATCACTTCGCAAAGGCTGCACCTCTTAATGTGATCACATTGGTGATGTGGTTTGAATACATTAATTTTGGGAGGACATAAGTGTTTAGACCAAAACAGCTTTGGTTCAGACAGGACTCGTGAACTGTGGGGGAAATTAGATTTGGCAACATCTAAAGTCTGTTTTAGGCTTAGAATCTGTTCTTTTACACATCTTTGCAGGATTTTCATGGCTTTAGGGAAAGCAAATCTTGCAAGGGCAGTTTATTCTTCAATTGGAGTTGGTAGGTACAGTTATAATGTGTGTACTCTTTTGCTATATTCTAGTCAAGTTACATTTTCACTTCTGTGTATGTCAATTGGATGGAATATCCCTATATTAGTTAATCCATTTGGGTGCCATGAAGAGAGGCGTTCTTGGATCCCTCAAGAAATGAGAATTTATTGGGGGAAATAAGTCTTGTTTATGTAGCAAGCATTTGTGTAAACCTAAAAGTTCCTCCACAATCTCAGGGAGCTAAGATGTTGAGAAATACTAGGAGAAAGTTGTTCTTGTAATATGAGTATCTGGTTGATGTCTCATTCCCAGAACCTTTCTGATTTCAGTCTGTGCTCTCTCTTTGAGGTTGTGGCTACTGTCTCTGATTCACGTTCTCTCTGTGTCCTTTGACTGCTGGTACCACTGCTTTATATTTGTTTCAAATTCAAACTCATCCAGAGAGAGGATCTGAATGACCAAGCTAGTCACCCTTTACTCCTTCCACCAGAGCTTTTTCAACAGACCACCATAAAGAACTGGCCAACCTATGGTACAGATAGACTGATTTTGGAACGAAAAACGATGCACATCAGTCAGCCACTGTCACGGTAGCTGTGTCCTCTAGTACCAGCACAACAACTGATTGAGACTGATCTCTTGGAAAGAAGCTTCAGAAATGGCAAGCATGCTGAGGCTGGGATTGCCAAGAATAATCTGTATCCTATATTAAAGTATTTGCATTTAAGTCTCATCTGTCTGCTGACATTATGCTCAGATGTGAAGAGTAAGAGGGCTAATTTGTGATTATCTCCTCTTGACATCTAACAAGTAATCATGCAGGTATCATGTACATTCACCAAATAGGTTTAGAATGAATATATGGTTATTTAAATTATAATCCCTAGAAGGTTTGATCAAATTAGGTGAACATGATTTTCAATGCCTGCTTTGTGTAAGGCAAAAAGTAGATTAGATTTTTTGTGTTCTTACTATATTTCCACCTTAAAATTCAGATTCAACTTGTTTTAACTGAATATTAACTACAGTATTGAAATGTTTGGTTTATACTTTCTATTACAGAAAGAATATGGCTTACAAAACCATATAAAATATTAAAAATAGCATACAATTAAAGTGAGAGTTAGAGAAGAAAATCTTTCCAGTCTATCCATCTGACAAAGGGCTAATGTCCAGAATCTACAAGGAACCTAAGCAAATTTACAAGAAAAAAACAAACAACTCCAATTATTCTTAGTAATGATTGTTTTATAAATGTTTGTTAATAATCAAAATATATAAATACTTAAGTGATTCTAAAGGTCACCTTTAAGTCACTTTCATCAAACTACAAGTTTAAACTGGTAGTAACAAGTCCTACTCATCTTCTACATTTTATGTTTCCACTTACTTGTTTTGTTTTCTTCATACTGCTTATTCTTTTGTTTCATTTTTCTAAACTTTTCACTTCATATTAATTAATTTGTGTTTCCCAGAAAATTTTTAGTTCTAATTCTGCAAGAGTTAGTTATGTGGGATATCAAATGTTAAAAAGAAAGAAAGAAGGAACTGTAAGGAGATAAAGAGAGAAGAAAGGGGAAGTACAAGGAGGCAAGGAAGGAAAGAAGAAAAATAATTTTCTTTGAATCCTTGGGCAATACTACTCTCTCAATTTCTTGAATCTTGTGTGGTTGCTGAGATGTCACATGTTAACCTGATTCTCTTCTAAGTCGTCTGCTTATAATTAATTGTAGAAAGTTTTGTTTCTTCTTATTTTTTTCTCCTTTCATTTATTTATTTGTAGAAAGTTTTAAAATTATATTTCCCTTTATCTTGATGTTCTGAAACTTTATTACTACACTGTTTTTAGCTGTGTTGTGTTATTCACTTAGCAAGTGCTTTAATAGCAAAGGACTCTTACCTCCTTCGGCTCCAGGAAATTTTTTTCACTATTTGCTCCTTCTAAATCTCCTGTTAAACAGATAGTAGAAATTCTAGGTTTATCCTCAATTACTTGAAATACTTCTTTTACACCTTCCATCTCTCTGTTCCTTTCATTTCAGACGCTCTTCTAGCTCATGAATTTACTGATTTGTTTGCCTGATATGCTATCCAGCCAATCTTCTGATATCTTTATTTTAAATTTTTCATTTTTTCCTTTTCAAAATTTATCACCTCTACAATAATGGCTTGTGTGAGTTTTTTTTAAAGTGATATTCTCTTAACCAGCAGAGCGTATACATTTTACTTATTAATGAAATTTGACTTTAAGTTGTTTTTTCTGTCCTGATGTTGGCATTTCTTAATGTGTTATGTTTTTGACTATGTGCTCGTCTTTAATGAATATTTTCTATTAAATGATCTGTTGTAGCCATACAACTTGCTTGAGAATCTTTCAAAAACTTGTACTGTAACCTGATTTGAGAGAAAATGAGGCTAGTAGATGGGTACTTGTGCAGCCATTATTTTGGTTATGGCTGCTCCAGAGTACAGCCATTCTTACACACACCATGTTTTCCATTTGAGAAGAGTTAGCAGCATGATCATTGCTTTACCCAAGAACAAGAAGGGAGATTCAAAGAGGGTGAGCTTTGCTGAAGTTTTTATTTTGTTGTTTTTGTTACTTTGTTTTTTTGTTTTTTCCTTCAAAGTATGTTGTTACATGATCTTGAACTCCTATTTCTAGCATTCACCACTTCTGTGCATAAAGTACTTGAGGTATTATTTCTTTGTTCATTTAAAGATATAATCTCCTTTATATTCATCCCGTCTGCTTTGTGTCTTTTAGAGATTCCTCAAAGTTTGAGTTTGCTTCTCTTTTGTGAACATTGTAATGTATGGGAATATACATATTTTAATGAGTCTTCTATCATTTCAGAGGATTTGGCATGAAAATAGAAGGAGACAGTGCAAAGTTACCACCTTGAATCAGAAGTACATTTTACCATATTCAGAGTTCCAAATCTCATTTTTATTTTTCCTTGTGAATCCAATGGGAAGAGTTTTATAATAGTGGTTGTATTCATCAGTAGCCCTGGCATTTAGAGAAACTGGACAATATAGGGGTCCACCAACAATTCTTCAAGTTCAGGTTTTAAGATCCATTTACTGTCACTGCTTAGTTTATAAGAGAAGAATGTTAAAATATTACATCCCTACTAGATTTTTTGTTCGTTATCTGTAAAGCTTTGATTCAAATAATTAAAAGAGAAATTCAATCAGATTGTTTTTAGACATAATAAGTGTATTATCGCTCTGTGTTTCAAAGTTTCCCAGTTCCTCTCTAATTTGTAGATATACTGCTGATTAAACTTAGCATGGAATTGTCAATAGACCAATCACCAGGCAACAAAATATAAAAATGTACATTTTGAGCAGAAGAGGGACAGAGCTCAGGAATTGCTTAGGAAATTACATTAGACCCAGTGGAGAATTATTTGCTTAGCAACTCCCTATGTCCATTTACAGTTCATTAATTGTGATAGTACATAGCAATTTATTTTTTCTACATTCTAAAACAAAACAAAAAGTCTGTGTGTAAGCCTGTGTGAAGGCTATGTAGTACCAAATAAGACTAATTTGTATATTACATTAGAGTTTTTGAGTCAACGAAAATATTTCCGAATACAAAATGTGACCATATATGACAAGTGTTAAGTTACAAAGTTCTCTTTTCATACTGAAACAGATTTTTCAATTAAGGCTGCCAGAATATTTTTTATGTGAATTAATCAATTACACAAACACTGAGTATTTTTAAACTACAGTGTATAAAACATTTTCAGGGAGACAAAGACAAACAGGACAGGTTGTTCTCAAGTTGTGACAGTGTAGCTGTGGAGAAACAATGAAGATATGACTATTTTAATAACATTTTAAGGTAAACATTTAAAAGATAAAAATAAGAATGTAATCCAAAATAGTACATGAAAAGTATCGAAAGGAGCACAACATTACATAAATCTTGACAGTTAAAATAGTATGATCACTGAACACTTATTAGTCTGGAATTTGTTGGAGGAGATTTGAGCTGTACATCAGTGGGCTCATTAGTTAGAAGACAGGGAAGTACACTCTGGCCAGATGTTATCTCTGTGAGGTAAGTCAGTAGTCAAAAACCCCCAGGCCTGTTTGTTGATGAAGGAGTGGACTAACCCAGATGGACTCCCTAGTTTATATTGAGAAGTAGTTGGAAACAAGACAGACATGAGAGTTTAGGGGTCTGACAACATGCTAACTTAAGTGCTAGACTCATAATGACTTCGTTTTGAAGGTTGATGGCGTGATTAATTGCATAGGGCAGGAGTGTAACTTCTTGACCAGATAAATCATGTTTAGAAGATGTTTAGAGGAAGAAACACAGTATATTTAGGTTAGTGTTATTTGGCATCTGCGATGTTTGGAATTCATTCGTTCATCTGTTTGTTCGACATGATCTCAGACATGTGCTGGTTTCTGCAGATACAACGGTTAGTAAGAAAGCAAATGATATGAAACATACACTTGAAAATTGAAATGATAACTGATTTAAAGGAAGCAAAAAGAGAACTTCACTAGCGAATAGTATGACCAAAGAGGACATATTTTTAGATAGAGTGATCCAAAAAAGAGAAGTCCAAGTGGTGGTATTTAAAAATGAGACTTGAAGAAAAAGAAAGAATCAGGCATGCAAAGAGCACAGGCAGAGCTAACATTGCCTATGAAGGATGTAAGGAGTTTGGCAAGTTTGGTGAGCTTTTGTGTGCAGGTGTGGAGATGAGGTTAAAGAGCAAAAGCAGGAGGGCAGATCATGTACTACATTTTATAATCCTTAGAAATAGGCTGGGTTAAATTTTAAATGCAATGGGGAGTGATTCAAATGTTTTATGCAGGGCAAGGCAGTAACATGATCTGGATTATAAAAGGCCAAGGCATGTGGAAAGCCTTGTTAAGGAGTCCTCACTGTCAAAATAACATCAATAACCTAGTCCTGTTGAAGATATATTTTTATCTTTTTCATGTGAGGTTTTATAAAAAGTCATCTTGGCCTGGAATTAGTTTAGTCTTAAAGTCTGGAATGGAGCTGAACCTATAGTTGGATGTTAAATTGCCCCAGCTGTGGAGGTCCACAGAACAGAAAGCCAGGCATATTGTGAGATTAGGCCACGAAGGGCAGGGAAGTGTCAGGATTCAAGTACTAAGTTGGTTCCAGCAGCTGTGAGCTAGACAGACAGGAGAGGAGAGAGACTAGAAGCAGAGGCCTTTTAGAATAGGTACCATGACACCAAGCTATTTCCTAATAAATTAGGAAATAAAATTGCACAAAGTTAAGCTTCTGGTATGTATCCATTTTTTAAATGTATTAAAAAATTGCATTAGATCTTACTGGAGAATCAATTTGAAGGGGATAAGAAACATAAAAGTCTACCCTCTGCTGGCAGAACATGGATCCCTTAGAGCTTTCCTAGGGTTTACAGTCCTATCTCATTTGAAATGTCTGTCTTGAGAAAATCTCTTATTATGACTCCAGAAAGTTAATCTTCCTAATATCAAACCTATTGTTACAATTTATTATATAAAGTGTGATACAGCTGTCTCCCACACACAAACACAAACTCTCACACCTTTAATCATCTTTTATTCTTAGCACATTTGTGTCTTAGAACACGTATTGCCAAACCATTTTCAACAGCATATATTTAACATTAAAAAATGTTTTCTAAAATAGTGTGGCATTCGAGAATTTATCTTTATGAATTGTATGGAAGGAGTGCAATTCTTTGCGTAGATCAGATGTGTTTTTCTGGGTACCTGTCATTTGTATCCAGGTGAGTAATTATTTCAAATGGAGATCAAAGGCAGCCTTAAAGGGAAAAATGAGTTACAAGAGGATAGTTATTCCAATAAAGATTTAAAGCTGAGAAAAGCACACAGTGGTGATTCGGGGAGGTGTATGAGCTCAGGATGTCTGTGAACCTTGGGGAGCAACGTCTGGGAGAGCTGCTATCTTCTTTCCTGATTGGTCTCCAAGATACTGTTCTGTTGAGTTACGGTAGGTATTAGCAGGTGCCATTTGCTTAATTCATAGACTGAATTAAAATCAAGAGGTAAGCCAAATAGTAGAGAATTCGTGAAATTTCATGTTGGTGAAAATCACGTTTTTTCAAATAAAGGCTGAAAAGCATGATGTTTTAAATAACATTTTAGATGACTGGGCCTTCAACATGTTGTATGTGTCAGAGGGAAAATAGTTTTCACTTTAATAAATTAAGAGAATTATGGGAGTGGAAGCATAGAGAACAGGTAGAAAAAGCTAGCTTTTAAAAAACTTTTATTTTAGGTTCAGGGGTACATGTGCAAGTTTGTTATATAGGTAAACTTGTGTCACGGGAGTTTGATGTACAGATTATTTCATCATCACTATCATTAAGGATAGTATCTAACAAGTATTTTCTCTTCTGAGCTCTCCCTCCTACCAATCCCCCACACCCAAGGGGGTCATGGTGTCCATTGTTGCCCTCTTTTTGTCCATGTGTTTTCACAGTGTAGTTCCTACTTAAAAATAAGGACATGTGGTATTTGGTCTTCTGTTCCTTCATTAGTTTGTTTAGGATAATGACCTGTAGCTCCACACATGTCCCTGCAAAGGACATGATCTCATTCTTTTTTATGGTTGTATAGTATTACATGGTGTATGCATACCACATATTCTTTATCCAGTCTACCAGTGATGGATATTTAGGCTGATCCAATGTCTTTGCTATCGTGAATACTGCTGCAATGAACACATGCATGCATGTTTCTTTTTGGTAGAATGATTTATTTTTCTCTTGTGTATACCCAATAATGGGATTGCTTGGTCAAATAGTAATTCTGTTTTTAGTTCTTTGAGGAACTGCATACCACTTTCCAGAATGGCTGAACTAATTTACATTCCCACCAATGGTGTATAAGCATTCTCTTTTCTTTGTAACCACACCAGCATCTTGTTATTTTTTTGACTTTTTAATGAAAGCCATTGTGACTGATGTGAGATGGTATCTTATTGTGGTTTTGATTTGCAATTCTCTAATGATTAGTGATGCTGAGCATTTTTTGTGTGCTTGTTGGCTGCATGTATGTCTTCTTTAGAAAAGTACCTGTTCATGTCCTTTGACCACTATATAATGAGGTTGTTTTATTTTTTCTTGTAAATATGCTTAAATTCCTTGTAAGTTCTGGATACTAGACCTTTGTCGGGTACATAGTTTGCAAATATTTTTGCCCATTCTGTAAGTTGTTTACTTTGTTGATAGTTTCTGTTGTGGTGCAAATGTTTAGTTTAATTGGATCCCATTTGTCAATTTTTGCTTTTGTTGCAGTTGGTTTTGGCATCTTCATCATGACATCTTTGCCAGGTCCTGTGTACAGAATGGTATTCCCTAGGTTATCTTGCAAGGTTTTTGTAGTTTTAGGTTTTACATTTAAATCATTAATACATCTTGAGTTTACTTTTGTATATGGTATAAAGAAGGGGTCCAGTTTCAATCTTCTGCATATGGCTAGTCAGTTATCCCAGCACCATTTATCGAATAGGTAGTCCTTTCACCATTGCTTGTTTTTGTCAGCTTTGTCAAAGATCAGTTTGTTGTAGGTATGTGGGATTACTTTTTGTCTGTCTGTCCTCGTCTATTGGTCTATGCATCTGTTTTTGTACCAGTACCATACTGTTTTGGTCACTGTAACCCTGTAGCATAGTTTCAAGTTGAGTAACGTGATGCTGAAAGCTTTGTTCATTTTGCTTAGTATTGCCTTGGTTACTCAGGATCGTTTTTGTTTCCAAATGAATTTTAATTTTTTTTTCTATTTTTGGTAGTTTGATAGGAATAGCATTGAATCTGTAAATTGCTTTAGGCAATATGGCCATTTTAACAATATTGATTTTTCTTAATCATGAGTATGGAATGTTTTTCCATTTATCTGTGTCTTGTCTGATTTCTTCAAGCAGTATTTTGCAACTGTCGTTGTGGAGATCTTTCACCTCCCTGGTTCACTGTATTCCTAGGTATTTCTTTCCTTTTGTGGGAATTATGAATGGAATTGCATTCCTGAATTGGGTTTAAGCTTGGTTGTTTTTGGCATATAGGAATGCTACTGGTTTTTGTACATTGATTTTGTATCCTGAAACTTTGCTGAAGTTGTGTACCAGTTAAAGGAGCTTCCAGGCAGAGGCTATGGGGTTTTCTAGATAGAGTCATGTCTGCAAACAGAGATAGTTTGATTTCTTCTCTTTTTATTTGGATGCCTTTTATTTCTTTCTCTTTCGTGATTGCTCTGGTCAGGACTTCCAATACTATGTTGAACAGGAGTGGTGAGAGAGGGTATCCTTGTCTTGTGCCAGTTTTCAAAGAGAATGCTTTCAGCTTTTGTCCATTCAGTATGATGCTGGCCATAGGTTTGTCATAGATAGCTCTTATTGACTTGAGGTATATTCCTTCACTGCCTGACTTATTGAACGTTTTTAACATGAAGGGATATTTAATTCTATCAAAAGCCTTTTCTGCATCTATTGAGATGGTCATGTGTTTTTTGTTTTTAGTGTTGTTTATGTGACGAATCAGTTTTATTGACTTGTGTATGTTGAACCAACCTTGCATGCCAGGGATAAAGTCTACTTTATTGTAGTGGATTAGCTTGTTGATGTGCTGCTGGATTCGGTTTGCCAGTATTTTCTAAGGATTATTGCATCGATGTTCATCAGGGATATTGGCCTGACATTTTTTCTTGTTGTTGCATCTCTGTGAGGTTTTGGTATCAGGATAATGCTAGTCTAACAGAATGAGTTGGGAAGGAGCACCCCCTCCTTAATTTTTTGAAATAGTTTCAGTAGGAATGATATCCATTCTTCATTTTATATCTGGTATAATTCAGCTGTGAATCCATCTGATCTTGGGCTTTTTGGGCTGGTAAGCTGAAAAAGCTAGCTTTTTAAAAGTTAATTATGTCATAGATTATCAACTAGCTTACTTGAAGCCAGCCCCATTAATACTGGTTGTCAATAAATGTCAAAGCCACATAATCTCCCTTGGAACATCACAGACTGGCCTGAGAGAGTAATCTGTCATCCAGATGCCCATGATAGGACTCTTAAAGCATTCCTTTATCTTTCCAACCCTCCTTCATAGATAGTTCTAAATCAAATTTTCCTGATTTCAGTTGGACTCCTGCTGTGGCTGGTAGTGTTCATATATATTCTCATGAGATCCTTATCTTGCATTTCTTACTGTCAATATCATTTCAATTAAAATGGTACCAATATGAGATATATTAGCACCCAGGTCCAAGGTAATCCTACATTGTAATACCACTAAGACTGACTTTTTTGTTTTATAATTTCTGTGCTCCATGGACTGTGATTGCCAAGGCAAAGCATGACAGATACCATAAATAATACCTGCTGTTCAGCATACCTATTTATTTGTAATTTTTTATTACAGAATTTTTTTAACATACGCAGAAGTAGAGAAAAGAGTATAATAAATCCAATATACCATCAATCAGCTTGAACTAGGCTAATATAGAAATAACCTTGTTTCTATTTCTGCTTTGCATTTATAGTTGTGGCTCCCTATTTTTAGTATTTTACATGTTTAACCTGTACTACTAGCTGATATGTAGTCAAAAATATTTTCCCTCCATTATATACAATTAGTGAGCAAATTGCTTATTGAGAGCTTATGGTTTGATATATGCATTTTCACTGCTAAAATTCAGAAAATGAAAGATTCTCCTCCTACAGGTTACTAGGTAAACATCTTTATAACTTTATTTCCATCATCCACTTACTCTATTACTCATTTATTTGATCTCTCAGTTTTAATGAGCTTCTTGTATATTGAATATTCAAAGACAAAAATCAATCTCGAAGCAGTTCTCAGTTCATAGGGGAGACAACTGTTTATTGGAGTATCTTCTGGAGAAAGGATAATTAATATTTAGCTGCAAAGCCAAGGTTTTGATTTTTTAAATTTTATTTAATTTCAAGGATATGTATATTTATTTATTTTTTACTATACTTTAAGTTATAGATTACATGTGCACAACATGCAGGTTACATATGTATACATGTGCCATGTTGGTGTGCTGCACCCATTAACTCGTCATTTACATTATCTCCTAATGCTATCCCTCCCCCTCCCCACTCCCCACACTACGCCCCAGTGTGTGATGTTCCCCCTTCCTGTGTCCAAGTGATCTCATTGTTCAATTCCTATCTATGAGTGAGAACATGAAGTGTTTGGTTTTCTGTTCTTGCAATAGTTTGCTGAAAATGATGGTTTCCAGCTTCATCCATGTCTCTACAAAGGACATGAACTCATCCTTTTTATGGCTGCATAGTATTCCATGGTGTATATGTGCCACACTTTCTTAATCCAGTCTGTCACTGATGGACATTTGAGTTGATTCCAAGTCTTTGCTATTGTGAATAGTTCCACAATAAACATACATGTGCATGTGTCTTCATAGCAGCATGACTTATAATCCTTTGGGTATTTACCCAGTAATGGGATGGATGGGTCAAATGATATTTCTGGTTCTAGATACTTGAAGAATCGCCACACTGTCTCCACAATGGTTGAGCTAGTTTACAGTGCCACCAACTGTGTAAAAGTGTTCCTATTTCTCCACATCCTCTCCAGCACCTGTTGTTTCCTGACTTTTTAATGATTGCCATTCCAGCTGGTGTGAGATGGTATCTCATTGTGGTTTTTATTTGCATTTATCTGATGGCAAGTGATGATGAGCATTTTTTCATGTGTCTGTTGGCTGTATGAGTGTTTTCTTTTGAGAAGTGTCTGTTCATATCCTTTGCCCACTTTTTGATGGGGATGTTTGTTTTTTTTCTCGTAAATTTGTTTGAGTTCTTTGTAGGTTCTGGATGTTAGCCCTTTGTCAGATGAGTAGATTGCAAAAATTTTCTCCCATTCTATAGGTTGCCTCTTCACTCTGATGGTAGTTTCTTTTGCTGTGCAGAAGCTCTTTAGTTTAATTAGATCCCATTTGTCAATTTTGGCTTTTGTTGCTGTTGCTTTTGGTGTTTTAGACATGAAGTCCTTGCCTATGCCTATGTCCTGAATGGTATTACCTAGGTATTCTTCCAGAGTTTTTAGGGGTTTAGGTCTGACATTTAAGTCTCTAATCCATCTTGAATTGATTTTCGTATAAGGAGTAAGGAAAGGATCCAATTTCAGCTTTCTACTTATGGCTAGCCAATTTTCCCAGCACCATTTATTAAATAGGGAATCCTTTCCCCATTTCTTGTTTTTGTCAGGTTTGTCAAAGATCAGATGGCTGTAGATGTGTGGTATTATTTCTAAGGGCTCTGTTCTGTTCCATTGGTCTATATCTCTGTTTTGGTACCAGTACTATGCTGTTTTGGTTACTGTAATCTTGTAGTATAGTTTGAAGTCAGGTAGCATCCAGCTTTGTTCTTTTTGCTTAGGATTGTCTTGGAAATGCGGGCTGTTTTTTGGTTCCATATGAACATTAAAGCAGTTTTTTCCAATTCTGTGAAGAAAGTCATTGGTAGCTTAATGAGGATGGCATTGAATCTATAAATTACCTTGGGCAGTATGGCCATTTTCACGATATTGAGTCTTCCTATCCATGAGCATGGTATGTTCTTCCATTTGTTTGTGTCCTCTTTGATTTCACTGAGCAGTGGTTTGTAGTTCTCCATGAAGAGGTACTTCACATCCCTTGTAAGTTGGATTCCTAGGTATTTCATTCTCTTTGAAGCAATTGTGAATGGGAGTTCATTCATGATTTGGCTCTCTGTTTGTCTGTTATTGGTGTGTAAGAATGCTTGTGATTTTTGCACATTAATTTTGTATCCTGAGACTTTGCTGAAGTTCTTTATCAGCTTAAGGAGATTTTGGGCTGAGACGATGGGGTTTTCTAAATATACAGTCATGTCATCTGCAAACAGGGACAATTTGACTTCTTCTTTCCTAATTGAATGCCCTTTATTTCTTTCTCTTGCCTGATTGCCCTAGCCAGAACTTCCAACACTATGTTGAATAGGAGTGGTGAGAGAGGGCATCCTTGTCTTGTGCCAGTTTTCAAAGGGAATGCTTCCAGTTTTTGCCCATTCAGTATGATATTGGCTATGGGTTTGTCATAAAAAGCTCTTGTTATTTTGAGATATGTTCCATCAATACCGAATTTATTGAGAGTTTTTATCATGAATGGCTGTTGAATTTTGTCGAAGGCCTTTTCTGCATCTATTGAAATAATCATGTGGTTTTTGTCTTTGGTTCTGTTTATATGCTGGATTACATTTAATGATTTGCGAATGTTGAACCAGCCTTGCAACCCCGGGATGAAGCCCACTTGATCATGGTGGATAAGCTTTTTGATGTGCTGCTGGATTCGATTTGCCAGTATTTTATTGAGGAATTTTGCATCAATGTTCAGCAGGGATATTGGTCTAAAATTCTCCTTTTTTGTTGTGTCTCTGCCAGGCTTTGGTATCAGGATGATGTTGGCCTCATAAAATGAGTTAGGGAGGATTCCCTCTTTTTCTATTGATTGCAGTAGTTTCAGAAGGAATGGTACCAGCTCCTCCTTGTACCTCTGGTAGAATTCGGCTGTGAATCCGTCTGTTCCTGGACTTTTTTTGGTTGGTAGGCTATTAATTATTGCCTCAATTTCAGAACCTGCTATTGGTCTGTTCAGGGATTCAACTTCTTCCTTGTTTAGTCTTTTGAGAGTGTATGTGTCCAGGAATTTATCTATTTCTTCTAGATTTTCTAGTTTATTTGCATAGAGGTGTTTATAGTATTCTCTGATGGTAGTTTATATTTCTGTGGGGTCAGTGGTGATATCCCCTTTATCATTTTTTATTGCGTCTATTTGGTTCTTCTCTCTTTTCTTCTTTATTAGTCTAGCTAGCGGTCTATCAATTTTGTTGATCTGCTCAGAAAACCAGCTTCTGGATTCATTGATTTTTTGAAGAGCTTTTTGTGTCTCTATCTCCTTCAATTCTGCTCTGAAATTAGTTATTTCTTGCCTTCTGCTAGCTTTTGAATGTGTTTGCTCTTGCTTCTCTAGTTCTTTTAATTGTGATGTTAGAGTGTCAATTTTAGATCTCTCCTGCTTTCTCTTGTGGGCATTTTGTGCTATAAATTTCCCTCTACACACTGCTTTAAATGTGTTCCAGAGATTCTGGTATGTTGTATCTTTGTTCTCATTGGTTTCAAAGAACATCTCTATTTCTGCCTTCATTTCGTTATGTACCCAGTAGTCATTCAGGAGCAGGTTGTTCAGTTTCCATGTAGTTGAGCGGTTTTTATTGAGTTTCTTAGTCCTGAGTTCTAGTTTGATTGCACTGTGGTCTGAGAGAGAGTTTGTTATAATTTCTGTTCTTTTACATTTGCTGAGGAGTGCTTTACTTCCAACTATGTGGTCAATTTTGGAATAAGTGCGATGTGGTGCTGAGAAGAGTGTATATTCTGTTGAATTGGGGTGGAGAGTTCTGTAGATGTTTATTAGGTCCGCTTGGTGCAGAGTTGAGTTCAATTCCTGGATATCCTTGTTAACTTTCTGTCTCATTGATCTGTCTAATATTGACAGTGGCTTGTTAAAGTCTCCCATTATTATTGTATGGGAGTCTAAGTCTGTTTGTAAGTCTCTAAGGACTTGCTTTATGAATCTGTTTGCTCCTGTATTGGGTGCATACATATTTAGGATAGTTAGTTCTTCTTGTTTAATTAATCCGTTTACCATTATGTAATGGCCTTCTTTGTCTTGTTTCATCTTTGTTGGTTTAAAGTCTGTTTTATCAGAGACTAGTATTGCAACCCCTGCCTTTTTTTGGTTTTCCATTTGCTTGGTAGATCTTCCTCCATCCCTTTATTTTGAGCCTATGTGTGTCTCTGCATGTGAGATGGATCTCCTGAATACAGCAAACTGATGGGTCTTGACTCTTTATCCAATTTGCCAGTCTGTGTCTTTTAATTGGACCATTTAGTCCATTTACATTTAAGGTTAATATTGTTATGTGTGAACTTGATCCTGTCATTATGATATTAGCTGGTTATTTTGCTCGTTAGTTGATGCAGTTTCTTCTAGCATCGATGGACTTTACATTTTGGCATGTTTTTGCAATGGCTGGTACCTGTTGTTTCTTTCCATGTTTAGTGCTTCCTTCAGGATCTCTTGTAGGGCAGATCTGGCGGTGACAAAATCTCTAAGCATTTGCTCATCTGTAAAGGATTTTATTTTTCCCTCACTTATGAAACTTAGTTTGGCTGGATATGAAATTCTGGGTTGAAAATTCTTTTCTTTACGTATGTTGAATATTGGCCCCCACTCTCTTCTGGCGTGTAGAGTTTCTGCCAAGAGATCTGCTGTTAGTCTGATGGACTTCCCTTTGTTGGTAACCTGACCTTTCTCTCTGGCTGCCCTTTACATTTTTTCCTTCATTTCCACTTTGGTGAATCTGACAGTTACATGTCTTGGAGTTGCTCTTCTCGAGGAGTATCTTTGTGGTGTTCTCTGTATTTCCTGAATTTGAATGTTGGTCTGACTTGCTGGGTTGGGGAAGTTCTCCTGAATAATATCCTGCAGAGTGTTTTCCAATTTGTTTCCATTCTCCCCATCACTTTCAGGCACACCAATCAGACGTAGATTTGGTCTTTTCACATAATCCCATATTTCTTGGAGGCTTTGTTCATTAGTTTTTACTCTTTTTTCCCTAAACTTCTCTTCTCACTTCTTTTCATTCATTTGATCTTCAATCACTGATACTCTTTCTTCCAGTTGATCGAATTAGTTACTGAAGCTTGTGCATTTGTCACGTAATTCTCGTGTCGTGGTTTTCATCTCTATCGGTTCATTTATGAACTTCTCTGCATTGATTATTCTAGTTATCCATTCTTCCATTCTTTTTTCAAGGTTTTTAGTTTCTTTGAGCTGGGTACGTAGTTCCTCCTGTCACTCTGAGATGTTTGATCGACTGAAGCCTTCTTCTCTCAGCTCATCAAAGTCATTCTCTATCCAGCTTTGTTCCATTGCTGGTGATGAGCTGTGTTCCTTTGGAGGGGGAGTTGTGCTCTGATTTTTTGAATTTCCGTCTTTCCTGCACTGCTTTTTCCCCATCTTTGTGGTTTTATCTGCCTTTGGTCTTTGATGATGTTGACGTACTGATGGGGTTTTGGTGTGGGTGTCCTTTCTGCTTGTTAGTTTTTCTTCTAACAGTCAGGACTCTCAGCTGTAGGTCTGTTGGAGTTTGCTTGAGGTCCACTGCAGACCCTGTTTGCCTGGGCATCAGCAGCGGAGGCTGCAGAAGATAGAACATTGCTGTACAGGAAATGTTGCTGTCTGATTCTTGCTCTGGAAGCTTTGTCTCAGAGGTGTACCCAGCTGTGTGAGGTGTGGGGTGTCGGTCTGCACCTAGTGGGAGATATCTCCCAGTTAGGCTACTCAGGGGTCAGGGACCCACTTGAGCAGGCAGTCTGTTCATTCTCACGTCTCAACCTCTGTGCTGGGAGAACAACTGCTCTATTCAAAGCTGTCCGACAGGGACATTTACATCTGCAGAGGTTTCTGCTGCTTTTTGTTTAGCTATGCCCTGTCCGCAGAGGTGGAGTCTACAGAGGCAGGCAGGCCTCCTTGAGCTGCGGTGTGCTCCACCCAGTTCGTGCTTCCAGGTGGCTTCATTTACCTACTTAAGCCTCAGCAATGGTGGGCACCCTTCCCCCAGCCTCGCTGTCACCTTGCAGTTAGATCTCAGACTGCTGTGCTAGCAATGCGGAAGGCTCTGTGGGGGTGGGACCCTCCAGGCCAGGCATGGGATATAATCTCCTTGTGTGCTGTTTGCTAAGACCCTTGGTAAAGTGCAGTATTACGGTGGGAGTTACCCTATTTTCCAGATGTTGTGTGTCTCAGTTTCCCTTGGCTAGGAAAAGGAATTCCCTTCCCCCTTGAGCTTCCCAGGTGAGACGATGCCTCGCCTTGCTTCTGGTCTCACTGGTTGGGCTGCACCCACTGACCAGCACCGACTGTCCGACATGCCCCAGTAAGATGAACCCAGTACCTCAGTTGAAACTGCAGAAATCACCTGTCTTTTGTTTCACTCATTCTGGGAGCTGGAGGCTGGAGCTGTTCCTATTCGGCCATCTTGGGCAACCCCCATGATTATCATCTCTTGGCTCGGCATTGGCTGGAACATTGTCATTTGTGACTTTTCCATTTCTAACAAATGGTTGATATAGTTCACATCTAAATCTTTTTTTATGACAATACAATTTATGAATATAATGCAAGTCTTTGATATTTTCCTAATAAAATTCCAGTCTTACAACAGTAAGCACAATACAATAAACATAATTAGCATTAAAAAGGCATTTTTAATAGACAAAATGTTGAATGAATAAATGATTTAATAGGTAGGTCAGTATGACACAGGATGTTTCTTGGTCATTTTGCCAGCCAGGGACTTCGGGCTGGCGATGTCCCTGCCTGGGCCTTTCTTGGGCACGCTACCTGCTACAGGAGGTGCCCCACCCACTTGGCTCACCCAGGCTGAGTCTGGCTTGTGTACTGGCCCAGCCTCCTATTGGGCCAGGCATGCCCCAGCTTATCTGTGTTATAGTTAGTACCTGTATTTGGCAATTCCTGAGCTCTTGTCCCACATCTAAGAAGAATGAGGCTATGCCAACAAATGAAGAGTGAGGAGGGTGGATAAGAACTTTATTGGGTGATGGAACAGCTCTCAGCAGAAAAGGGAAGTAGGGGTAGACTCTCACCTGCACAGTAGGATGGTTTCTCCTCTCAGTGTGGCTGAGTCTGGGACTTTTGTGGGCTCAGAACAGGGGAGTGCATGCTCATTGTTTTGTGAGTATGCAAAGAAAGGCTAACGCAAAGGCACCACTCAAAGGCAGGCACAACAGTGCAGAAAACCAGTTAGTAAAGAGTAGATAGATGTAAAATAGGTGAAGAATGGGGCTGAATTAGAGGAAAGAATGTCAAATGGGAAGACAGATTCTCAGTCTGGTTTGTGGATTTACTCGGGACTTGTAGCTAGGCTTTAAAGTGTCTTCAGCTTGAAGGTGGGGTTTCGCTGGGGACCTGCCCCTATCTGCCTAGGCATTTGTCTGCCTCCTGCCACTATCAGTGACAGAGTAGGACAGTAAAATAATTATAAATGTTTAGATTTTCATTTGAAATACATGTCAGTAGTAGAATTACATTGAGATATGATCTATCCAATGGGGAAATTCTTAGAATCAGAGCACTGGGAATTCTTAGAATGAGAGGTGATATCAATCATTTTGTTCAAATCCTGTCTTTCTAAAGATGAAAATTTAAAAAAAAAAGGTCCAATGACATGTCTTCTTGTATTTCACACAAGATAGATACTGTATTCACACACAGTCTGCTTACATGATTTCTTGACAAGTATTTCTTCTTTATACAACACTAAAAAATCTTGCAATTTGATTTAGTTAAAAATGATGAAACAAAATGATTATAACTGAAAACATATTCCTGCATATAGGCTTTCTGCAGTTGTTTCCACTTATACCACGTGATCTGAATACATGTTTCCATAGAATGGAATTCTAAAACATTTTTATCTTGCTGTTCTGTGTACTAATAGTTCTGTTTATGGGACTGGCTCAATTATTATTGATCTCTAAATTTTATACTTTTGATGACATAGTGTCATCTTGTTCTTAGCTGCAGCCCTGGAGTCTCAGTAATTGACCTAATAAGAGAAATAAAAGTAGTTATAATTTCAAGGATCATTTAGGTATGGTTAAATGACAAAGGGTCAAGATGTAATTTCATCCCTTGACAGAATTAACAATAGTGGAACTGCAGTACCTTTGGCCCTGGGAGATGGTTAACACAACAAAGATGGCCATTATATCTGCATCTCAATTTTAGCCTTAAAGACATTGTAGTAGACCTTCTTCTTTAATGGCTTGTTCACACATTCTATTCACAACTAATTTCTTTGTCCCTTGTCTTTGTCCCCTGAGAAGGAGGTTTGGCCACAGAATATTCAGCACCTCAGATGCCATATAAAGGCCATTTCTCCTTGGAAGTCTCTCAGTGGCTGTCAGTTTGTGAATAGCACCCCCAAAATTATGTCTTTTAAGTTCCTCAATTTTTCCACACAGGCCTAAAAGTCAGCCAGCAGCAATTATGCCAGGCCTAAAAAATGCAGCCTGCAGGGGTCAACACCACTGTGATGTAGAACAGAGTAGAAGAAGAACAAGAAATAGACCTCGGAACAAACAGGCCACAGAGAAGTACATGTGGTGCTACCTGAATGCCTACAAATCGAAATTAAGGGGGTGCTTAGGAAAGAAAACCTGCTCAGATCAATGGGGTATTCCGACTACTGAGGAACTCATCAGAAGGTTCTCTAATAACACATCTCATGAAACCCAGCATTAATTTTTGTATTTTTATATTTTACAGGTGTTTATTGGAGCTCTTTTCCTAGAACTGATAATTGGATTCATGGTATTCTGGAGAGCAAGGTGTTTATGTGATTTAATGGTAGAGAATAGTCCTCTGGCATAATTTCTTGGTAAACCTGTGATAATTTCATTTTGTTCCTCTAGTTATTTCTGTGAAATCCCTTTCTTGAGTGGCATTTGGAAAATCATTTTTGGAATAAATGAATATCATGCTGGACATGCACAAAGTTGTAGATGGGAAACACCATAACACCATGACTGCTGCTCATTGTGAACCCTTCCTTTGTGCATGAGGGTGTTGAGGATCAAGGTGGTGAAATTGTTTGCCTAAGGTGACCATAAAGCCTTGAGAACCTATATAGGATTGTGAAATAAACACATTCCAAATCCTAGGCTCTGTCCCCTACTTTGTAAGCATGGGAAAATTCTCTCATCATTAGAATTTCAATTTCTTCATGTATATGAGAATAGTAGTGGGACTTACATCACAGAGTTCTCAAAAGAAATAACTGAGATAATGTATATCAAGGATCATTGATTTGTTTTCTGTAACGGGCCAGGTAAGTAAGTATTTAGGCTTTGTTGGTCATATGGTCTCCGTTAGAACTACTGCATCTGTGCCATTGTAGAGGAAGACAACAATAGATAATACATAAACAAATGATTGTGCCTGTGTTCCACTAAAACTTTATTTACAAAAAGAAGTGGACAGCCTGGGGGCCATAGTTTTCGTCCCCTGATCAATATCATTTGTTATAACGTATGACCGAGAGTAATGATTTAATACATTTTGTCAGACATTATTCTCATTTTTAGCATCATTTCTATTATCATATTTAGTCAATGAGTGAAGAAAATCATTTCTTTGTTTAGTTTTTTAAAAATTAAACTTTTCCTGGTATCCCTGGGATTATCTCCTGAGATTTCTTTACCACCACTTACAAGAGGACTTCCTCATTTCCTGGCTGTTCCTCTCTTGGGCACTGTGAGGTGTTCTGGGGAATGCAGATAGGTCTCCTTCTGAGGATGAAATGCCCTGTAAAAGATTTGGAGTCTCCATGAATCCCTAATAACAGAGTTTAACACTTCAGCTCCTGCTCAAGATCAGAGGTGCTGAATGTGTAAAATGAAACTGTTGTTTGGTTCCCTCATGCAAGCAATACCATAAGGTTGTGCAACCAGTACAGAGAAATGGCAACCCAGATCTGTCAGTGAGGAGACAGAAAAGCAGTGTAGAAGTGTGTGGGCAGAATTAACGTAGAGATTTTACTCTTCTGAGACTCAAATATAGGGCAGACTAAAAAAACGTGGGCAGTGGCAAAATGTGTTAGAGCAATGTCTGAATTATCCTGTAGGACAAATACAATTTTCTATAGCATCTATTTCATGACACAGCATTTCTGATGTACAACTATTACAATAAAACATTAATAGGATATATAAAGAAGAGATAAAAGTCTAGCTCTAGCAAGAAGAATCTAGGTCATACATAGTGATGCTAGAAAAGTAAAAATCACAGCATGCAGTAAAGCCATTCTTAGTGGGGGATCTGGAATGAATGACCCCTTTTGGGTTACCTGGTTTGACTTGCTTCTCTGAGTTTTTACAACTGTTAAAATTACTGATGAAACTCTAAAAATAATAGCAAGATCCATAATAATGTCCACAAAATAATTACAGTATCAATACCAGCTTTGAGTCAGTCTGTGACAGTCAGCTGCCATACTTCAACAAAGAGACTTTAAAGAGAGCAATGAGGAAGTAATCTCCCTCTGAAATTTAGCACTTCAAAACTCTGTGAGGTAATTAATGGGCATAGAGTCATAAAATAAAATTGTTTTGAGAATAAAGCCTTAATTTTTAATGCAGGTCAAAATTTCTTGGAGCATTGTGAAAGGCTCTGCTTGCTACACAGTTTCTAAGAACATATTGTTCATATTTAATGGATCTTTAATAAAGCTTCGGCTCTTTCTCCTCATTAAGAAATATACTGGAGAGGGGCTCAAGATGGCTGCTTAGATGCAACTAGTATGCGCCTTACCCACAGGCAGGAAGTGAAATAGCAAGTAGATACTCAAATTTTAAGTAGATCATCTCAGAGAGAATACTGGAATTCAAGAAAGAAGTGCTGGGAAGCAATGAAAATGAGCAAAAGAGATTGAGGCAGACTGCTTGTCCAAGATCAGCTGGAAAGTGGGGGAAGCTCCCAGACTCAGGGAAAGGGTATGAGAAAGTCCCCCAGGGTTCACACTCATGCCACAGTATTTCACAATCCTAGCTATAGGAGAACTTCTCTATCCAGGTGGGCCCTAAGACTAACATAGGGAGCTACCTAGAGATTGCGCAGAGTTCTGGAACACGTGGAATCCCATAAGCTTCTGAGTATTGAGCAGTTGCAATTGGTACCATTCTGATAGCCAAACCCACAAGGGACCAAGCCTTTGGACAAAGTACTATGTCCTTCCCTGAGGCCACTGCTAATGCCGCTGCCACCACTGAGCCAAGAAGGGAGAGGGAAGGCTGAACACCTTCCCATGCCCTGAGGACAAATCCCATTGCCACTGCTGCAGGCAGCTGTGGGACTGAGGTACAAGGAATCTGCATATCCTCCCTATGCTGCTTTCACTGAGACTGGCCTTACCCTTCCTGGTGGCAGGCCCACAGTATAGCTGCTACTGCCCACACCTGAGCATTCTGCCAGTGAACTGGGGACCACTCTAATTCTGCCTGTAAAATCCAACATGTAAACACAATGCTGGGGGCCTGAGAACTAGTATGCTGGCCTGGTCTTATCCTTTCAGTAATTGAACATGCTTTCCGTGGGCCTGAAAATTGCCCAGCCTAATTCACTACTGTTAGCACCAGAGAACTGCTTCTGAGGTTTGAGGTTGGGCTGATATCATCATAGCTGACACCTACTTGCACATGCTACCAGCAGGACAGGTTCCTGGGCTTCCCAACCTGTTGTAGCCACTGCCAACACTAAAATAGATCACTTGGATTCCAGTGGGTTGTTCCACCGTTGCCACTGTCACCACCCACATCACATCAAACCTGCCCACATATTCATCCCACTCTTGCTTATGTGGAAGCTCAAAAACCAGACCTCCTGGGTCCACCAACACTGGTGCCAGCATAAGTGATCCAGGGACCCAAAGAGAGGCATGCTCAAGTCACCATTGCCACCACTGAGGCCTGAAGACTGGCCCATATGGCACCCTAGTCCCCAGCAAAACTGCACCACAGCCTCCACTAATAACCAAACCCTAAGCCACTGAAGGAATCACAGATACCACTGATGCAGTTTACAGCTGAGAAAAATCATAGAGAAAACACACAAATACATGCACCCAAAATCAAAGCCAAAGCACCATATCCAATCAATAACATATGTATACCTTCTGAAAAAAAGTCCTCCCCTATGAAAACAATTGTATAAATTCGAAGAAGCGATCATTACACAGATGCACAGGTATGAGTGTAAGGACAAAGGAAACGTAAAAAGCAAGGCAACTTGACACCTGAAAGGAACTCATAATTCTCCAATCAAAAATAAATTGTTAAAATCTCAGGTAAATAATTCAAAATACTGATTTTAAAGATACAAGAGAATTCTGAAAAACAATACAGATAAATTTAAAATATGTATAAATCAGGATATGAATGAGAAATTTACCAAAAAGGCAGATAAATAACCAAATAGAAATTCTAAAACTGAAGAATTTGTTAAATCAAATATAAAATGCATTGGAAAGCTTTAATAGACTAGATTAAGCAGAAAACATAATTTCAGAATGAGAAAAGTCATTGTGACATTTGGAGCAGTATAAAGTTAAATCATATGTAAAATACAATGGAAAGCTTTAATAGACTAGATCAAGCAGAAAAAATATTTTCAGGATGAGAAAAGTCTTCATGACATTTGCAACGATATAAAATGACTAAATAAATATGGTATTTCCATGGGTGAAGAAAGAACAAAAAGGTTAGATAATGTATTTAATGAAATATTAGGTGACAACTTCCCAAAACTAGCTAGAGACCTAGGATTCCAGATATAGGATGCCCAAAGATCTCCAAACATATATAATGCTCAAAGGTCTTCTTGATGACACATTATAATCAAATTGTCTAAAGTTAACGCAAAAGGAAGGATACCAAAAGCAAGAAAAGAAAAGTGTCTAGTCACCTATAAAGGGACTAACAGCGGATTTCTCAGCAGAAACTTTACAGGCCAGGAGATAATGTGATAATGTATTCAGAGTGCTAAAACAACAACAACAACAACAACAACAACAACAACAACAAAACCTCAACCAAGAATACTATTATCCTTGTTGCAGAGTTATTCTTCATGAATGAAAATAAAGCCTTTCCCAGAGAAGCAAATTTTGAGGGAATTGATCACTCCTATGCTGGTCCTACATGAAATGCTCAAGGGAGTCTCAAACTTGGAAGTGAAAGGATGACAACTACCATCAAAAAAATACATGAAAGTATAAAACTCACTGGTAAACCAAACACACAAATAAGGAAGAGGAAGGACACAAATGGTGTCACTAAATTATAACATCAAACCACAAAGATAAACAATAAGAGAAAATGAATGGAAGAAAAAACATGCAAAACAACCAGAAAAACAATTAACAATATGACAGTAACAAAGACTCACATATGAGTAGTAATCTTGAATGTAAATTGATTAAATTCTACACTTAAAAGATACAGACTGGCTGAGTGGATAAAGAAACGTGATCCAACTATATGCTACCCACAAGAAAATGCACTTTATCTGCAAAGGCACATAGACTTAAAGAGACGGAAAAAGATATTCCATGTAAATGGAAAGCAAAATCAAGCAGGAGTAGCTATACCAACATTAAATAAAACACACTTTAAGTCAAACCCATGAAAAATGACAAAGAAGTTCACTACATAATGATAAATTGATCAGTCTAGCAAGGGAATATAATGGTTCTAAATATATATACACCCAGCACTGGAGCATCCAGATTTATAAAGCAAATATTATTACATCTAAAGAGATAGATAGACTTCAATACAATAATAGTTGGTTACTTCAATACTCACTTTTAGCATTAGACAGATCAACTAGATAGAAAGTTAATAAAGGTGTATTGGATTTACAGTGAACTCTAGATCAAATGGACCTTACGAATTTTAAGGAACATTTTATCCAATAACTCCAGAATATACATTTTTCTCATCAATACATGAAACATCCTGTATAGACTGTATGTCAGGCCACAAAACAAACCTCAACAAATTTTTGAAAATTGAAATCATTTCAAGTATCTTCTCAGATGACAATGGAATAAAACTACAGATCAACCCCAAGAGAAACTTTGGAAGCTACATAAATACATGAAAATTAAAAATCATGCTCCTTAACAACCCTTGGGTCAATAAAGAAATTAAGATGGCAATCAAAATTTTCTTAACACAAATGAAAACAGAAATACAACTTACTAAAACTTGTGAAATACTGCAAAAGCAGTACTGAAAGGAAAGTTTATAGCAATAAATGCCTACATAAAAAAAGCAGTAAGATTTCAAATAAATAATCAATGATATGCCTTAAGGAACTGGAAAAGCAAGAACAAACCCTTTATTAACCAGAAGAAAAGAAAATAAAGATCAGAGCAAAAGTAAACAAAACACAGACTGAAAAACAATACATAGGATCAGTGAAAAAGTTGGTACTTAAAAAAAGATAAACAAAATTGGTAAGACTATCCAAGTAGAAAAGAGAGAAGAAGACTCAAATACAATCAAAATTTAAAAACGAAACATTACTACTGGTACAACAGATGTACAAAAGATCATCAGAGAATATTATAAATAGCTATGTACTAACAAACTGGAAAACCTAGAAGAAATGAAGAAATTCCTGAAAGCATACAACCTACCAATATTAAATTAGAATTAAATAGAAAGTCTGCAAAAACAGTAACAAGTAGCAAGATTAAATCAGTAATAAAAAGATCCGCAATACAGAAAAGTCTAGTATAGGATGGATTCAAAGCCAAATTCTACCAAACATAAAAGAACTAGTACCAATTCTCCTCAAACTATTCCAAAAAATTGGTGAAGAGGGAACCCTCACTAATTCATTGTATGTGGCCAGTATTACCCTGATACCAAAGCCAGACAAGGATGCAACAGAAAACTGTATGCCAGTATCTCTGATGAACGTGGACACAAAAATCCTCAGCAAAACACAGCAAACTGAATCCAGCAGCACATCAAAATTGTCATATAACATGACCAAGTGGATTTTATCTCAGCGATGCAAGAATAATTAACATATACAAATCAATAAATATGATATATCACATAAACAGAATGGAAGACAGAAACCATATAATTGTCTCAAAAGACACAGGAAAAGCATTTGATGAAATTCAGCATCTCTTCAAGATAAGCATTCTCAACGAAGAGGCATAGAGGAAACTTACCTCAAAATAATGAAAGCCATGTGTGATAAACCCACGGCTAACATCACACTGACTCGGGTAAAGCCGAAAGCCTTTCTTCTAAGATCTGGAGCAAAACAAGCATGCCTGCTTTCACCATGCCTATTCAATATAGTACTGGAAGTCCTATCTGGAGCAAGAGAAAGAAAGAAAAAGGCAATCAAGCTAGAAAAGAAAGAGTCACATTGTCCCTCTTTGCTGTTGATATAATCTTACATTTAGAAAACCCTAAATACTTCACCAATGAATTCCTAGATTTGATAAATTCAGTAAAGTTGCAGAATACAAAATCAATGTCCATCAATCAATAGCATTTTATATACCAGTAATGAGCTAGTTTAGAAATAAATCAATATGGTAATTCCATTTAAAATACCCACAAAAAATAAATAAATGCCTTGGAATTAATTTAACAAAGGAGCTGAAAGATCTTTGCAAAGAAAGCTACAAAACACTGATGAAGAAATTGAAGAGGACACAAACAAATGGAAGACATATGCTCAGAGATCAGAAGAATGAATATCAATAAGATGACCATACTGACCAAAGCAATCTACAGATTTAATGCAATCTCTGTGAAAATACCAATGCCATTTTTCACAGAAATAGAAAAAGCAATTCTAAAGTTCTCATGGAACAAAAAGTAAGCTGAATAGTCATAGCAATCTTGAGTTGAATATTTATGTAAAGGAAAATAAATTATGTATCAAAGGGATACCTGCATTTATATGTTTCTCATAGCACTTATTCACAATAGCAAAGGTATAGAATGAGCCTAAGTGTCAATCAACAGATGATGAATGCATCAAGAAAATGTGTGTGTATACTCTAAAACACACAATACTCTAATACACACAAATACTGTAAATACTCTAAATACACACAAACACACTCTCAAATACTCTAAAACATACTCTAAAATACTCTAAATACACAAAATACTCTACACATAATACTCTATAAATACACAAAATAAATACTCGAAATACACAAAATACTCTAAATACACACAAACACACTCTAAAATACTCTAAAACACACTCTAAAATAGCCATAAAAAAGAATGAAATCCTGTCATTTGCAACAACATGAAAGGAACTTCAGGTCATGATGTTAAGTGAAATGAGCCAGTCACAGAAAGACAGATGGCACATGTTCTCATTCATATGTGGGTGCTAAAAATCTGATCTTATAGAGGTAGAGAATAAAATGATAGATATTAAAGCCTGAAGGGTGTGTGAATGAGAGGGGAGGATACAAAGAGGTTGTCTAGTGGGATTTAAACTTCCTTTTAGCTCACTGATCTGATCTGCTTTATTACATTTATATTATGAAATGGGTTTCTCAATACAATCTGGTACCTGTAGTAGAAAAATTGGCAAATTTTTTTAAAGGGATGGATAGTAAATGTTTCAGGAGTTGCAAGCCATACAGTCTCTGTCACAACTACACAACTCTGCCATTAAGGAAGAAAGCAGCTGTAAACAATATGTAATGAATGGATATGCACCATGTTGCAATAAAACTTTATTTACAGAAACAAATTTTGGGCTAGATTTTGCCTGCAAGATGTAGTTTGCTTTCACCTGCTATAGTTGTTACAAATGTTTTATCTTGTGAGAACTCCAGTAGTATCTGTTGTCTAGGTTCCATTTAGTCATACAAGGGACCTTTTGTACGAAATATAGTAACTTCTAAAAGGAGGGCAGAATTTACCAATGCACCAATGAAGGGGATGGTCTCGTGAACCCTCAACATACCATCCCACTTTGATATGCCATGTTTCCTTTATATATAAGGCTGAATTAGAGGAAGGTATTTCCACAGTATAATCTTCCCTAGGAAGGTAACTTATGCTCAGGGAAGTGTGAAAATCAATTTATACAGGAAGTAAACACTTTAATACTCTGCAGACACTTAACTTTTGTTTGTTTGGTTTTTTTTTCTTTTGCAATGACATCATCAACTGTCATTGGTCCAATTGAAAGCAACATTTTTATAGAAAATCAGTGACTGGTATATATTAGGTTCTCAGTAAATATTTGTTGAATAAATGAATGATGATCACCTTAGCCTTTGGGTCATTTGTGTGTTTCTCCACACTAGCAAATTGCTTTCTAGGTCACCTCAGGGTAACTGATGGCAGTCCCATGTATTCTTTGTTAGACATATGCATTTTGATAGACACAGTAGCAAAATCTCCTAGAACCCAAACAGGCTGGACACACTTAAAATAAACACTGCAAACTCATTCTGACACTTCTTTTCTGGTATGGTAGTTATCATTCTTTCCATTCTTTAGGTTTAAGTGTCCACAGCATTTTCACTTTACAAACACCAGTCCTTCTTTTGCAATAATTCCTGTGACATATGTCAGTTCAAATAAATGAATATTTCCGTTTCCAGTTGCCCATTCACCCACGTGTCCATTCAGCACAGGCAGTGAGGCTGCCCAGGTGCTAGATGTTATGCTCGATACTGAAGAGTCAAAGACAAAAAACTCATGCTTTTTATTTAGTTAGGTAGTAGACATTTAAATAGATCATTATATACTGCTATAGTAAACTTTTTAAAAGTAGCTTATGATTATAAAGGATTGAACAGTTAACCCTGGTGGAGCCTTTGCTCCGTTGAGTTCAAAGAGCAATTTAGTTTCAATAATTAATAATAAAAAGAAAAAAAATCATTTTAAAGGAAATATCATATAGAAAGGCCCAGAGGCTTAAGCAAATGAGATACATTCAGGAAAGAATAACTAGGGGACTGCCTGAAGATTACCTGCTTAGTAGTGGCAGAAAAATGAGGGTTTTAATATAGCCAATGAAGATTTAGTATAGGCTGGGCGTGGTAGCTCACTCCTGTAATCCTAACGCTTTGGGAGGCCGAGGCAGGCATATCATTTGAGGTCAGAAATTTGAGATCAGTCTGGCCAGCATGGTGAAACCCTGTCTCTACTAAAAACACAAAAATTAGCTGGAAGTCATTTGAACCTGGGAGGCAGAGGGTGCAGTGAGCCGAGATCATGCCACTGCACTCCAGCCTGGGCAACAGAGCAAGACTCTGTCTCAAAAAAAAAAAAAAAAAAAAAAAAAAAAAAAAGGTTTACTATATACCATGCTAAGGAGCTGAAAATCATTCTAATAGGCAAAAGAGAGTCACTAAATTATTTCAGAGAGAGCGCGAATGTGAGCGTATTTTTAGTTCAAAAACATTACCTTGGGATAATTGGGAGAGTAGATTTAGAAGGGTAGAGAATGGAGGTAGGAAGACCAGTAAAGACTGTAATAATCTAGAAGAATTATGAGACCTATATTAAGGCAGTATAGAAGGGAGACTGTGGAAACCTATATTAAGGTAGTGCCCAGGGAAATAAGTCGGGAGAGAAAAAGATGAAGGTTGTTTTGAAGTGGACCCCCAGAAGATTCAATGACTGATCAGATAACATTAGATAGCAGAGAATGATGAACTACTGATGAGTCCCAATGTTGGTCATGAGGTATTTTTCTCAAGAAGTGAGTTTTAAGAAAGACGACAGGCTCATTTTTGGCCATGTTGAGTTTGAAGATGTGGTTTGGCATTCAGGTGACAGCACTGGGCAATGACTTATTTGGCAATTAAACAAGTTACCACATACTGTTTTTGATGTTTTTTATTTGATTTTTTATTTAACTCTTCTCACAACTTTCCAAGATAGAGAAAGTTAAATCCATTTTCAATTAAGATAACTGAGGTTCAGAGAAATTTAAGTAACTAGCCCAATGTTACATTAGTGGCCGACTCAATATTTTAAACTGTATCTCCCTGATTTCAATGCATCTTATTCATTCTGCCGTATGATTCAGCTTTTGGTGGAAATGAAAAGTTTCTGTGTTAATATATTGGCTGACTTATCTGATTGGACATGTATTTTATATCATTGTGTTTTCTGTACAGAAGCATTGAGTAACTGGAAGTCTTTTTTCTTATTTTTCTTGGCATTGCCTGCTGACTACACATAACATTTGATGTAATATAAATGTGCAGAAGGTAGGAATCGTTTAAAGGAGGAGAAGGTGAAAAAATTAAACAGAAAATGGAGAGAGAAAGCAATGTAAGCTTTTCTCACATTTTTATCTTCAAAATTATAACAATACAAATGAAGTAATCCATTCCTCATGCAGAGGCTGGAGGGTCAGAGGACACTCCGTGTATGTACTTTTTCTGATCCTCCCTGGTTGTACATTCAAGCGTTAGCTGAATCTTTGTGAATCCAATGGGAGAAGATATTTGGAGCCTCCCTAAAGTTTTGTGTTTGTTTATTATTCTTTGCAGGCTTCAGGGGACATACTCTGTGAAAACAGGCAGGGTAGGGAAACACTGACGTCGCACAGCATGAACTATGCAGCATGCTGCCTATGCTGTGGGCATCAGGGACATTGCCAGTTATAGGGCAGTTAGAAACACGTTTTTCTCTCTCGTTTTGAATTTAGATTGTGCTATTTATGAGAACTGATGATTGTCTGGGATGGTTTGGTGTACATGCGTCATGCATCGGAAATGTGTTTCAACAATTACTAGGTGCTTAGAGAAACAATAAAGTAAATTTATATTGATAAGAACTCCTCAAAGGGGCTGGGTTTAGCACACCTAAATGTATGATGCACTATTCACGTGGCACTTCCAAAGCACTTCCTCTCTGCTCTATCCTTATATGATAATTTTGTAATGTATTAAATAGTCAGATTTGGGAAATCTGCTACTTTTGTTTATTGAGTGCTTATGGGAGAAGAGAGATGGACCCTGGAGGGAATCTAAGTCCTGTGAGTAGATGTGTGGAGTCCGGCACTATAGAGAGTTCAGGGTGCTCTCAGGGAAGGTGTAGAAAGTGGAAAGTCTAGAATTTATGTGTGCTAGGGTCTCATTATGGCAACATGGTTGGAAGAGGAGTCTATAGGACCTTTCTTAAAGTTGTGTCTGCATGGCATATATGATAGGTAAGCTATTTACGTTATATTTAGAATAACTTGATAAAAGGAGTTGTTGCAGACGGACCCCACTCCCACTCACGCATATGTGTTGTACACATGCTCACACACAGCCACCACTAGGTGCCACACAGTGTGGTCTTAAGGTCAGAGGAGCAAGGTTAGGACCTTGGGTGCATCTCTACAAGAAATTATTCAGTCCTTTCTTCTGGACTACGATGAAGGTCACATGTGGTGTTTTAAAATTCTTTAATTTATACTTTGCTCTTTGAAAGTTTTTCCATTATGTTAGTAAAATCTTGTATTTCATGTCAATTTTTATGGCAGTGGTGTAGGTAGAGGTAAGAGATAGTGTTATAAAGGAAAACTATAAAGTAGGGTGATTATATATACATTTTTTCCAAGCAGGGCCACTTTTACAGAAAGTGATCCTCTTTGGAAAAGTGGTACAATTAATACATGTGCCAGGGCAATTGACAAAAACCAGTCTCAGGCAGACCAGTATGTATGGTCTTCCTGATATAAGGTCTGCGTGTTGAGTGGGGGTGCATCCCAGAGCAGAGGCCTTTGTCTTGTGTTAATATTGCATGGAAAGCTACTGAGTCTGTGAGTTCTAGGCTGTTATTTGGTAGAGAGCAATGGCAGTAATGTGGGATCCTCTGGTAGTTAGTTCTACGCACTCCTCTACCCTTTATTCCTTATCTTTCCATAGTATCCCTGAATAAGTCATCTCTACATGGGTTACAAAAGAAAGACATGTGAAAATGTTGAAGTCAGTAACCAGGGCAGTACGTTAAGTCAGAAAGAAATATTTATATAGAAACCCTGATTTCACTGTGCACAGGGGCTCAAAGGAGAATGAAGGAAAATAATTTCTTCCATGGATTTCTTTTATTGCTTGCTCCCTATAGAGAGGGAATGGGCTGTGGTTTTCAAGAAGTTGGTAATTTAGTAAAGAAGTTGGTAAACCGTGTACAAAGCTCCCCCTCTCCTTTCTCAGTAGGTGCCTGGGGTATTGGAGCATCTGGCAGGGGTGGGCCCTGACATCTGCTGACCCTGTTTGAGTGTCGTCACCCTCTACTTGCTATTTTGAAGGAAAATACTTGTAACTTTCTCTTTAGAAAATATAATTCCACTTAATATTCTTTGAGGTGGAAGCTGTCTCAGAAGGATAACATTATTTTGTTTCGTTGAGTTTAGATTCCAGAAATGGCTATAAAACTATCGTTTATATGATCATGCCACCATGATTTATATAGACAGAGGCCATTATACTGATTCAGTGTTCCAATCATTTTGATAATGGATCCTAATTATTACACTCTTCTAGTACCTAAAAACAATTGCAAACCAGAATGAAGACTGTTTGAAGAACAAGACTATCATACTTCTATTTTTATCACAACTCTGAATTTTGAAGAAAAAATTAAATTAGAACTGTTAATTATGCAAATCTCACATGACCTTGTGGCTGAAAGATGGACTATAGAGGCAAGGCTGTTGATAGCAATTTAAGGTTTATAGCTGTGAGAAATGTAGAAGAATCCATTGGGAGAACAAGTACTGGCTGCCAAAATCAGAGATTAAGAAGTGATCACATTTCTTTCTTCTTTGACAACTGAGGCCCAGATTCAGCCTCTTATTTGCCTTTAAGGGAGCATTCACTCACTGGACTTTACTCGCTGTTTCTCCAATATCAGTGCTTCTGGTTAGAGTTTCAAACACAAGAACATGTGGAATGGACTGTTAATTCCCCTGGCACTTGCTGATGAGAGAGAAGACACCTGTGTTCCTCAGTCTGGCCTCTTAGCAGGGAGGGAGGGCAGACTTCCCGTTCTGATCAGAATCTCTTCCCAAAGCAAGAAGAGTGATTTCTTACTTAGACTGTTACCCACTTTCTTTTCTGTATTTTTCTTCCTGCTTCTTTCTGTAATATTGTTTACTTTCTTTGCATTCTACCTTCAACTCCTCTATTTCTTCTCCTTGCTTAATCTACCCATCTTCATTGTTATTCTTGCCACTGCTGTTGTTTTGTTGTTTCTAAGAAACTCTCTTTTTATGTTTATTTTTCTTTTCTGCCTCAAGTACTTCACAGACAAATTTCTTTATAAAGTCATGGGAATAGTCAGGATTGGAATATAACTTGTCAAAAATAGAACTTCAAGTGTTTGGTGCAGCCAGGCATTACATAGTCATAGGGCCATTCTTCAAGACCCACTGACTTTCTCTCACTCTGTCATTGTCTGCAACCACATCCACATCTCCAGCAGCATCCACACCTACAGTCACATCCACACCCTCATCCACATACATAGCTACATCCACATACAGAGTCTTCCACACGTACAGCCATATCAACAGTCACAACCATGTCCTCGTCCACATACATAGCTACACCCACATACAGTCACATCTACATTCACAGTGACATCCACCCCCTCTTCCACATCTACACTCATATCCACAGTCACTTCCATATCCTCATCCATGTCCACAGCCACATCCATATCCACAGCCACATCCACAATCACAGCTACATCCACACACACAGTCACATTCATATCCTTATCTACATCTACATCCTCAGCAACATGCACATCCACAGCCACAGCCACATCTTCATTCACCTCCACAGTCTCCACATCCACATCCATATCCTCATTCACATCCACAGCAACATGAGTATCCCCAGCCACATCAACATCCTCATCCACATCCATAGTCACGTCCACATCCATATCCATATCTACATCTGCAGCTACATCCACATCCACATCCACTGCTACATCCACAGCCACAGCCTCATCCATATTCTCATTCACATCCACAGCAACATGAGTATCCACAGCCACATCAACATTCCTCATCCACATCCATAGTCAGGTCCACATCCATATCCACTTCTATAGCTACATCCACACCCACATCCACATCCACTGCCACATCCACAGCCACAGCCACAGCCTCATCCATAGCCTCATTCACATCCACAGCCACATCAACATCCTCATCTATATCAACATCCTCATCCACATCAACATCCTCATCCACAATCATAGTCACATCCACATCCACATCCACAGCCACAGCCACAGCCACAGCCTCATCCATATCCTCATTCACATCCACAGCCACATCAACATCCTCATCCACATCAACATCCTCATCCACAATCACAGTCACATCCATATCCACAGTGACAGCCACAGCCTCATCCATATCCTCATTCACATTCACATCCTCATCCACATTCACAGTCACATCCACATCCACATCCACATCTACAGTTACATCCACATCCACAGCCACAGCCACAGCTTCATCCATAGCCTCATTCACATCCACAGCCACATCAACATCCTCATCTACATCAACATCCTCATCCACAATCACAGTCACATCCACATCCACATCCACTACCACATCCACATCCACAGCCACAGCCACAGCCTCACCTATATCCTCATTCACATCCACAGCCACATCAACATCCTCATCCACATCCACATCCTCATCCACATTCACGGTCACATCCACATCCACATCCTTATCCTTGTCCACAGCTACATCCACATGCTTATTCACATTCACAGTCACACCTACATCCACATCCACAGCCACATCCACACCCACATTCACAGCTACACTAACACTCACATCCACATCCAAAGCCACATCCACAGCCACTGACCATTTTTTTCTGTTACATTTATTGTCAGTTTTAGGTTCATATCCCTACTAGGCTGGTTTAATCAGTTACTGTGTATATGGCTTAGTCTTTTTTAGATAAGTCATTCATCATTTGAAATCCTTCCACTCAGTGGTTATTCTCCAACATAGTGACGACAGCCTTCCCACTACAGTAGAATCACTTGCCTGCAAAGCTTTTAAAATTCTGATACATAGTCTTTATAAAAACTAACAACTTAGTTTTTATAAAGCTCTCTGAGTATCTGCAAAGTGCAGCCAAGATTAAGAATCTTGTACCTAGAAAGACTTTACAGCTAGCAGCTGCTTGGACTCCTCAGTATGTTTCTAAACACAACTGGGGTCTATTAAGACCACAGAGCCATGCCTCATACCAAGAATCAGGGATCAACTCTATCTTCATTCCATGTGATTTGCAGTAATATAAGGAGCACTAAGGCAATACAAAAAAAGTTAATGTTATTGTGAAATTACCATATGCCAATTACATTGTCAAGTGTTTATGTAGAGAGTATCATCCCATTTACAGATAAAGAAATTTGTTACTTAACTTCTCTCAGAAGTAACATGCCTGAAGTCACAGAGGTAATACATGGCAGAGCTTACTGTTCTGCTGATACTAAAACTTCTGCTCTTATAACAATGCACTGAATTGACTCCCTGTATTTGATAATTACAATAAAGTCGGTCTGCTTGACTAGCTTGGGGAATAATAAGTAAGTTATTATAGCTCCATGGTCCATTTGCTTTCTTCACTGAATATCTCCCACCCCTTTGCGTTTCCCTAGTTCAACGTTTGGCTACAAATAGTCCTGTTGCTCCTCACCTTCCACAGTATTTGATCCTTACACATGACCATTAATAGTTCACTCAGCTTTCATGAGTCAGTCCTCATTCCTTTGGAAGAGCCATTGGATACTGGACCTACTTGCTGATGTTGTCTCATACTATCACAGAGTCTTTGTTACTGCCCTTGTGCAAATGTACACATCATTCAAGCCTTTCACACTGGTTTTCAAAACCAACTCCCCAGAGAGCAAGCAATTGGCAATTTCTTTTGCTTAAAGAACGCATGATGCTCTCCTTCCTCCTTATTCTATATCATTAGCCCAAATGAAACAATTTTAGAATCTGCATTAGGAACTCTTGAGATTGAGTTGGTCTGTTTATGACAGAGAATATTTCAAGGCAGAATTTACGCTGCTTCAAATAAAATGGACTTGCAAGAAAAGCCTTCATCAAATCATTTATTCTGAGCCTCTCTGATCTCATGACATTTTAATGCAAGCTATAACAGTATTTGCTTCAAACTCTTTATAGTTAATGTTGTTTAAATTATTCTCTATTATATAGTTTATGGAAATATATTCTTCTATATAAAAATGAGAGTAATTTTTAGCAGCAGACTGCATTTAATATGTTAGATTTAATAAACAAAGTCACATTTGTATGTGGGACGTTTTCCCAGAACATAATCAAGTATGGCAGGATGGTTATGAGAAGCTCAGTTCCTTGATGTATGTATCAGCTTAAGAGCTTGTCACCTACCTTGACTCATTAATTCTAGTACTTTGTGAAAGTGAAACTTCCTGTTGTCTGCAAAACACTGTGAGGCATTTAACACATGACAAGCCTTTAGATCACATTGCTTCTATGACTGTGCATTCTGAATGCAAATATATCTCTGCAGTAGTGGCTGGCATCAGAATATTAATACAGGCAATGCATTCTGCACTATCACGTCAGGCTATATCTAGGATACATGTGCTTGAGGCTCATAATCTCAACTCTCAATTTCTGCTAAGTTTTTGGTAGATTTACTGGATTCTAAAATGAAATTTGGAAAGATGACTTCATACCCAAGGTCAGATTGCTTTTTAGCTTATAAATGACAACTGAACTGGCATTTTGCAAAAA
This sequence comes from Theropithecus gelada, assembly GCF_003255815.1. NCBI lineage: Eukaryota > Metazoa > Chordata > Mammalia > Primates > Cercopithecidae > Theropithecus > Theropithecus gelada. The sequence continues at coordinate 73,526,900 of NC_037681.1, read as the reverse complement.
CATTCTTTAGATAATGGGTTCTGCCCTGCTCACTGCTCTGGTTAGATCATTAGACTTTGTGGTTAAGGTCAGATTCAAGGGAAAGAATTTATACAGTGTTTCCTGAAACTGGTCTAAATTGTATGTAATGCTAATAAATAGTAATTACCCAATGCACTTCTAATGTGCATCTATTGGTGGAGTGACTGTGAAATTTTAAATTAAAAGGTAATTTTGTGAGGTTAACTTAGGAACAAATTTATGAGTACTCAAAGTCTATTTTGCTTTAAATTCCAAAGGCTGCTTATATAATTTCTTATGGGCTTATTCTTTATAAACCTTGCTTAATGCCTTGTCATCTCAGAAAGACCAGGCAGTATATCTCTTCCCAAGGCTCACCTTTTACTACCTTGTCCAGTATGACAAATTTATTTCTGATATATTTTCTTTCAATTTCTTCCTACTAGATCCCCTCAGTAAAATTCCTCCTTTCACCTCCTTCTGATGTTTTTGCTAACTCTAAATGATATTTTAGCTGACATTAATTTAGGTTAATTGACCCTGGAAACAGTTGGTTTAAAACCGACAAACGTTTAAGAGTAGTTGTGATTTTCCTCTTAATATTTATGGAAAATAGATTAATGTTTGACAAAACTATAAGCTATTTGGAGACCCATATTTGTATGTATAAAAAATTCATATGAAAATTCAAGCATATAATTCCATATAATAAAATGCCACTTATCTTAGTTACCTGTGACACAGAATATGCCCAATGTTTTATAGCGATTGTACCCTCTTCTCAAATACCCATCAGAACACCCAGGCATCCCTTGAATGGGTAAGCCTATTGATAAGGCTTAGGCAGAAGAGTTTTTATTAAAACAGGACAGTGCATGATATTAGACCTCTGAAGGAGACATATACAATGGTCTAGAGTCCTATCATGTCTTAATTTCTCATAAGGGATCCTTTCTCCAGCATTGTGTACATTCTCTGGGTGAAGAATTCTCTACTGATTGAGGTCATTTTTTTTCCCCTACATGACTATGTTTGGAATATAAACTGTAGACATTGTTTCACATTACCTGACCTCACCAATGTCCCAGGTGTTTACAATTCCCTTGGACATGACATATTTTTACAGGGTGTATCTTCTGACCAGGGACTCAAAATTTTTGAACAGATCCAAAGGACATATACATATAATGTCTAGTCTTTTTCAAGAAAGGACAGTTGGCAAATGAATACAACTGAATTGAATATATATATATATATTTATGTTGTATGAATATATGTTGTATGAATTGTATATATTGTATACAATTGTATGAATTGTATATATTGTATACATTTGTATGAATACTATATATATATAGTATTGTCTTATTTTTCTAATTCTATCTCAGACCAGTTAAAATTGACCAGAGATTGGCATTTTTCTAATCATGTACCCTTGGAAAAGTCTGTTATATTACATGCCCAGGAATTTACCTTTAACTCAATACAAGTCAAGAGCCACCACAAATTTTACCTGATTTCTATTTTATTTAAGTGCATAATATGTCCAGTCATTCATTTATAAAGATTATTGTGACAGCAGCTTATAGCTTGGAAGGAATGGGCAGAGAGGGAGAAACCTAGAAGCAGAGAAAAGACTTTGGGGTACTAAGTAATGATCCATTGAAGACTGAAAAGACCTGAATAAAACAAGAGAAGTGTAGCAGAGGATACATCAACAAGAGACATTTTTCAAGTGCAATCCATATGGCTGGGTATCAGACTGGATTTTGTATGTAAAAGAAATAGAAAAGTCAAAGATGACTACAGCATTTCCAACTTTCGTCACTAGGAGTTAGGCCATGCCACAGGAAAAAGAGGCACAGGAGAAAGAACTTCGAAATGGATTTCAGTTTACCATCACAATTTGCATACTTTGAGTGTCAGATAGATTTTTGTGTCTCTAGAGTGGCTGGACCCAGTCTCTTCTTTGGGACTCAGTTCTGCCCTGGTAGAACTGGAAGAGTTTTCTTCCCTATCGGGAAATTGCTCCATTGCCTACTCACAGAGTCAAACTGAAAACATAGAACTGTTTCTTCATTTCTCATTTTCTCTTTTATATTCACAGCCAAATCAATTACAAAGTCCTGCCACTTCTATCTCTAAAAACATTTTGAGTTTGTACTTCTCTCTGCTTTTACCCCTATTATCTTGGATGGTACAACCATCTTCTGGACCACTGCAATAGTTTCCTAACAATTGCCTCCCTATTTCTTCTCTGAATCCTTTCCTTTTTCAAGCAAAAGTCAAAGTGCTGTTTTGACATACAAATCAGATTATATCACACCTCTGCTGAAACCCTTTAGCAGATTCCCATTTCAGGCAGAATAATATTTGGACCATTTATCATAGCCTGCACAACTTTTCAAAAAATAATTTTATATCTTTCCTTTGCCCTTATCCAGTACCTTTCCACCTCATTCACTCCTCCTCAACCACATTACCTCCTTGCCAGCTCTTTGCTGTGTCCCAGCCACATTGAAAGTTTATTCCTGCCTTGGGATCTTTGCTCCTGCTATTAGCTCTGCCTTTTACATCCATATTGCCATATGGCTGACTCCTTGGTATTCATTAGTTCTCAATCACATTTGAACTTATCAGAGTGATCTTTCCTGACCTCTCAAATCAAACCACCATTTTTCATCTTCACATTATCCTTTTTAATGTTTTCCAATTTATCTTTTAAATGTGTGTGTATATATATATGTGTGTGTGTGTGTGTGTGTGTGTGTAGTCACTTAGGATCTCTTTTCTGCAGTCTAGAATGTTAAGTTCTACAATAGCAGTCATCTTGCTTCTTTGTTTACTGTTACTGTTATATACAAATACCTTGAACAGGTTGTGACATAGAGTCAGCACTCTATATTTGCTCAGTGAATGTGTGATGTAATTCATGAGTTAGGATAAATCTAACCAAAAGGAAGGGATGCTGAGAGAGTATTCATAGGCTATTCTAAACTAACTTCAGATGCCTCTAACCATGGTAAGGAGTCCTTCTGAGTCTGGATAGTACAAGAAGCTACAGGAGATAACAACAACCAGGTACCTGTCAGAAAGAGGGTAGAGACAGACCCAGACAAACGTTTTTCCTGGCCAGTGTATTAAACCCATTCTATTCTCTGCCCAAGTATTGCCTAGCTTGCACACTGACATCCACATCAAAGAAACTCAAAGCCTCATTTCCCCATTTAAGCAGAATGAACTGTGCTTACTTGAGTCCCCACCTGGCCATCCTGTTCTATGCCTCCATGGCTATTATCTTTTCCTCGTAGTCTTCCATAGCTACTCTAGCCAGGACTTTCAGATCTTTCAGAACCTTGTCATTTGCTCTACCATGACTCAAACTAGACAATTTTAAAACATTGCGAATTGATGTCATCAAAGGTTTAACAGTTTCACTTTCAGCTGGGCCCTTGTGCTGCTTTTAATTTTCTTTTACTCCACCTTAGTCTATTTTATTATGTCCACATATGGATTTTTAGGAGCAGCTTTAACATATCTATATGGAAGAGCAAAGGGTTGGTAATCTGGTTGGAAGGAGAGCCTAGAAGACTTACCGTGAATGTACATTTGCATAATAGCATTTTGTTTGCATTTAGTTTGTATATCAGTAAAATAGCAGAAGTATCTGAAGAGACTTTCAGTCATGCTTACATTAAGATTGAGAGACAGTTCACAGTCCATCCATGTTCGTATCTATTATTCATATCTATCATTATCATTACTTGAGTTTGGTGGTGGCTCCCTAGACACCATGAAATGCTAAACCTTATTCTGCCCAAGCAGTCTCTTGGCTGCACTACTCTAAATTTTCTATATCTTTATGATTCTCCTGGGTTCTCATTCTCCAGTAGTAAACTCTTCTCTTTGGAGCAAACAATAAAGATATCAGGCACAAAGACATACATGCTCAAATCCCATTTCTTCTTCTTCTAAACTTACCTGTTTCTTTACTTTGTAGTATATTTCTTACCACTTGTTTCAAAAAGAGAAACACCACTGCTCTCCAAGACAAATTTCCTCACGTGGGGTTTCATCCTGTTCCTTATCTCCTTTGTGATCTTTTCCCATCAATCATACCAACTTTCTTATAATTTCAATATTTCTCTTTATATTACTTTCTTCTCTTCAGTCTTACAAATATGACCAAATCATAAATATTGCACAGAAGATCCCCTTTTGCCATTTCCTTGGTATAATTTACTTTTCAATCCATCATAATCTTTAGAGAAATTTTTATTGCAAAGATCATTAATAACTTCCACCCTAACTATGCTTGACCTTTTCATATAAAATGACTATTGACTCCATCCCATATTCTTAAAATTCTCTCTTATTTGACTTAGATGTTATCATTCATTTATTTATTCGTTCATTTATTCCTATATTCATCCTGCGTTATCAACCAGGAACTGTTGCTAGGTCCTGGTGACATAGTAATAAACTAGATGATGTTTTTAGAACTTCGACGTAAAAAAGGAATAAAAAATAACCAATGCCATACATGCTTTTATTAATGTATTTACAGAGCACTATGTGGGCAGAGAGGAAGGAGAAGCTGACTTTGTGTGTTAGTTAGGGGAGGAGGTTCTAGAAAATATTCCCTAAGTAAGCCCTCTGAGTTGAGTCCTTGAAGAATACCAGTTTTCAATGATATACAGCAATGAGAATAAGATAATTAGAATAAGAGAGTTCCTTCAGTTTAGAGAAGCAGCTCACACTGAGGCACAGAGGTGTGAGAGCACACTGACTTCAGGGGCTGCTAACTGGAGATGCCTTCATTATGGAACTAGAAGGAGAGTAAGGGCCATATCCCAGAGCACTATGTATGGCATGCTAGAGCACTTAGACTAAAGCAAGTGGAAGCTACAGGAACGCTTAGTGGCAGGATCAGATTTGCACCTTAGGTGTATCACTCTGCCTATGGGATGGAAGGTTGAATGCAGTTAGGGGAGAGAAGGAAGAAAGCAAATAGCTAATATGAAGACAAAAAACTATCTGAAAAAGGCAACCTGGAAACTGTAATGTCCCACTATGGTTTAGTGGTTTTATGATGGGAATAGATTGGTCTGGAATGATTCCACAAGAACAGGACTAAGACAAGTCTGTAACTGGTTGTAAGTAGTCCCAGATTCCCTTTCAAGGTTCTATTCTGAATTTTCCCTTTCTATAGAATTACTTTGATTACTGCTCCAAGAAAGATCTTGCTGTATTTTATATTTGGCTTATGTTTCCTTTAAGTGTTCTTATATCTCTACCCCAGGGAGAATTTTCATCTTCTATCTTAAAGTTAATTACCTCTAGGGAGGCTCCTATGATTCTATATCCCCTTGTATGTCTGTATTTATATCTGTATTCATTTATGTGTATATGTATTTCTATATGTATCACAGCACTCAACACTTTCAGAATAGCCTATGGTGAGTGTATCTCTGTGTGTTCTAACTATATTATGAGTTTTTTGCTTTTGTTCATTAGACAAACATGGTTTTGCACTAGGATTATGCACTGTTTTGCACTAGGAAAGTTCTAGGATTATGCCTGGAACACAGTAGTGCCTTAATAGGTGTTTTTTTGAGTTGAATCTCAGCTATCTTGACCAGTATGATATTGTTTTGCTGAGTGTTTTAGAGAAAAATTAAAAGTAAGACCTTGAAAATAATTGAAATAATGAGAAGACAAGGGAGAATTTTATACAGGTCACAATTATATCGTTAATGTTGTAAATTATTGGGAAAATAGATTATTGGGAAACTAGCCAACCATAATTTGGCTAGCCTTCTAGACAAATTGTACTCCTCTTACCGCAGGGCTGGTGACATTATTTTGTCTGTAAATGGCAGAGTAAGTCGCACAGGGATTGAGAATTGCACATTGGCTATCATAAAAGCCTTAGAAGGAAATCTGTAATTAGTAGCATGAATGCCTCAGAATCACGTAATGTAAAAACTTAGGATGATTTATGGGCCAACAACTGGACTTTAATAATCTCTGGAGCTTTCTGAAGTACACATTTAATCAGATCTTCTCCTTTCAGTAAGATGATAAACATGAAGTCAGAATAGTTAGACAAATGACTGAGAGGCCCAGGAAATCATTACACTGCTGTTAAAAATCAATCAGCCCTTGCTTGTCCTTCATGAGTGTGTTGGGTACAGATGACAGGCTATGTACCTCTGTATACCCGTGTATGGCCCTGTATAACCCTCAGTCACTAACATATTGTTATCACTCTTAATCTGGATACAAATATTTTGTTTAGTTTATTTGAGGAAAAGATAGCAATTGAGTACCAATATATTTTAAATTAAATGTTTAACAACAAGAGCAAAAATATCCCAACTATTATAATTAGTTATCTAAAAAATTCATTAGTAGTAATGTCTTTAAAATTTCAAACAAGATGTCAAACTTCAGAAATGGGATGCTGAACCAACATTTAAATTCCATCCCTAGTGCCTAAGCACTTTGTGCTTAGCTGTGTTAGCTGTCACTGCATATTAGAGCATACGGTGACCTTATTCCTATACTTGATTGCTCCTTGAACAGAAACATGTTTCCTGAGATAAATAATTGTCATCTTTATAAATATGTCTGGCGCATGTGATAATGAAATGAACACAGACAGGTATCAGCGATTACATTTTGTTTTAATTGCTTTCTGAGAAACTTGTGACATTTTGTTAAAATACAGCAAAACCAAGGAAAACATTAACTATAAATACATCTGAGTAGGTAGAGCTACTGGTATTACATAGAAATAGAGCTACCTGAGAACATCTACTTTCTAAAGTTCTTCTTGGTTTTACATGCAGAGACGGTGATTGCAATAGTTTCTTCTTTAGAGTAAACGACTTCACAAATGGAGACCAAGTGTCGTATGTTGGCAGAAAAACAAATTTACACACATTGTGAGGCACTTGTCAAGGTGTCCAAGTGAGGTATATGAAGACATCCCTAGATATTGTTAGATTATTATAAACTTTATACAGATAAATGGGCCAGGGATGGTCAGTGGCTCAGAAATCTTCCAGGAAGGAAGGAATTGGGTACTAATAACCCGTACCAGCAGTCCGTAGTCACAATAGAAACTTTTGCCAGCTAGCTAGCAAAAACACTCATCTCCTTTCCTTCATATGCCAAAGACTAGCAATTGATTCATTTCTATTTTAATTAATTTTTAAAAGCTGAATACCTTTAGGAGTACAAGTCATTTTTGGGTACATGGATGAATTGTATAGTAGTGAAATCTGAACTTTTAGTGTACTTGTCACCTGAATAGTGCACGTTGTACCTAATAGGTAATTTTTCATGCTTTATCCTCCTCTCACCCTCTCTTCTCCTGAGTCTTCAATGTCTATTATACTACTCTATATGCCATTGTATACCCGTAGCTCAGCTCCCACTTATAAGTGAGAATATGCAATATTTGGTTTTTGATCTCTAGGTTGCTTCATTTAGGATAATGGTTTTCAATTCCATTCAAATTGCTGCAAAAGACATTATTTTGTTATTTTTTTTTATGACTGGGGAGTATTCCATGGTATGTGTGATATATTACACATATATCACATTTTGTTTATCCACTCATTGATTGATGAACTCTTATATTGATTCCATATCTTCACAATTGTGAATTGTGCTGTGATAAACATGTATATGCAGGTGTCTTTTTTTTTTTTTTTTAATGTAATGACTTCTTTTCCTTTGGGTAGATACCCAGTAGGGGGATTGCTGGATTGAGTGGCAGATCTCAGCAATTGCTTTCTAATGAATTCTTCTGCCCTGAAGACTTACTTGTATTTTTTATTTTAACAATGTTTTATAGTCAATATTATATTGGGAAATAAAAATGCTTAATATAAATTTTCTTGAGCTTGCTTATCCTAGAGAATCACTTAATACATATGAGTGGTAAAGTGTAGTGTAAATAGCTTTTACATATTCTGTTTTCTACCTGAAAACAAAAACAGGAAAAATGTCAATGTTTTGCTAGGGAAGGGGTTGTATCATAGTATAGACTTAATTTTGCATGACTTGAGAACTTGCACTGTTAAAAGAAATTCCATTATTCTAACCCTTTAGATGGGAAAAATGGAGGTTCTCCCACTAAATCAGAACTATTAAGAGCTAAATCAGTACTATTAAGAGAAGAACTTATTAACTGGGGCAACATGCATATTCATACAGAAAATCGTTTTCTATTCTTCTACCTCCTTCACCCAAATTGAAGTAGATGAAATAAATGTGTAAACTAGAAATTTTTCTTAAACACTGTTGAAATCAAGTTCGTTTACTTTTAGAGTGTAAGACTACACATCAATTTAAGCTGGATATAAATACGTCTTGAAGAAAGTTGTAAGCTCTTGTCAAATCCAACTAGTTTTTTTTCTTCTTAAGCTTCTTCACATGTAATTTCTAAAAATTAAAAAAATTATCTTGAGGTAGATACAACTCAAAAAAATACGTGTTCCTCTCTGAAGGCGATTTGTTTTATTGGAATCCATGAATCTGTTTATAGCAATAAGGATATCACTGGATCAAGATACTTTACCTGGGCACCTGTGAAGAAGGTGCTTCTGAGAAATGTAGGTTAGGGCCACTTCAAGTTAGTGGATCCAGCTTAAGCAGTGAGGTGGCTGGATGGTTTACATATGGGGCACCCAGTCTTTGCCATTCCTTTCAGGATTTCCCTGGTCTCTAGAAAACCAATGAATGTGTTCTACAATGTCTTTTATCTTCTCATGACTCATGCATGACACTTAACATATGAATTCTAGACCTAATAAACCTATAGCAGACATCAGAGTAGATTGAGAAGATTATAGCCTTGGATTTAAAACACACACTTTATTCATAATAAGAGTTAGGAACTCTCAGTGCTTTCAATTGTGTTTCCAAATGCTGACTGAGAAGCAGATAATTCATATGGGACATTGGAATTTGAACACACTAGACTTCTCTAGAATAAATGAAACCTGGCAATCTGCAAAAGCTACATGAGGAATTTGCTGGGATTTTCAGTGTTATTGGATAGATAGTATTTTGTTGTTGCTGTTTTTGTTTTTGTTTTGCTTTTTGAGACAGGGTCTTGCTCTGTCAGCCAGGCTGGAGTGCAGTGGCTGTATCTCAGCTCACAGCAGTCTCAAACTCCTGGCCTCCGGGGATCCTCTCATCTTAGCCTCCCAAGCAGCTGAAACTACAGGGTTTCACCACCATAGCCAGCTAATTTAAAAAAATTTTTGTAGAGATAGTGTCTCACTATGTTGCCCAAGCTGGTCTTGAACTCTGGGTTCAAGAGATCCCCCCACCTTGGCTTCCCAAAGTGCTGGAATTACAGATGTGAGCCACTGCATCTGACCTTAGTATGGTAATTTGAATTCATTGATTGGTGATTTGGTTTAAGTTTCTAGATAGATGAAGATTCAGTATATAATAAAATATCCGCAATCTTTTCTAAGATTTAAGAGAAAAGGAAAGTGGTTAAGACTAGTTGAGTTAAGACAGCTAATATGTGCATTTTTGGTGGGAATAGGAATATAGTATGTATTTGTTAACAGTGAGCACAATTATTCTGGTAGAGAGTCTAATATTTTACCCTGTTTTTGAAATTGTGTTAGTCCATTCTTGTGCTACTGTAAAGAAATACCCGAGGCTGGGCGCAGTGGCTCATGCCTGTAATCCCAGCACTTTGGGAGGCTCAGGAGGGTGGATCATGAGGGCAGGAGTTCAAGACCAGCCTGGCCAATATGTTGAAACACCATTTCTACTAAAAATACAAAAATTAGCTGGAGGTGGTGGCACATGCATGTAGTCCCAGCTACTCAGAGGCTGAGGCAGGAGAATCGCTTGAACCCTGAAGGCAAAGGTTGGAGTGAGCCAAGATTGCGCCACTGCACTCAAGCCTGGGCAACAGAGTGAGACTCCATCAAAAAAAAAAAAAAAAAAAAGAGAAAGAAAAGAAAGAAAGAAAGACCTAAGACTGGGTTATTTATAAAGGAAAGAGGTTTAATTGGTTCACAATTCTGCAGGCTGTACAGGAAGCATAGTGGCTTCTGCTTCTGGGGAGGCCTCAGGAAGCTTCCAATACAGGCTGAAGGTAAAGCTATGGGTAAGGTGTCTCACATGGCAGGAGTGGGAACAAGAGAGAGTGAAGGAGCAGGTGCTACACACTTTTAAACAATCACATCTTGAACTCATTCACAATCATGAGAGCAGTACCAAGAGGATGGTGCTTCCCCATTCATGAGAAATCCATCCCCATGATTCAACCACCTCCTACTAGGCCCACCTTCAATACTGGGGACTACAATTTGGCATGTAATCTGGGGGGGGGACACAGATCTAAACCATATCAGAAGGCAACGTGTGACATGCTTTCTGTGCCCTCCAGTACTTACTGAGCACCTTCCCTGTGTGTGGGGAATCTCCCACTGTGAGTTTTGTCTGTCTGGGGCAGAATTTGCAGTGAGCTGAGATAGTGCTACTACATTCCATACTGGCGACAGAGCGAGACTCCATGTCCAAAAAAAAAAAAAAAAGGAACATGATTCACAGAATCTAGCTTAGCGAGATCTACCCTAGTGAGGATGATAGTGAGGGTGGTGGAGGAATATGGCACATTCGGAGGCAGCAGAGGTCAGTATCTGTGAGGGTAACCTGTTCCCAGCCTTGACCATATGAGTTGCTAAGCTTGTGCTCAGTCTTCACTGGGCAGTCATAATGGGGAGTTTGGGGACTGCCCCTAGCTCTAGCGCCTCCAAGCCTTATTCTCTGGATTCCCAGGATTTCTTGTAAGCTACTTTGCATTTTAGCATTCTTTTTTCATTTAATGAGGTGCGATGGGTTCTGTCTATTACAACCAGGAACCTTGACTAATGCTGTCTTTGTAATAGCTATAGCACTGTTCCACATTACCCTCATCCATCCATATGGACATAGCCTCTCACAAATGGAAGGAGCTTTCATAGTTACCTGGTTTGGACCCATTTTTATCATATTTTAAAAATTGTTTAGTTTCTTTCCAAAGAATAAAAAATTGAGTTTCAGAGAGCCTGAGTGCAGTAGTAGCATAGTGAAATCTCACCAGATATGGAGTCAAAAGAAAGGGGTCAGAAACCTGGGTGATGTCAGGTAAGTCGCCTAACTCTCTGCCTCAGCTCTTCCAAGTATAGAGTTGTCAGATATGGCAAATAAAAATACAGCCTGTTCCATGCTTGGGGCATAATTATACTAAAAATGAAATTTATTGAATAAAATTCAAATTTAAGTAGACATTCTGCATTTTTTTCTGACAAAAGCAGACAGAATCTCTAAAAAGACCAAGATAAGGAATGCAAAAGTATTTTTATAGCACAAAACACATTGCAATTTTTATCTACTATTATTGTCTGAGGTCAAACATCCAGTTAGTATCAAAGCAATTGTTACTTTTATACTGAGGTTCAAACAAGCTAAATAATTTACATAGGTCACAGATACTTAGCTCAGCAATATTAAAATATTTGGTAAAAGAATTAATGATTATTCTTAACTTCTAGTTCATTTAAAATAACTTATAAGACAGGCTGGACTAAAACCTCACCCTCCTTTAATTAATGATATCACAAGTATCATTTCTGCAAACATTTGTCTATGTCAATGGCACCAATTTGAGACAGTAAATTCTGATATGTGTCCTCATTGTTTTTAAAAAGATAACTCTGCAGACCATAGGCCATCCAGTCAAACTTTATGGCAGACAAATCTGTTTTGAATCTTTTCTTGGTTATTATCACAGACAATATAAAGCCAAAGAAAGACTGGGTTATAGCAGATCAGCTTTTACATATCATCTAAATCCGCTGAGAAATATTTTTCCAAAGACATAACAAAATAACCACCATTTAGCAGTGGCTTGCAAAATCTGAATGCATGAGTTTTTGCATTTCTGAAGATATGCAGAAATAAACAAAGGTAAATGAAAATATGAAGTGTCAGCTCAGCTGAAAAAAAGGAAAATGTAGATACCCCTCTCCAAACATACTACACTGTGCCTCCCATCTCGGCTCTGTTTACAACTCTTACAGAATTGAGTGCTTGTGAACTGGGGGATATTATTAAATTCCACCTGCTTTTACGGGAAAAAAAGTCTTATTTAAACCTACATAAATGCATTTTCAATATCATAGACCTTGCTTTGAAACGTGGAAGAGAAGGTGGAAGAAGAAAACAAGATGATAGTACTCCTGTGGTGATGTTGTTGCTTGATTCATGTAAACAAGTTTGACAATGACAAATACACTTTCTTTTGAAATAGTGACCAGCCAGTGCTGTTCGGAGTTTGAAGAGTACCATGTAGAGACTTTTTTTTTCTTTTAAACTTTGAGGAATTGATATTGCCACCCAAGACAAAAGCACTGAAGGTTGTTTACTTTTGAGGCTTATGATGTGTGTGTGTGTGTGTGTGTGTGTGTGTGTGTGTGTGCACGTGCATGCATAGTTTGGAAAGATACCAATATCCTACTTCTCTGTCAAGCATGGTCTGTGGGAAGTGGGAGGAAATTTAATGATCTGTTGCAATCTCTGAGCAGCCTTGAATTTTTTTTTTCATAGCTCATCTTTACAGGAAGGCTTACAGCCTTGACTGAGTCTTAGGAAGCATGTAATTGTGGTTGTCATAATGAAGCTCTGAAAGAAAGTGCAAGTCTATGAGCCTGCCTGGCTTTTGACACGACAGCCAACTCTTTCTACCATGTATTTGTATACTTGCTCTATTTCTAAAGTGGAGTGTGGGATTTTGATGAGCAGGGACTATATTTGCCTTCACTGCTGACATGTATTTAAAGTGTCATTCTTCAGCTCTTCATTTTGGTTACATCTTCACTTTGGTAGGCCTCTTCCTTACCGGTGAACAACTCAGAGTGAGCTACAGAGGCATTTTCTTTTAAATATATGCAAAGTTTTTCTAGTTTATTGTGTACTGTTTGCAGCCCATGATTTTATATAGATAGAAAGATATAGCTAGGTATAGACATAGATATATATAGAGAAATTTTGATGCAGGTAACAAAGGGTGTGCAGCAATGGCTGTTGGTTATTATAGCGCAGACATAGAACAAAGAGAAGTACGCATGGATCTCTGGCAGAAATACGAAGGCCTGTGGCAGACCTTTCTCCAAAACAGGAAAGCAAAGATGGTCACGGTGGTGTTCCATCAGTTTTTACTTTTATTTGACCATTCTCAAAGTTCAGACGACCATCTGCAGCTGGTCTGAGCTAACATGAAGTTCTGCTGTTTCCTCCCTTACTGTAGGGCAACAGACAATAGTTCCTGAGGTGTGATCTGAGGACTGGGGATCTGGAAGCATTTTCAGGGGGTCCACCAGACACTTTTGGGGGGCCTATGAAGTCCTCCCTTTTCCAACTACTACCTTGAGAGTCCAAAATGTTTCCTGTATGTCAACCCAAACAACAGATTTAATGCAGAAGCAGATATGAGAATCCAGCTATTAACACATATTTTAAAGAGACTGTGGCCGGGCATGGTGGCTCAGGCCTGTAATCCCAGCACTTTGGGAGGTTGAGGTGGGCATATCACTTGAGGTGTGGAGTTTGAGACCAGCCTGACCAATAGGGTGAAACCCCGTCTCTACTAAAAGTACCAAAAATTAGCTGGGCGTGGTGGCATGTGCCTGTAATCCCACCTACTTAGGAGACTGAGGCAGGAGAATCACTTGACCCTGGGAGGCTGAGGTTGCAGTGAGCTGAGATGCCACCACTGCACTTCCACCTGGGTGACAGAGTGAGACTCTACATCAAAAAACAAACAAAAAATTAAAACATAAAGAGATTTACAAAACTATAAACAATGCAATGCAACTTTTCTTTGTTTTTGTTTTCAGCAACATAGTTACTTCTCATCAACTATGTTATTTGTGTTAATGTGAAATTGTTAATAATTTAAAATATATTAGTAATTTATATTTTGCAGTTTCTTAGTTTTGATTTCTACTATGGTAAATATCTACAGATGTAACCCATATAAACAAAAGCTTTCTGGAGTCCTCAATAATTTTTAAGAGATCCTCAGGAAAAAAACATTGAGAGTTGCTATTCTGGGATAACACTCTAAAGCAGAAAGTGCAGACCGTATGTGAAAAGGCTAACCATAGCGTTTGGTCTGAACAGTCTATATAGTCTATCTTTGTATCTTTCTCTCTGTGTAATATACCTTTAATGTATACATACGTATGTATATATAAATATATCTACATACAGCCATGTGCTGCTTAATGACAGAGATATATTCTGAGAAATGAGTTATTAGGCAATGTCATCATCCATTAAGTGCATTTACACAAACCTGCAGGGTACAGCCTACTACATACCTAAACTGTCGAGTATAATCTATTGCTTGCAGGTTATAAACCTGTACATAGTGTTATTGTACTGAATACTGTAGCAATTATAGCACAATGATACATATTTGTATATCTAAACATATCTAAACACACAAAGCATACGGTAAAAAAAAAACTATAAATGATAAAAAAAAATAAGTATACCTGTATAGGGCAAGTACCATGAGTGGAGCCTGCAGTACTGGAAGTCACTCTGGATGAGTCAGTGAGTGAATGGTGAGTCAATGTGAAGGCCTAGGACATTATCGTACAGTACTGTAGACTTCATAAACACAGTACTCCTAGGTAACCCTAAATTTATTTACAATTGTTTTCTTCAATAATAAATTCATCTTAGCTTACTACAAATTCTGTACATTTTAAATTTCAAATTTTTAAAAATGTTTTGACTCTTTTATGATAACAGCTGAAAACACACATTGTACAGCTGTACAAAAATATTTTTTCTTTACATCCTTATATGATAAGCTTTTTATATTTTTAACATTTTTAATTTTTTTTAGTTTTTAAACTTTTTATTAAAAACTGAGACACCAACACACACATTAGCCTAAGCTTACATAGGGTCAGAATCAACAAGATGTCACTAGATGATAGGAATATTCCAGCTCCATTACAACCTTAAGGGCCCAGTGTTGTAAATCCCCTATCAGTCACTTAACTGAAGCATAGTGATGTGGTCCATGAGTATTTATGTGGACACACACACACATAAACACACACACACATACACACACACACACACACACAGAGTATATGTATATTTAATTAGACTGAATGTATTTTACATGGACATAAACTCTTCAGGTGCCAAGTTTCTATCACTTGCCCCTTTCTTTCACTTGGAGTTACTATATATTTATTTCTAACTCTGTGGCCCCATAGACATATGAATTGGTAAAGTCTTTTAGAAAGGCCCACCTGCCTTGGTGTCCTATGTGAACTGAGGATAATGAGGCCTGCTAGTGATCTCATGAGACATTTTGGAGGCTAAAATCCAAAGATGGATGTCAGAAACATGAATTGCATGAAGGAAGCACAATGTCGCAGTGTCAGTAGAAATAAATAGTAATAACCATTACCATCATTACTAGTATGATTACCTCATTTTTTTCTAATGCAATTTGAACATGCAATTCAGGAGGGAAGAGCTATAAAGACAGTCTCTTTCAGAGTAGATATTTTCTCACAGATTTTTTTCCTTGTCAATAGAGAGAAGTAGAATCTTGTGAACTAAAATGACACCTGTATATGAACTAAAATGAGGACTCCTAATTGGAAAAAAACCATAAGATTGGGAGTTATAAGATATTGATATGGTCTTCTCTTTACTAACTAGCTGTAAAAACAGATAAATTAATCAATTTCCCCTGTCTAGTTCTTTTACCTGTAAAATAAGGTTATCAGGCTAGGAGGATTTCTGAAGTTTCTTCCAGCTTTAAGATTCTACAAGCCTAGAAGAATACCTTGATTTCTCAGTAGAAACCTTTGTTCATGCTTTTCATAATTGGTTCACATTGGAAATTCAGGCTATGTCTGAAAATCGCTAGAGAAGTAGCAGGTTGTTATTTCAGATGTGCACATTTATTAAGAAAGCATCATTATATGATGGATGCCTTCAACAAACCAACCAATCAGTACAGCAGCATTTCATTTATCCCATACTGGTAGGGAATGAAGTGTTTCACATGCATGCATTTTCCAAATAATTGACACATATTCCTTTAAGAACAACAACAAAAAAAGCTGTCTTCATTACTTTTTTTAGAATTGCTTTTCAAAAACATATTCTACATTCCTGTATCCTTTAAAGAACAAGCTATAAGGAAGTCTAAACTCTGCTTCATGATTCAGGTCTGGTAAAGGCTCTTTACTGCCAAAGGCTTTTTGTACATCACAGAGGGCTTTTTGTAAACACTTGGATCTTGATTTACGGTCAATGAATTTGACTTGTAATTTCAGTAAACAATAGTTTAATTATTAAAATATGTTAAGTATGTAGCGAATACATCAGTTTTTCTTAAATTTTAAGCTCTGATTATTAAATTCACTAATAAAATCCTGCTAAATTAAAATCATAAGTCTGTAAGATTCTCTTTTACTCTTAACATCCTCAAAAATCAACTTACAAAACTATCAGTTAAAATTAACTGTGAATACTTAAATATATTTCATGAAGTAAATAGATTAGTCTTACAAAACTAATAAAATATATTTTAAGCATTTCAAACACCTGAAAACATTTAAATCTGATAATAATTTCAAAAGCATTGGCAAAAATATAGAACAGAAATATTATTGCCGTCAGACTGATAGTGTGTGTGAGAGTGTGTGTAGGCTTAGTGTTACAATAATCTTATCGGTTCCCACAGAGAAAGAATTCTCATTATCTCAGATTTGCTGATGTTAGATCAAGGATAATTTCAAGATGATTCATTGTATATCTGACTTCCCTACTTACCGCAAAGTAATTTAAAATGTAAGTTTTGAAGCGATGACCTTATGTTGAGGTTTGCTAGTCTTAGTCAATTACATTATTTTCTCTTTCTTGAAATAGTATACTTTTAGATTTTACTTCATCAGGGTTGTACAACTCAGGGTCTTGTCATTTATATATAACTCTGACCTAATGTTTAAGTTTATTTTAAAGGCATTAGGTTGAATTCTGTGATTTATAGGCATAGGTACTAACCAAAAAGTGAACAGGATATACTGATAATTTTTATTGCATATCATCCAGCTTTTCCTGTAAAATATATTTTGGAAACTTTTACCTGCCCTTCCTTCATTTGCCACTTTGATAGCTTTTGTCCAGATAACTACTCTAATTAAGTGTATATACAAATGGTCAAGTCGACCAGTGGGTGTCCATTTACTTTAGTTCACTTTTCACTTTGGCAGCTTTCCAAACATGTACAAGATTATGTTTTCTGTGCTTTATGATAATAATAAAATACTCCAGGGTCATCTTGATTTTTCTTCTTAGCAGGACGTTGAAGCAACTACTCTCCAAGGATCACTGATTTCTTTTGATAAAAAATAGAATGAAAGACAAAAACTGTGTGGGAGTGCATTTATGAATATTGGTGGTAGAAAAACATACTGTGCTGCTGAGCGCATTTAATAATAGAATTAGAAAAAGTTATTTCTCTTTGGGTCCTAATTTTACCTTAATATCGATGATTTGTTGTAAATATATTAAGTTCCTGATAAAACATGCAGTATACACCAAGATCATGTTTACATTATAAAAATTTAAAACTTTAATTTTCTAGAATTAAGTTGATTTGGAGCCTACATCTGAGCTGCAATACCCCTCTCTAATTTTGTAATTTGTATTTCTTGTCACCTTAATTAGAGTCATATTTTTGTTAAAGAGTTGCTTTGTTGTTCCGTGATGCTATAATATCACCAGGTTCTTTTGGTATAAGAGCTCTTTTTGTTCCGAAGTGATGTGGTTCAAGGCTGCTTTGCCTTTTGGGTCGATGTGTCTCCCTTTTCTCTTATTTTTTCTATGCACAACTTCTCCATAGATTCAATCTCACTTCTTCTCTGAGTCAGTTTTAACCAGGCAGCATCTAGGGAGGGTTGGCCATTCATCCAGCAGCCATGGACCTGGGTACAATGAGGTCATGGTAAGCTGTGGGAATCTGACCTGTTCTCTGCTAGTGGATGAAGCTACATCATTCAACTTCTTGCTGAGTTCCTTCACTGCAAATTCTACTTCTTCATTGAAACTAAAAGGATGATTCGACCATCGATACTGGGGAATGCAGGTTCACTGAATTTTGTCAGATTTTAGAGAATGTTTTCCTGTTAAATAGGAGAAAACAGAACAGACAAGGTTGGGCACAGGATTAAAAATCTACTTAATCAGGGTCATTCACTTTGTGACACCTGCCTTCTTAAATTCTGACTTTGTCTTAAGGTTTTGTGACACTCTTTTCCTCCATGCTACCATGCTGGCCTGAGGTGGTGAGGTTGTTTATTACATTCCGGCCCTTAGTTCTCTTTGAACTGTTGAAGACAGGCTGAAACTTTCAAAATAATATTTCAAATGCTAAAGGACCCTTAATTGGAGGTTAAATACAGAATTTACAAGAACTGTAACCTTCCAGTTTGTAAATTAGAGAGCATTGATCTCCCCTAATTAGTTTGGCCCCCAGGGCTACAGACTTTGTGGTTTTTTTGAGAAATGGGCCCTTTGCTTCCCACTGCCTAGAGCACTTTTCCATATATCCAAGCCTTTCTGAAATTTGTCATCCATATATCATTCTGAGAAGGATGGCTAGGCAGTTCTACAAAGCACCCGCTGTTTTTTGATCATTTGGTGAGTGTCCAGTCAAGATGGCATGAGGGGACATTGGCTTCAGATGTTTTTTGTTAACACATCATGGATTATTTTCAGAGAGAACCCCAAATCAGCCAATAATTCCTGAGGTCAGGCAATTTCCTAATCTACATCTCTGTTCCTGATAAAGTTTCATAATACAAATCGGGGGTTCCCAAACTTGAACGTGCCTCCTTCATCTGGAGGGCATGTTTCACCTCCTGAGGCCTGCAATCAGTCGGTCTCAGAGAATTTCATAGAAATTCTCAGGTAATGATGCTGCTTCTGGTTAAAAGCCACACAGTGAACCA
This sequence comes from Theropithecus gelada, assembly GCF_003255815.1. Lineage (NCBI taxonomy): Eukaryota > Metazoa > Chordata > Mammalia > Primates > Cercopithecidae > Theropithecus > Theropithecus gelada. Next base: position 73,507,818 of record NC_037681.1, on the reverse strand, counting down.
CAAAGGACAATTTACATCTAATGCTCAGCCCAAAGTGGAGCTATTATTGGGAGTTTCCAGCTGTCTTGCATATTTTGATTGAAAAAATAGATGTACCCAGTATACCTAAACAGAATAACTATAAAGGGAAAATGAATGTCAGGCTATTTGGAAATAGTTGCGCCCTAATTTACAATGTGGGGATAATTCAGATTCTGCTCCAATAGTCACCATTTTTATGTTTGTTCGAGGCAAACTGGATTCCTAGACAATTGAAGTTTTCTCATTCCTTTTACCTATTATTCATAGGGCTGCTGCCAGAGAATATAAATATCAACTGTAATGGTCCACATTATAGTGACTCACATTTAATCAATTCTATTTGGATGCTAGCAATTGCTTTTGAAACTTCAAGGAAAGGACAGCCAAGAGAATTAAGATCTGTATTGTCTTTTTAACTAAGTTGCTATTCCAAAGTAAGTCATGCTGCATTTGAAAAAGTCAGTAAATAGGATTATTCGAGAATCTAAAAATCCCTGCAAGGTTGTTTTGACGAGAATGTTAAATGTTACTCAATTTCATTAAATTCGCGAGCGTTCTTCAAGACCATATTTTCCAGGTGAGACTTCACAGCGTTGTAATCTCTGGGTCTGGAGGACTGCATACTTGCTTTTCTGATGTGTGAGAGAGAGTGAGCTCAAAGATTTCTTCTATTTCTTTTAGCATGAAGGATGTGCTTCCCACTTAGCAATCCCTGTCCTCCCTTGACAGTCCACAGCTCCTTTTTATTCACAGAGTGACGCCAATGTCATTACTTCTCAGTTTCTGTCTTTTGTGAATACTGGAGATCCTCCTGAGGCATGCCATCTTATCACCACAAGTTGATATTCATTTGTTTTCTTCAAGGTCCATAGCGCCAGCCTATAATGCTCATCAGAGACAGTCTCACTGTCAAAGTGGTTAAGTCGGAAGTATAATTCCTGGCTTAAAAATCATTTGGCCTCCAGCCCCTGTGTGTCTACATCCTAAAGAAAATAAATAGCAATTTTCCAAATGACTATTTGCCACTTAAAACAAAATCAGCTCTTGACAATAAACCAATTCAACACAAGCCATCTGAATCAGAAATTGCAAGTTAATATTAAAAATGTGATTAATATGATTAATATTTGTCTGAACATGTGAATACTATTTTTGGTGGCTTGACAAATAATTATAAAGGATTTGGCAGGCAGGATAAATTATCTGTGGATTAAAGCTTATTTTACCATATAACCTTTTGAAAATCTAACATGGATTAGATAGTTTAGTAAATATTTTTTTCTGAACACTGTCCTTCTTTAAAATAATTTTACTAGACAAATGAAGATTCCAAGAGTTTTAAATCATGTGTAGTAGAGATCCAGAATGCCTTATGTGAGACTTTTGGGGCTAAATGTGTGGTTTTCTTTTAAATTATACTTTAAGTTCTAGGGTACATATGCACAACGTGCCAGTTTGTTACATAAATGTGTTTTAAAAGCAGATTTTTTAGATTTTAGAAAATTATTATGGACATAAACTGTGTATTGTGTAACAGCTCCTGTGAGGTGTGGAGCAGCTTCCCACAATCTAATTTGAACATGTTTATGACAAGATGAATGAATAGTTATGTGAAGTAGAATTTTCAGAAGGACATATAAATATCAGTTCAGGTTAGGTTTTGTTGCCAAAAAGGTTATAAAGCACTTTTGTTTTCAGAGCTTTTTGGATTTCACAAGTACAGATGAGGAATTGTGAATTTGTAACACTCATGAAATGTTATCATCAATTCACTGATGTTGAATATACTCATGGTAGATATCTGGCAAATTGGGAGAGTCGCTTCCTAATTGGTATCAAAGTGAAAATGAATATTTTCTTTAGTGGAGAAGCATGGCTTTCTGTGTCACCCCATTAAAGTGTCACCTCTTTCTTCTTTCTGTGTCATCCCTGAAGTGAATAGATTAGATGTAGTTTCTGTTTATTTAATCTTGAAAAATTTGCAAAGATAACAAAAGGACGTAACATAGTACCTTGCTGACCAGAAATATCCAATAAGTAGCCATTTCATTTCAGCTTCTTACTAGCAATTTTTTTTTTTTTTCTTTTTCAACCTTTATTTTAGGTTCAGTAGGTACATGTGCAGGTTTACTGTATGGGTAAATCACATGTCGCTAGGTTTTGATGTACAAATGAGCTTATTACCCAGGCAGCGAGCATGGTACATGATAGGTAGCTTTTCAACTCTCACCTTCTCACCCTCCACCCTCAAGTAAGCCCTAGTGTCTATTCACATCTTTGTGTCCATGTGTACTCAATGTTTATCTTCCACTTATAAGTTAGAGAACATGTAGTTGGCATTTCTGTTCTTGCAGTAATTGTCTTAAGCTAATGGCCTCCAGCTGCATCCATGTTGCTGGAAAGGACATGATTTTATTCTTTGTTATGACTGTGTAGGATTCCATTGGGTATATGTACCACATTTTGTTTATCCAGGCCATCATCACTGGGCATCTAGGTTGATCTTTTCTGTCGTGACTAGTGTTGCAATGAACATATGAGTGCATGTTGATAATAAAAGGTAGAATTTTGGAGGTCCTTGTCCATATATGTAGTTATGATCCTCATGCTCAAAATGTGCAGATCAGCTACACAGTGTGGCTTAGAAATGGTCACCAGGCAGCTTATCTTCCCTTACTTGTGCCGTTTCTTTTTCTTTTTTTTTGCACAGAGGTTGATATTTTGCTAAAAATTCAAATTCAAATACTGTTTCAAGCATTACCCCTTTAGCCTGTTTTTATCTGTTGTATGTGAGGCTGTCTATCTATAGACATGGTTAAATCTCTTTGAATCCACTTCTATCTGTATTTTTATGGCTATATATGGTGCCTATTACTCATCAGTTTCAGAGTTCTGCAACACAAGTCCCATGACAATATGTTTATTCATGTTATTTCTGCAGAGTTTCCAAGGCAGAGGAATTTCTTTGTTTTCTTTTTTTTTTTCAAAGTTTATATACATATATATATACATACACACACACACATACACACGTGCACAATGTGAATAGATACTTGTCTACATAGCCTGTAAATGTAACAAATTCAGTTCTTAGGAATTTAGTATTGGGCAGCTGCCAGGAGACAGATATTAATTTCTAGCTGATGAATTCCTTGACTTCACTTTTGTTTTTCTCTAAATTTCTTTTATTTCCATTTTTAATCACTCCTTTGTCTGAAATGAACAAAATTCTCTGCTTTATGGAGCATAAGTACTTATAGCTCAAAGAGGATTACTTTAAGATTAATTATGATAATTTTGTAGCACAGCATAGGAAGTACTTATAAATGTATATGTGTGATTATGAATAAAGTATTATATAAATAATATTTTATGCAAATTTCATTTTTACTTTTTTTCTCTGTAAAGATCTGGGACTTAATGATGACTGCAGCCGGAGGCTCCATAACACTTAACCTCCAGATATAGTTCTTAGAAATAGGTCTGTTAAGAGCTGCAGATGTTTTGCATCCATGCAAACTGCATCATTCGGTTTGTATCATGTTGCTAGACTGAATTTCTTTGAAAACGGGAAAGGCACAGATGTTTCTGCTTTGAGTATTTCCCTATTAAGAATAGTTTTTGTTAATTTATGCTATTCACTACCCAAGAACAATTTTGATTTATTGTTGTGTTCCTCATTCCTCAATCTGCTTTTTATTTATTTCCTTGACTTTTATTGTGTGCCTAGTATATGTAATATCTTTTGCAAAGGCAATGTATGTAGATGACTGCAGAGATACATTTCTTATTAAATAAATTCCTTTGGTTAAATATCAAGTAAACTTCCCATAGGCCCACTTTTATAAGAACCAGCTATATTTTTAAAAAATTGACATGTAATAATTATACATACTTATGGATTACATAGTGATGGTTTGATACATTCAGAGCAGATCGGGGTAATTAACAGATTCATCATCTCAAACATTTATTATCTCTTTGTTTTGGGAACATTCAATACCCTCCTTTCCAGGTATTGGAAAATATATATGTTTTGGTTAACTGTAACTATCCTACATTGCTATAGAACAATATAACTTATTCCTCCTATCTAGCTGTAATTTTGTGTCCTTCAACAAATCTCTCTCTATTCCCCTTTCCCCTCCTCTCCCTATCCTTCCCAGGTTCTGGTAAACTTTGTTCTAATTTTTACTTCCAGGAGATCAACTTTTTTTTCAGCTTCCATGCAAGTGAAAGAAAGTAGTGTGTAACTTTCTGTTTCTGGCTTACGTTACTTATTATAATGTCTTCCACTTTCATCCATGTTGCTGCAAATGACAGGATTTCTTTCTTTTTCTGTGGCTGAATTGTATTCCATTGTGTATATATGCCACATTTTCTTTACCCATTCATCTGTTGTTGGACACTTGGTTTGATTTCTTATTTTGGCTATTGTGAATAGTGCTGCAATTAAACATGGGAGCGCAGCTATCTTTTCAATATATTGAATTCCTTTCCTTTGGGTAAAGAAATGCACAGTAGTGGGATTGCTGAATCCTATGGTATTTCTATTTGTAGTTTTTTTGAGGAATCCCCACACTGTTCTCCATAGTGGCTGCACTAGTTTAGATTATCACCAGCAGTGTACAAGATTTCCTTTTCTCCACATCCTCATCAGCATTTGTTACTTTTTATCTTTTTTATTATAGCCACCCTAACTAGGGTAAGATGATATCTCATTGTGTTTTTTATTTCCATTTTCCTGATGATAAGTGACGTTGAGCATTTTTTCATATATTTCTTGGTCATTTGTATGTCTTTTTTTGATAAATATCTGTTTAGATGATTTAACCATTTTTTGATTGGACTGTTTATTTCTTTTCTGTTGAGATGTTTGAGTTCCTTGTATTTAATACCCTGTGGAAACAGTAGTTTGCAAATATTTTCTCCTATTCTGTAAGTTGCCTTTTCACAGTGTTAACTATTTCCTCAGATGTGTAGAAACTTTTTGATTTGATATACTCCTATTGTTTATTTTTGCTTTTGTTGCCTGTGCTTTTGAGACCTTTGTTCATAAAATCTTTTCCTAAATTAGTGTCCTGAAGCATTTCCCCTGTGTTTTCTTCTAGTAGTTTTAAAATTTTGGGTCCTATATTTAGGTTTTTAATTCATTTTGAGTTGTTTTTTATATAGAGTGTGAGGTGGGGGTCTAGTTTCATTTTTCTGCATATGAATATCCGGGTTTCCTAACACTGTTATTGAAGAGACTATCCTTCCCCCACCTTTGTAAAAATCAGTTGGCTATAGACATAGATTAGTTTTTGTGTTCTATATTCTGTTCCTTTGGTCTCTATGTTTGTGTTTATGTCACTACCATGCTGTTTTAGTTGCTATAGTTTTGTAGTATATTTTGAAGTCTCGTAGTGTAATGCCTCCAGCTTTGTTCTTTTTGCTCAGAATTGCTTTGGCTATTTGGTATCTTTTGTAGTTCTATACCAATTTTGTAATTTTTTAAAAAGAAATAGCTATTCTTTGTGAGTAAAGAGGTATTTTTAGAAATGTGATTATGGGAAAAAAGAGACATTGTAGCTTATCCCATGGCACCACAGTAGTAGTGAATTTTCAGGAGCTGTTTCTCATAGCAAGGTATAGAATGTTATTGAAAGCTTTCCAGAAACTTTCCTCACAGGTCAGGTTTTATGATCAAAACTACACATCTGCATCCCTTATAAGAAATGAACTTGAAACCAGGCCCAGTGACTCACACCTGTAACCCCAGCACTTTGGGAGGCTGAGGTGGGCAGATCACTTGAGGCCAGGAGTTTGAGACCAGCCTGGCCAATATGGTGAAACCCCGTCTACTAAAAATAAAAAATTAGCCAGGTGTGATGATGCACACCTGTAGTTCCAAGTCCTTGGGGGTTGAGGTGGGAGGATGGCTTAAACTCAGGAAGCGGAAGTTGCAGTGAGCTGAGATTGCTCCACTGCACTCCAGCCTGTGTGACAAAGCAAGACTCTATCTCAAAAAAGAAAAAGAAGAAGAAAAAGAAAAAGAAAAGGAAAAGGAAAAGGAAAAGAAATGAACTTGAGGCATATGTGGTGAAGATCATTTCTGTCTAGTAGTCTAATGCAGGATCAAGGTCAGAAATTAGAACCATTGGTTCCAATGGTTAAGTGAAAGTCAAACTTCAACCAGGCAGTACGACATGGGTCAGAGTCAGAAGATAAAGGATTGATGCATCTACAATTTATACCACATTCAGAGCCAATTCAGATAGAAAAGTAGTAGAAGACAGAGCCAATGTATCCTTATCAAGAGGACCCAGAACACAGCAAGTCTTTGACTTCCTACATTCTTACAGGTGTGAAATTCTGCAGAAGGAAGTGTAGGAAAGGCAAACCCAGGCAACATCCTGCTATTTGCATCTGCTCCTGGATACATATTCAGTAACCAAGGTGAGGAGGCATATTCTAGCGTAGAGATGCTAGGGTACTCACCAGTAACCAGCAGGAAAATAAGTTAAGTTTCCTTCCTGCTATTAAATTGCCATGAGATTTAAAATAAATTGCTTAAGTCACCCTTGGTCTTTAGTTTCCTTATCTGTAAAAGGAGGAGACCATGTGTAGTTTAACTTCTTTTCTTGCCTAATAATGCTACCATTTTATGTGTTGGTCACAGTGAATATAAAAATATGTTTGGTTCCTGTCTCCTGTCATGTTAATTTGCATCATGCTCTAGTTTATAGACTTAAATTTATGGTTTGGAGAAATCTCTGCATTATTATTATTTTCTTAACTTTTATTTTAGATTCAGGGTATATATGCAGGTTTGTCATATAGGTAAATTGCATGTTGTGGGGGTTTGGTGTACAGATTATTTTGTCACCTAGGTAATATGCATAGCATTTGATAGGCAGTTTTTTTGTCCTTATCCTTCTTCCAACCTCTACCCCCAAGTAAGCCCTGGTGTCTATTGTTCCCTTCTTTGTGTCCATGAGTACCCAATGTTTAGCTCCCACGTATAAGTACAAACATGTGGTACTTGGTTTTCTCTTCCTGTGTTTGTTCACTTAGGATAATGGCCTCCAGCTCCATCCATGTTGCTTCAAAGGCCATAATCTCATTATTTATGGCTATGTAGTATTCCATGGTGTATATGTACTACATTTTCTTTGGCCAGTCTATTGTTGATGGGCATTTAAGTGTGAATATCTGCTATTACATTCAGAGACAGTCTTATAATGAATAAATCAAGGCTTATCATAATAAAATTATTTACAAAACAGCAATAGACAACAACAAGAGGAAAATGACACACTGTATACATAAAACAAAACTAAGAATGACAGAAGACTTCTCAGAAACAATGCAAGTCAGAAGATTGTAGAGTGAAATCTTCAAAGTTTTAAAATTGTCAACCTTAAATGCTATACCCAGTAAAATGTCTTTCCAAAAGAAAAATGATATGAGGTCTCTTAATAAATTTCTAAAATTTATAATAGTTTATGAGCTACATAAAAATTGTAACTATACTGTAAAGAATTCCCCTATATGTCATGCTCAGTTTCCCTTATTATTATTAATGTCTTAAGTTACTATTGTGTAATATGGTTTGACTCCATATCGCTGCCCAAATATCATGTTGAATTGTAATCCCCAGTGTTGGGGGAGGGATCTGGTGGGAGGTTCAGGGAGGGATCTGGTGGGAGGTGATTGGATTGTGGGGACAGATTCCTCCTTGCTGTTCTCATGATACTGAGTTCTTACACGATCAGGTTGTTTGAAAGTGTGTGGCACTTTTCCCTTCGGTCTCTCTCCTCTGCTGGCCATCTGAAGATGTGCTTGCTGCTTCTTTGCCTTCTTCCATGATTGTAAGTTTCCTGAGGTCTCCCCAGCCATGCCTCCTATACAGCTTGTGGAACTGTGAGTCAATTAACCCTCTTTTCTTTATAAATTACCCAGTCTCAAGTAGTTCTTTATAGCAGTGTGAGAATAGACTAATACATTGTGCATCTGTAACAATTCATAAACCAATACTATCATTATTAACAAAATGTATGCTTTTTTCAGAATCCTGTAGATTTTACCTAATAAATATCCTTTCTCTATCCTGCTATAACAGCTTCTCAAACTGTCTTTGTTTTTGATTACCTTGAAAGTTTTAAAATTTAAATTTAAATATTTGAAATTGACAAAAATTATATATATTTATGGTATACAATGTGATGTTTTGATATGCTTATACATTGTGGGGTGATTAAATAAAGTATTGACCTTGGAAGTTTTGAGGAATGCTAGTCAGGTATTTCATAGAATGACTGACGGGTGGTATTTCTTTGGTGTTTTTCACAAGTGTAGACTACAGTTTTGTATTCTTGGGAGAAAGATCACAAAGATAAAGTGTCATACCTATCACATTATATCAAGGGTATATACTCAATATAACTTATCACTACTTATATTTACTTTTATCGCTTTGCTGAGGTAGCTTTGTCAGGTTTCTTTACCATAAAGCTATTCCCCCATCCCCTTTTCTGTATTGTATTCTTAGGAAGGAGTTTTCTATGCTTAGCCTATGCTTAGAAAGCAGATAAGTTTTCTCCACCTTCTTAGGGGGAGATTATTTCTATAAATTATTTGTAATTCTTCTGTATAGAAAGATTATTAGGAATTTTTATGTACTAATACATACTTCTCTACAGAAGAATACTTATGTATTCACTTATTTATATAAGTACAGACTCATGGATATTAATTTTGTGCTTTGAGTTATAATGCAATATTAGCTTTTTTTTCTGATCAAATTGTTCCAGCTTTAGTCATTGAGAGCCCATTCATCTGGCCCTTGTGTTACTGTGACATGTTCCCATTATTGCAGGTTTTAGTCTTTTCTTTATTTTTTTTAAAGCCCTGTCTTAATTTCTAGTATCCTGAGATGTTCCAGGATTATTAGTTCAATTTGTATATTTCCTGCCCCAGTCCTGGAATAAACCATTTCAACAAGAAGACCTGGTTCTTTTGATTAGAGAATGGTATCAAGGAAAAAGTTCTGAACTTTAGATGTGCTTGTAGTTACTGGGGTGTCATTTGTCATAGGCTGTCTCAGTTGACACAGCAAGAAAATATATGTGTGTGTTTTCTAAACTAATCATATATTTATGTACACATATCTACAAATATTTTTATATGTGATTATCTGTTTCTATATTAAACTTCCATCGCTTATTTGTAGCCTCCTACTACAATAGTGAGAAACGTGGCTCCCACAGTCCATCAACTTTATCAACTATATTATGATATTTATTACGTGCATTTATTTGCCTTTTAGTCTTACAGACTCTACTTATTTTAAAAGTTGTGTTTTAGCAACCATCTTCCCCCAACCCTACCTTCTAAAGGAACATTGATTCATACTGTTATGATAGAATTAGATGTATTTGTCATATACCCTGACCATCTAAATCATTTTTTTTAAATTTGAGTCATTAGGGATGTACATTTTTAGAGGGCTTGACAAATGCATAGTTTCATGTATCTGCCATTATAATATCATATAGAATAGTTTCACTTTCGCCAAAGGTCTTCTTTGCTTCACCTATTAAATTCTCCCCTATGAGCCTGTTATAATCACTAAGCTGTTTACAATCTCTATAGCTATGTCTTTTCCAGAATGTCACAAAATTGGAATCACATGCTATATTCCCCTTATATACATTTTTTTTCAATCAGCAGTATGCATTTAAGATTTACCTATATTTGTTCTTGGCTGAGCTTATTTACGCTGGGTAGTGTTCCATTTTAGGTACTTACCACAACTTATTTATCCATTTACCCATTAAAAGACATATTGGTTGCTTCCAGTTTTTGGTTGGTGATTCTAAGTAAATCTTCTACAAACATTAACATGCAGGTTCTTGTGTAGGCATACATTTTCATACCAGCTGGGTAAATAACTAGAGCACAATCCCTGGATTATAAAGACGTTTTGCAAATATGTAATACTGAGTCTTCCAGTGATTAGTGCATCATTAGCAGACCACAAGCATCACAAGAGGAAGTGATTCATGAAGGGAAAAAATTATACCCGGTAAAAATCTGTATCTATACATACACAAAAAAATAAAAATTAGCAGAAATGGTAAAAGTAAGGATAAATTTTAAAACACCTTTTCTTATTTTTATAATCTCTTTGAAACATAATTGATTATTTAAAATAAAAATTACAATGTACTGTGGGTTTTATAATATATGTAAAAGTTAAATTATGAGAACAGTGGTACAAAGACCAGAGTAGGAAAAATGGAAGTATACTGTATTAAGCTTAAAAGGTATAGATGAAAGTGTATATTACTACTTAAAGTAGACTTGATAAACTAAAGATGTAAACTGTAAGCCAAAATGCAACCACTAAAAAGTAAATAAAAGTATAGTTAGTAATTCAGTAAAGAAGGTAAAATAGAATCACAAAAAATACTCAATCCACAGAAATGCAGAAAAACAGGAAAAAGAAAACAAAAAATAATGATGAAAAGAATAGAACATAAATAAGATGGTAAATTTAAACTCATATGAATCAATAAGTGCCTTAGAAGTAATTGTTTAAATACCTAATTCTATGTAGAGGTAGTCAAGATTAGATGAAAAAGTGAGACCTGCCTATGTATTTTTAACATGAAGCTGAAGCTTACTTTAAATATATAGATACATATAGAATAAATTATACATACTTTATATATATATATGAAAAAATATACTATGCTAGCATGAATTAAAAGAAAATTGCAATAGCGATACTAATATGAGGCAAAGTATATTTATTTCAGAGCAAAAATTATTACCAGAGGTAAGTGAGGGGTTTTAAAAAATACTAAAAATGTCCAGCAATCAAAAGTACAAAATAATCTTGAATATTTGTTTACCTAAAGACAGAGCTACAAAATAAATGAGGCTGATTTCTGCTTTATGGTTTTGCATGTAAAAAACTTGGAAGTTATTATACCATTCTAGCAAGTAAAAAGCTGAACAAACTGAAAAATCAATTATTCTTAGATCCATTTCAGAAATTAGTTTACTGTGCAAACTGCTGCCCCCAAATTGGAGAGACAGAAAGGCAAATATAGAGAATCATAACTTACCAGAGTACACACCTCATGTAAGAACCAGTGTCTTGTTCTTTTTACTGAGTACATTATATCTGGTTGTCACGAAAAAATTTCAAGGCCTACTGAAGCAAAAAACAAAACAGAATGCTACACTTTGAAGAGACAGAGCAAGCAGCAGAACAAGACTCAGATATGGTAGGGATGTGGGAATTAACAGACTAGGAATTAATGTGGTAAGAGGTCTAATGGATAAGATAGAAGCATGCAAGAACAGATGAATAATGTAAGCAGAGAGATGAAAATTATAAGAAAACCTCTAAAAGAAATGCTAGATATTAAAAATGCTGTTACACAAATAAAGAATGCTTTTAATAGGCTCATTAGTGGACTGGGCATGGTTGAACTGAGTTTGAGGAATCACTGAGTTTGAGGATTTTTCAATAAAACCACAAAACTGAAAAGCAAAGAGAAATAAAGACTGGGGAAAAAGAATACAATGCATGAAGCAGAATACACATTTGTATTTCAAGTACATTCAGAACTTTCACTAAGATAGACTGTATTCTGAACTAAATAAAAGTCTTAAGAAGATTCAAATTATGAAAAATATTATCTGAGACCAGAGTAAAATTAAATTATAAATCTGGATAAAAAAGAATAAAGTTAGACCCTTACTTTATACCATGCGCAAAAATTAACTCAGAATGAATCAGGAAGTGGGGCCAAGATGACCCACTAGAAGCAGCAGCAATCAGAGGCTCCCATCGAAAAGATCCAAAACAGCTTGGGAGTCCTGCACTGGCAACCAGGGTATCCAGGTACTGTCATTAGGACTGACTAGGCAGCTGGTGTGACCCAGGGAGAGGAAGGAAGAACAGTGTGGAGCAGTGGCCCACCTGAGAGCCAAGTAAGGCAGAGGTGCCCCCACCCCCAACCAAGGGAGGTGGTGAGTGAGCGTGCTACCCAGCCTGGGAAACTGCTTTTTCCACGGAACTGTACAACCCACAGATCCAAAGATCCCACATGGGAGCCCATGCCACCCCGGGTCTTGGGCACCAACCACAGAGCTGCATAAATTCTCAATACCCACTTGGCTAGAATTGGCCTAGGCCTGTAGAGTTCCCAGAGGTGGTGGGGAATGGGGGGCATCACCACGCTGGCTGCCAGTGCTGTTGGTCTAAGCTGTCTCCATTCCTTGTGGGAGGAGTAGCAGCCAACACTGTGGCTGCAGAGCCTCCCTGCAGGAACTCCAACTCTAGCCAGGGGCTCAGGGACAGAACTCTGATCTCCCTGGGTCTGTGGTCCTACTGGGTGGAGTGGCTGTAGTCTCTGCAGTGCAGCAGACAAATTCTGTCCTCCTGTTAGCTCTGAGGAACCCGGGCAGCCCAGACAAGTGGGTTTCCACCAGCACAGCACATCCCCTGCAACAAGGGACAGCCAAAGTGTCTCACTAAATGGGTCCTGCTTCCTATGCCACCCAACTGGGTGAGACTCCCCAACAGGGGTTGTCAGACATCCTATACAGGAGCGTTCCTACTGACATCAGGTCAGTGCCTCAGAGGAAGAAGCAGGTACCCATCTTTGCTGATCTCCAGCCTCCTTGAATGACATCTCCAGGTGCAGGAAACAACCAGATGAATAGGGCCTGAAGTCAACCCCCAGCAAACCTCAGCAGCTGTACAGAAGAGGGACGTGACTATTGAAAGAAAAACAAAGAGAAATCAACAGCAGTATCAACAAAACATCCCCACTAAAACCTCATCCAAGAGGTTACCTGCCTCAAAGATCAAAACTAGACAAACTTACGAAGATGAGAAACAATCAATGAAGAAACGCTGGCAACCCGAAAGGCCAGAGTGCCCCTTCTCCTCCAAATGATCGCAATGCCTCTCCTGCAAGGATGCAGAACTGGACGGAGGATTAGATGGACAAATTGACACAAGTAGGCCTCAGAAGGTGGGTGATAACAAACTTTGCTGAGGTAAAGGAACATGTTTTAACCCAATGCAAAGAAGCTAAGAACCTTGATAAAAGGTTACAGGAGCTGCTAACTAGAATAACCAGTTTAGAGAAGAACATAAATGACCTGATGGAGATGAAAAATACAGCATGAGAACTTCGTGAAACATACACAAGTGTCAATAGCTGAATAAATCAAGTGGAAGAAAGACTATCAGAGATAGAAGGCTATCTTGCTGAAATAAGGCAGGCAGACAAGATTAGAGAAAAAAGAATGAAAAGGAGCAAATAAAACCTCCAAAAAATATGGGACTATGTGGAAAAAAAAAAAAAAAAAACAAAAAAAGAACCTAGAACTAATTGGAGTACCTGAAAAAGATGAGGAGAGCAGAACTAAGTTAGAAAACACACTTCAGGATATTATCTGGGAGAACTTCCCCAATCTAGCAAGATGGGCCAACATTCCAATTCAGGAACTAGAGAGAACCCCACTAAGATAATCCACGAGAAGATCAACCTGAAGACACCACATACTCAGCAGATTCTCCAAGGCCGAAATGAAGAAAAAATTGTTAAGGGCAGCCAGAGAGAATGGCCAGGTCACCTACAAAGGGATGCCCGTCAGACTAACAGCGGATCTCCCAGCAGAAACCCTACAAGCCAGAAGAGAGTGGAGCCAATATTCAACATTCTTAAAGAAAATAATTTTTAACCCAGAATTTGATATCTGGCCAAAATAAGCTTCCTAAGGTAAGGAAAAATAAAATCCTCCCAGAAAAGCAAATGCTGAGGGAATTCATCACCACCAAGCCTGCCTTGAAAGAGCTCCTGAAGGAAGCACTAAATATGGAAAGACAAAACTAGTACCAGCCACTGCAAAACACACAAAAATGTGAACACCAATGACGCTATGAAGAAACGGCATCAACTAGTATGCAAAATAACCAGCTAGCATCATTATGACAGGATCAAATTCACACATAACAATATTAACCTTAAATGTAGATGGGCTAAATTCCCCAATTAAAAGACACAGACTGGCAAATTGGATAAAACATCAAGACACATCAATGTGCTGTATTCAAGTGACCTATCTTCTGTGCAAAGACACACATAGGTTCAAAATAAAGGGATGGAGGAAAATTTACCAAGCAAATGGAAAGCAGAAGAAAGCAGGGGTTGCAGTCCTCGTCTCTGATAAAACAGACTTTAAACAAACAAAGATCAAAAAAGACAAAGAAGGGCATTACATAATGGTTGGTAAAAGGATCAATGCAACAAGAAGAGCAAACTACCCTAAATATATATGCACCTAATACATGAGCACACAGATTCATAAAACAAGTTCTTGGAGATCTACAAAGAGACTTAGTCTCCCATGCAATAAGAATGTGAGACTTTAACACCCCACTGTCAATATTAGACAGATCAATGAGAGAGAAAATTAACAAGCATCTTCAGGACTTGAACTCAGCTCTGGATCAAGTGGACCTAATATATATCTACAAAAGGCTCCACCACAAAAACAACAGAATATACATGCTTCTCACTGCCACAGAACATTTACTCTAAAATCAACCACATAATTGGAAGTAAAACATTCCTCAGCAAATGCAAAAGAACTGAAGTCATAACAGACAGTCTCTCAGACCACAGTGCAATCAAATTAGAACTCAGAATTAAAAAACTCGTTCAAAACAACACAACTATGTGGAAACTGAAGAACCCACTCCTGAATTACTCTTGGATAAATAATGAAATTAAGGTAGAAATCAAGAAGTTATTTGAAACCAATGAGAGCAAAGAGATAGCATACCAGAATATCTAGGATGCAGCTAAAGCAGTGTCAAGAAGGAAATTTGTAGCACTAAATGCCAACATCAGAAAGCTAGAAAGATCTCAAATTGGCATGCTAACATCACAATTGAAAGAACTAGAGAAGCAAGAGCAAGCAAATTCAAAAGCTACCAGAAGACAAGAAATAACTAAGACAGAGACATCAAAAACCCTTCAAAAATCAATGAATCCAGGAGATGTTTTTTGAAAAAAATTAATAAAATCGGTAGACCACGAGCTAGACTAATAAAGAAAAAAAGAGAGAAGAATCAAATAAACATAATAAAAAAATGATAAAGGGGATATCACCACTGACCTCTTTGAAATACAAACTACCATCAGAGAATACTGTAAAGACCTCTACACAAATACACTATAAAATCTAGAAGAAATGGACAAATTCCTTGACACATACACCTTCCCATGACTAAACCAAGAAGAAGTTGAATCCCTGAATAGAATAATAACAAGTTCTGAAATTGAGGTAGGAATAAATAGCCTCCCAACAACAACAACAAAAAACCCAGGACCTGATGGACTTACAGCCAAATTCTACCAGAGGTACAAAGAGGAGCTGGTACCATTCCTTCTGAAACTATTCCAAACAATAGTAAAGGAGGGACTCCTTCCTAACTCATTTTATGAGACCAGTATCATCCTGATACGAAAACCTGGCAGAGACGCAACAAAGAAAGGAAACTTCAGGCCAATATTCCTAATGAACATCAATGCACAAATCCTCGATAAAATACTGGCGGACCAAATCCAGCAGCACATTGAAAATCTTATCTAACATGATTGAGTTGGTTTCATCCCTGGGATGCAAGGCTGGTTCAACATATGCAAATCAGTAAACATAGTCCATCACATAAACAAAACCAATGACAAAAACCACATGATGATCTCAATAGACGCAGAAAAGGCCTTCAATAAAATTCAGTATCCCTTCATGCTAAAAACTCTCAATAAACTGGGTACTGACGAAACATATCCTAAAAGCTATTTTATGACAAACCAACAGCCAATATCATACTGAATGGGCAAAAGCTGGAAGCATTTCCCTTTGAAAACCAGCACAAGACAAGGATGCATTCTCTCACCACTCCTATTCAGCATGGTATTAAATGTTCTGGCTAGGACAATCAGGCATGAGAAAGAAATAAAGTGTATGCAAATAGGAAGAGAGGAAGTCAAAGTGTCTCTGATTGCAGATGACGTGATCCTTTATTTAGAAAACCCCATCATCTCAGCCCCCAAACTCCTTAAGCTGATAAGCAACTTCAGCAAAGTCTCAGGATACAAAATCCATTTGCAAAAATTGCAGGCGTTCCTATACACCAACAATAGACAAGCAAAGAGCCAAATCATGAATGAACTCCCATTCACAATTGCTACAAAGAGAATAAAATACCTAGGAATACAGCTAACATGGAATGTGAAGGACCTCTTCAAGGAGAAATACAATCCACTGCTCAAGGAAATCAGAGAATACACAAACAAATGAAAAAAACATTTCATTTTCATGGGTAGGAAGAATCAGTATTATGAAAATGGTCATACTGCAGAAATTAATTTATAGATTCAATGCTATTCCATCAAACTGCCATTGACATTCTTCACAGAATTCATATGGAACCAAAAAAGAGCCCACACGGCCAAGAAAATCCTAAGCAAAAAGAACAAAGCTGGAGACATCAGACTACCTAACTTCAAACTATTCTACAAGCCTACAGTAACCAAAACAGCATGGTACTGGTACCAAAACAGATGTATAGACCAATGGAACAAAAGAGAGACTTCAGAAATAAGACCGTACATCTACAAGGATCAGATCTTCAACAAACCTGACAAAAACAAGGACTGGGGAAATATGCCCTATTTAATAAATGGTGCTGGGAAAACTGGCTAGCCATAGGCAGAAAACTGAAACTGGACCCCTTCCTTACACCTCATACAAAATTAACTGAAGGTGTATTAAAGACTTAAATATAAAACCCAAAACCATAAAAACACTAGAAGGAAACCTAGGCAATACTACTCAGGACATAGGCATGTGCAAAGACTTCATGAAAAAAAAAATCCAAAAGCAGTTACAGCAAAAGCTAGATTTAATAAATGGGATCTAATTAAACTAAAGAGCTTCTGCACAGCAAAGGAAACTGTTGTCAGAGTGAACAGGCAATCTACAGAATGGGAGAAAATTTTTGCAATCTACCCATCTGACAAAGGTCTAATATCCAGAATTTACAAGGAACTTAAACAAATTTGCAAGAAAAAAAAAAAAAACCCGATCAAAAAGTGGGAAAAGTACATGAACAGACACTTCTCAAAAGAAGACATTTATGTGGCCAGCAAACATATGAAAAAAAGCTCAACATCACTGATCATCAGAGAAATGCAAATGAAAACCACAATGAGATGCCATCTCATACCAATCAGAATGGCAATCATTAAAATGTCAAGAAACAACAGATGCTGGTGAGGCTGTGGAGATATAGGAATGTTTTAACATTGTTGATGGGAATGTAAATTAGTTCAACCACTGTGGAAGACAGTGTGGAGATTCCTCAAAGTCCTAGAACCAGAAATACCATTTGACCCAGCAATCCCATTACTGGGTATATACCCAAAGGAATATAAATCATAGATTATAAAGATACATGCACATGTATGTTTATTGCAGCACTATTTACAATACCAAAGACATGTAACCAACCCAAATACTCATCAATGATAGACTGAATAAAGAAAATGTGGTACATATACACCATGGAATACTATGCAATCACAAAAAGGAATAAGATTATGTTGTTTGCAGGGACATGGATGAAGCTGGAAGCCATTAATCTCAGCAAACTAACACAGGAACAGAAAACCAAACACTATATGTTCTCACTCGTAAGAGAGAGTTAAACAGTGAGAACACATGGACACAGGGAGGGGAGCAACACACACCGGGGATGTTGGGGCAAGGGGAGGGAGAACATCAAGACAAATAGCTAATACATGTGGGTTTAAAACCTAGGTGATGGGTTGGTAGGTGCAGCAAACCACTATGTCACATGTATACCTACGTAACAAACCTGCAGGTTCTACACATGTATCCCAGTAAAAAAAATAAAAAATAAATTTAAAAAAAGAATCAAAAACGTAAATATAGGAATAAAATTATAAAACTCTCAAAAGAAATCATGAAGTAAAATATTTTTGCCTTGGATTCATCAAAAGATTTTTAAATATGACACCAAAGACATAAGTAATAAAAGGAAAACAGATGAATTAGACTTTATCAAAAATAAAATCTTTTGTGATTCAAAGGTGACCATCAAGAAAGTGAAAAGTCCTGTCAAGGATGTGGAGAAATCAAAAGCATAATACATTACTGGCGGGAATGCAAAATTGTACACACAATTTGGAAAGCTGTTTATCAGTTGCTTGAATTATTGAACATAGAGTTGCCATATGACCCAACAATTTCGCTCCTAAGTATGTACTGAAGATCATTGAAAACATTTGTCTACATAAAAACTGGTACTCAAATATTCATAGCAGCATTATTCATAAAAGTCAAGTGGTGGAAACTACTAAAATGTTCAATAACAGATAAATGGATAAACAAAGGTTGGTAAATTATTAAAGTAGAATATTATTCAGCCACAAAAAATAATGAAGTACTGATAAATACTACAAAATGAATAAAGCTTGAAAACATTATGATAATTGAAGAATGAAGAGTGATAAAGACCATATTCTGTATAATTCCATTAGAAAAGTTCCGAATAAGGAAATCTATAGAGATAGAAAATTGCATGTGTACCTCATACATTTGTACAAATAAATAAAAATTTGTAAAATCAATTTGATACAACAAAATTATAATCATTCATAATTTTGAAAAGCTATTAGCAAATTAGAAATGGATGGGAACTCTGTCACTCTGAAACACTTAATCTTCACAAAACCTATAGGTAACATTTTACTGTAGGTGGTATTCAGTGTAATAAGATGAGAAAAGTAAACCTCATTTTGGTTTTTAGAAAGGAAAGGAAGAAATAAAAAGTGGTCTATATTTGTAAATGTCATCATCGTGTACATAGAAAATAATAAGGAATCTACAAAATAACTAGAGCTAATAAGCAAGTTTAGCAAAGTTGTAGGTTAAAAGACCAGTATATAAGCATTTTAATTACTTACCTATTACTGTTTAATAAATTACTCCAAAATGTAATGGTTTAAACAACAAGCATTTTTATCTAACCATACAGTGAGTTAGGAATCTGGGTATGGCTTCCTCACAGTCTCTTCACAAGGATGCAGTCAGTCTATTGACCTAGATTGTGGTCTCATCTGAAGGGGGTATTTGTTTTCAAACATTTTCATGGTTGTTGAAATAATTCAAATCCTTTTGAGATGTTGTACTGAAGGCTTGTGTCTCTTGCTGGATGTTATTTGGAGGTTTCCTTTGTTTTTCTTGCCAAGGGAATTTCTCCAAAGTGTAGCTCATAATGTGGCAACTGGTTTTCCTAGAGAGGGTGAATAAGAGGGAAATCAAAGTCCTTTTGAAATATAATCATGGAAGTGACATCTTACTGATTTTTTCACATTCTTTTTATTAAAATGTTTGACTGTAACCAGGTGATATAGTAGATCATAAAAACCTGAAAGTCAAGGTCACTTGGAGCCATTTTAGAGGCCGCCAGTCACAAACAAAATAAACGTATTTTCCTTAAACAGTGAGGAATTGGAAATTGAAATTTTAAATATACGGTCAACAATAATATTAAAATTATAAAATACATAGGAAAAGTGTGATAAGTGATCTTTAAGATCTCTGCACTGAAAATTACTAAATATTGTGGAAAGAAATTAATTGAGACCCAAATAAACACAGAGATATACTGTATTCATGGATCGAGAGACTTAATGTTGTTAAAAAGTGAATTTTTCATAAAGTGATATATAGATTAAAGACAATCTGAGGCAGAACGTCAGCTGATTTTTTTTTTTTAGTAATTGACAAGATAACTTTAGTAACATAGAAATGCCAAAGACTTAGAATAAACAAAACAGTTTTTTAAAAAAGTCGCAGAATTTATATTACCTTATTTCAAAACTTATTAGAAAGCCACAAAAATCAAGGCAGTGTGGTATAAGTTTAAAGATAAAGTATAGATTGATGGTCTAGAAAAGAGGGTCTAGAAAGAGATCCTTACATTTATGGTCAATTTATTTTCAATAACACTGACAAGACAAGTCAATGGAGAAGATACAATCTCTTCAACAAGTGTTGCTGAAACTATTACATAGCCATATAAAAAAAAAATTAACCTAAACTTTTACCTTATATTATATAAAAATAATAATTCAAAATGATTCAGACCAAAATGTTAGTGCCTTAACTATAAAACTTTTAGAAAAAAATGTAGAGGAAAAAAATTGTGATAATATTTGAGGCCAGGATTTCATAACTGAAACACAAAGATTATGAATAATAAAGGTGAAAAATCATAAATTGGACATCATCAAAATTAAAAGCTTTTGCTCTTCAAAGAACATTTGTTGATAAAAAAATAAAAGTCACAGATTTGGAGCAAATATTTGCAAAACATATCAAGGAAATAACTTCACCTAGAGTATATGCAACATTTAAAAAATAATCAGAATAAGTCAATTAAAACAGAAAAATTGGACAGTTCACTAAAGGAAATGTATAAAAGACAAATAAAGGCATGAAAAACTGTTAAACAATTTTGACCATTAGGGAAATAAAAAGCAGAACCACAGTGAGATTGGCAAGGGTATGTTGGAACTGGATTGCTTATACATCATTGGTGAAAATGTAAGTGAATGCAATTGTTTTGCAATACATTTTGCCAGTTTCTTCAAAAGAAAATCATGCACTTGTAATAAAACAGCAAATCCACTGGTAGATATTTATGAAAACATATAGCTATATAAAACATATATCTCTATAAAAACATGTACACAAACATTCATAACATCTTCAATAGCCATGAAATGGAAGCAACTGAAATGTCAATAAACAAGATAACAGATAAACAAATTTTGGCATATCCATACAATTAAGTAATAGTTAACAAAAGAAGAACAAATTTTTGATCCATTTATCAATATAGGTGAATTTCAAAATAATTATACTGAGTGAAAGAAACTTGGCAAAATACAGTGTATACTGCTTTAAACACTACTGGATTATTGTACGTCAATTTCACCTCAACAAAGCTGTTTACAAAATGAGAGTATGTATTGTATGATTCCATTGAAATAAAATTCTAAAATGTGTAAACACATCTTTAGAGACAGAAAGCAATTCCGTGATTTCCTCCAGATGGGAAGGAGTGGAATAAAGGGATGAATGGGTGACAAAGGAATACTTGGAAACTTTTTTGGGATTTTGAATCAGTTAGTTATCTTGATTTTGGTAATGGTTTCACAGTTATAGACATATGTCAAAAACTCAATAAATTGTAATCTTTCATATGTCTCATTTATTATGTGGCAATTATACTTTATTCAATGTATAAAAACAAACTATTCCAAATACTAAATTAAGTACAAGTAATTTTCTTCAGAGAGGTCCCCTGTATAACTCTGTTCACCATCCTACACCCCAAGGCACCATAAGTATATAATAGAAATAATGTTTAATAGAAATAAAAACATGAGGTGTTGCTCTAGTTTAGACATCTCATGCCTTCATGAATATTTACTTACTGATTAAATTAATTTTATTTCAAAATAATCAATGTAGCTGATGTTAATTAAGAAACTTTAAAATATCATATTACCTAGGAGTATTAAAAAATGTCCTCAAATTAATAACACAACTAGGAAAATCCCAGAGACAAATTAAAGTATATATGATCATAATTAAATAATTGTTTACATTTCATAATTTTGAGGGAACTGCCAATTTACATTTATATAAGGATGCAATGTTATCCAATAAGGAAAACAGAGATCACCCAAGTATAATTCTGTTCTATCTTCACTCTACCCATCAATCTTTTTTACTCTGATTTTCACTCTCTTTCCCTCCCTGCCTTCCTCCATCTCTTCCTCTCTCCCTCCCTCTCTCTCCCTCCCTCTTTCTCCCTCCCATTCTTCTTTCCTTCTTTTTTTCTCTCTTCTGATCTTCTGTATTTTTCAAATCTCTTATCTCCTTTAATACATTATGTAAGTTACTTATTATATGGATTCTTTTCTGTTCCTTCCATTGTGCGTCATCTGTACAAGGACAAGCATTGCATGTATTCTTTGCTTGCTTAGCTACCTTTGGGGGGACTAATACTTTCTTAACTTCCTCTAGCTGATAGCAACTGCAAATTCTACTCTGTAAGCAATATAAACTGTTTAAGGAAAAAAAAAATGAGGGATGATGTGGGGTAGAGGTGTTATGGAGAAGAAGTAAGGTCTTCCAGAACTGACACCTGTGTGACCAGATATGAATAACAGGCAGTAGCACAGTGAACTTGAGAGGGTAAGCTGTCAGAATTACAGTCAACACCACAGCTCAGCACCACTATGATCTTATACTTCTTCACACTGACTGTGATAAATCTGATCAGTTGAATCTTCCAACTTTTGTGTCACTCAACCAAGATCCAGAATTCTGGGAGTGTGTGTGTCTGATCATCTATGCTCATATTTCATGCCTACCTCTGTTTTAATGCAGCCATAAGTAGGAAGCATAAAGGGGTGAGAAGGCACTGGGATATAAGTTTCCCTTTCAGTGAGACTGTAAATAGTGAAGTACCATAAATACAGGGTTACTATATAATTTATTATTCAAACAAGTATACTTTTGAGTGTGAAAGGGACACTATTAATATTTACTGCAGGAACAACAGGATTAAATCTGAATGATCTCTGGGTAATCAATGGTCAATCAACCAGAAAGGGGTATTAGAGTGCTAACCTGAAAAAAGGTGTGATTAGATGTTAGGGGGGTGGGGAGGGAGATCCTTTTATAATAACACGTTTTCTGAATCAGAAAAAGCAACTTGAGAGCCGAGCACAGTGACTCACACCTGTAATCCCAGCATTTTGTGAGGCCAAAGCAGGTGGATCACTTGAGGACAGGAGTTCAAGACCAGCCTGGCCAACATGGTGAAAACCCGTCTCTACTAAAAATATAAAAATTAGCTGGGCATGGTAGTGCATGGCTGTGGTCCCAGTCCCAGCTACTGGAGAGACTGAGGCTGTACTAGTGCACTCCAGCCTGGGTGAGAGAGCAAGACTCCTTCTCCAAAGAAAGAGAGAGAGAGAGAGAGAGAGAGAGAGAGAAAGAGAAAGAAAGAACAAAACACCTTGATGGCTTGATGGTCTGTCTCCAAGGTTCTTCCCATGGGAAGAATTGAGAGTCTTGCACTATTTTCATCGCTTGTGCCTCTTCCAGGATTCATCACAATTCACTCCCCTAGAATAGACAGAAAGAGCAGCCCTACAAGATCACACTGGAGTTTTTCCCAAGTTGAGTAAGTCTTTGATGGTTTCCTCCTTGAAGGCAGGAACTGAATTGTGCAATTTTTTGAGACTCTTGCCAGCTCTCAATCCATGCCTCCATATAGTGAATCCCTCATGTTTTAGTTCATTAGCATCTCCAGACTCTTTATAGCATTGCATTTGGATCCCTCCAGTGAAAGTGTTTCTTTATATGACCAAAGATAAAGGACTTTGGCTTCACTTTTTGGAATAGTTCATTGATCATTAGGTACCAAGTTTTAGTGCTTCATTAAAAGTGAAAGTAATTTATTGTAATGGGATTATGTGGTTCCCAACACTGAGAGAATATTGAATCTGGAATGTGACACTAATCATAAAAATAAAATGCTCACTCTCATCTTCTTGACCAGTGGGAAATTGTCTAATATTTAAAAGCCAGAATGGATAATCTGTCCTCAGGTGGTCATTAGTCTCTTCATTGTAACTTAAAAAAAAAAAAAGAAGTCTTGTTAGAATCTCTCAGCTCTAATAAATTGAGTTCATATGATAGCGATTTAAACTAATGGATAGCTTGACTTCTAATGAGGCTTTATGATTAATTAATCTACTCATTTAAAATATGTGAACTATTGGTTTATAATTCGAGTCTCTGGTTTTAGAAGGTAAAACCAATATTTACCCCCTGTATGACATCTGCCAAAGGGCTACCAGAGACATTGGCTGGTAAATATTCATTTGCACTGACAGCAAACCCATTTTTCACTGACCTCCAAATCTGCCATTTTTCAGCTTGGTGGTGAACTGTTAGAATGCGAGGGCTTCTGGCTGGGGATGGGTATATTTAAGTTGAATTAAATAATGCAGCCATATGAAAATGGAAATGTATTCTTTATATTTTTATGTTTGTCTCTGTCTCTCCACTTCTGTGTGTGTGTGTGTCTCGCTGTCTTTAATGGGGGTGGGGTAGGTGGGATAATCTTTTTTGGTAAACCTTGTCTTAAGTTTTTATGTCATAATTTTTTACAGTTTATTGAGTACTATCTTTCAAGCCTCTAGTATATGTTTTACAGGTATTATCTCTTTAAATTCTCACAGAAACTGTGTTTATCATATTTTTATTATTTCTAATTAAAAAATCAAAACAATGAGGCTTAGAGAAGTTGAATAATCTGCCCAAATGTATGCTTCTAATAGAGAAGCTGATATTTGAAGTAGCAATTTCTGCCCCTAGAGCCCTCACTTTAAAATATGAAAGAAGCCAAAGGAGAGCTTGGCTTTCACATTCAAAAGATCATAGGTAGCATTCCTTAAACACATAATTCAAAATGATTTTGCTATTTATTATGTGTGTGTATTGTCATCTGTGGACAAATATCTAATTTTCTCATAGTACATTAGCCTAAGAATATAAATGACTTCACAGTAAAGGTGATAGGTCATATGCCTATATCTGTATAAATTGACTTCAGTTACAAGCCAGCTGCTGCTCAGTTATTTTAGAAGTGCTTGATGAATGTCTCAGATGTACTCACCAACATGCCTGGGTGGTTTGGTGGTTCCATTTTTCTTTCTCTAGGTATTTCACTTCCTTTCTCCATACCACAAACATCTACTTTCTGGCTTTTTCAACAGTTTTCCTATGCACCACCCTGGGACCTTCCCATAACAAAGCTGTAAGCTAATCTTCCATGAAGTTGGGGAAGAACAGAGGTTGTTAAGAGAATTGCTGTCCTGGCTTATGCTGT
This sequence comes from Theropithecus gelada, assembly GCF_003255815.1. NCBI lineage: Eukaryota > Metazoa > Chordata > Mammalia > Primates > Cercopithecidae > Theropithecus > Theropithecus gelada. The sequence goes on along the minus strand of NC_037681.1, from coordinate 73,482,707 downwards.
GGTTGGTACAGAGCCTAAAAGCAATCTCTATGTATCAACTTTTAGTGATACTCTTAGGCATGTCCCCTTAAATGTATTGTGTCTGGAAGCCCACACGAACTTTAAAGCCTAGCAGCCCCAGTATGTTTTTAGGATGATCCTGAAGATATCAATCTCAAAATGACTAAAATTTCATTGTACAAAAATTCTTTCTGGAAGCATAACAAATAATACATAGATTTCACAAAGTGTAGTATAAAACAAGTAATTTTTCTCAAGAGCTTATCAAATAAAGAATTTGTGATTCGTCCCTGATGCAAATGCTCCTGGCAGTTGATTTTTTAAGAATACACTGCAGCCAGTAAGAGAAACTCTTTCAATGGTAGCCTCGACAATTATTCCACCCATGTATTATCTTATTTCAAAGGCCAGATTTGCAGTTATTTTTGGCTTTCCTTGCATTTTTTTCCATGAGTACCTAATGAGGGTTTCAGTATGTTCATGGGTTATGTCTGCTGACAGGGCCTTGATTTATCTTTTTTGTTGATGGTAAGGCTCGTTTTTAGGGAACAATAAGGCAGACAGCCCAATATTCTAAGCCAAGCAATCCCAAATAACTTAACAAAGATGGAAAATATCGTAATTATTCTCAATTAATTAGACTCAAAAAATGGAGAGTTTGCTTTTTTCATACAAAAGTATCTGACTGTCCTTTAATATAAAGCTTAGGAGACAAAGATTAATTTTACTAAAAAAAAACATTTATTTGATATACCAAGTTGCTTTCCTCACCTTGTAAACTATTTCTCTCTGCCATTCTCTTTCTCACTCACATGTAAAACCTCAGAATCAATTTTGACTTGCTATCACATTTATCCATTATCTCCTTTCTTAAAAAAGCCTCCATTCTTTTCCAACTCTAGCCTAAATGAAAAATCTCCTCATTTAAACATAAATCCTTGAAGCAACCTGTTAATCTGTTACTGCTCTCTTTTTTACTCACTTTAGCAGATTTTTTTTTTCTAAATCACCAGTCTTGTGAAGGCGCTCCTTCAATCAAGAATTACCTATACTTTCCCACTGCATACAAGTTAATCCAATGCCTAGGCCTGACATTTAAGAACCTACTTAATTTTCCCTTCTCTTTCCTGTACGTATAAATTTCTTCTGAATCCTTGTGTGAAGCCTTCATTCTGCACATGCAGTATTTCTCCCCAAACAAATCATGCTCATTGATGAAACTGGGCTCCTTTTTTGTTTTTGTTTACCAACCTGTGCTTACTTTATTGTTACACCTATCATATGAGATTTTAACTGTGTATTGTGATGAAAAGTGCCCCCCCCAAAAAAAAGATATCCATGTTCTAATTCCTAGAATATGTGTATATGTTACCTTACATGGAAAGGGGACTTTGCAGATGCACCTTGCAGAAGTGCTTTGAGATGGGGAGAATATCTGCATTAACCAGGTGAACTCAATCTATTCATATGGGTTCTTAAAAGAGAAAAACCTTTTCCATCTGAGTTCAGAGTCAGAAGAAGATGTGATATCAAAATGGTCAGGGAGATGCAACTTTGTTGGCTTCAGAGATTGAGGAAGGGGCCATGAGGCAAGGAATGCAGGCAGCTTCAAGAAACCTAAAAGGAAATGAAACAGATTCTCCCCTAGAGCTTTCAGGAAAAACACAGCTCTGTGGACATCTGTATTTTAGCTCCATGAGACCCATTGCAGAATTCTCACCTCCAGAATTATAAGATAATAAATTTGCCTTAAGACACAAAGTTTGTGATAACTTGTTACAGCAGCAGTAGAAAACTAACATATCTATTAATCTATTTCTTTCCCAAACAGACTTTGAGTTTTTTGAGGTCAAGACTGAAAAGCAGAGTTCTAACACCCATTCTTCCCTTTCTTCTTAGTAACAGAATCCTGGTGTATATTTTTCAGGAATGCAGTGTACCCAGCTTTTCTTTGCAATTACATATGGTGATGTGACTAAATTATAAAAGGGAAGTGCTATGGGAAAAGTATCCAAGAAGACTGACTTAGCTCAGAAAGTGACTCCTCTATCTCCTGTTTCTTTCTGCTTTTGGATTACAGGAACTCCCTCAGCCATTCTGGATTGTTCCACCTGTGAAGATGACAGTCCCAAGAGATAGGTTCACAGAGGGAGCTGCAGAGCCCCTATTCCTTTCCTGGACAGCCTACTCTGAGAACGTTTTTACTTAAAAGAGAGAAAAAAGTAAACTTCCATCTTATTTAAGCCTGGGTATATTTGTTGTTTTTCATTTTTATGAAGCCAGGCCTAATAAATACTGATGCAGCCTGAGTGTTGAATTTTCCTTGGCTCCTGGCACAGGACCTGGCACCAAGTATTCACTCAGTAAGTGCTTGTTGGATGGATATCCAGACAATCCTCTACCCATATGTTTCAAGATCGATATCTTCATAACCAGATTATAATTTTTGTCCTAATTAGGCTATTTCTAACTTGTAATGTGTTGATTACTGTCTCTACAAGATTCATGTTCAACTGGAACCTCAGAATATTCCCTTATTTGGAAATAGGGTCATTACAGATGTAATTAGTTAGAATGAAGTCATACTAGATTAGGGTGGGCCCTAAGTACCATGACTGAGGAAAGGACACACAGACACATGGGAAAAGGATGCCTAATGTCTAATGCAGAGACTGGAGTGGTGCAGCTACAATCCAGGGAATGCCAAGGGTTGCAGGAGTCACCAGAAGTGGAGAAGAGTCAAGAAACAATTCTTTCCCAGAGCTTTCAGGAACATGGGCCTACTGGCTCCTTGATTTTCAGATGTCTGCCCACCAGAACTGTGAAAAAAAATACATTTTTGTTGTTTTAAGCCATCCAGTTTGTGGTAATTTGTTATGGCAACCCTAGAAATCTAACACATCTTCCTTTGCCATGATCCATGCAAAATGCTTGGCATGTTATAAATGCTCAAATGTTAGACTTTGTTACGTATTACTATCATTATCGTTATCATTAATACTTTCTATACTATTTTATGACACTGAACACTGACTACACACAACATTCTACTTTAGTTGAAATTGTTTTCAGGTATAAATATTTTAAGACTTCACTTAGACAATAATGTCCTTGAGGGCAAAGATGATTTTTTACCCTCTTTTATCTCCCATTCCCATTGCTCATCATATAACATGGTGCTGTGCATGAGGAGGGCAGCAGCCTTTAGAAAAGAAAAAATTTCCTAGGGGTAGTGTTCTCAGTGTAACTCAAATCTGCAACATAGTACAACCTCAGGGAATTTGATTGATGGTTACCAGGGTCAAAGAGCCCTCTTGATTGACAGAAAACTAGGTAAGAGCAAGGCTTGGGTTTCTCTAGACACCAACCATGTGAGGAGGCTCAGACCTTGGCAGAGAACAATAACCCAATGGTTTTTAAACAGTGTCCTTTTTGGGCGAACTATTCAATTACTATTGAAGAGTAATTTCCATGTGTCTCTTTAAGTAAGTGTTTTATCTGTTTAAACATCTGCTATAGCTAAAGTACAAAGAAACCCATTAGGATATCCATGTACAGCTATTATAAGCAAGAACACAGCCTAGGGTAGCAAGTGATTTTCTTCTATGAAGCAGGCATATTTCCTATTTTCATTCTTCTTTGTGGCAGTCCCCACCTATGTCACTGAGGTGCAAACTTTTCAAACTTCCTTGTTTTTCTTGCTGGGACCCTTTCTGCATCTAACTTGCTTTCAGGAAATTCTTTCTCTAGAAGTGAAAAACAAAACAAAACAAAATGTTTTTGAGGTCTTGGTGAACAGTCATTTTAAGAGTCCCAGATAAGGAATTCCTGACTTCTCCAGAAAGAGACATGGAAAAGAACAAGAATGGATTTGAGTTATCGACATGTTTGACAATAGAAGATATATGGCAGGTCAGGACTATCCCAGCAGGAGGTCTGTATGACTTCCTATGGCCAGAGATTCAAAAATAACTAACATTTATCCTCTGCTAAATAAGTTCCAAGTAACTTTCTCATTGCTTTACATATTTTAACCTATTTAATCTTTTTGATAGCCATTGAAGAGGTTCTGTTTATTATTCTGATTTTACAGATCAGATAACTGAGGCACAGAAGTGATGCATAAAATTATTCTAGGATCTGCTTTACACTTGCCCCTTCAAATCAGGCCATCAATACTTGTTCGGTGTGTTTCAGTACTTTATTTTCCTGCCTTCGATGTCCTTATTTGTAAAATGCTAGGCACCTCAGCAAACAGGAAAAAGAGAGTGCCAGTTTCTGCCCTGAAGGATCTTAATGTTTCCATATGATTGAGTAAGGAAAACTGAGCTGAATATGGAGATGAATTAACACACAGTTAATATGGATTAAGACCTATAATAGAAGCAAGAGCCCTGCCCCAACATTTCCAGGGCCTGGACAAAAGTACCAAATGGAGGTTCACATACCATATATCTAGACTTTTTATGCTTAAAATTTATAAATCAAGCTAATTTAAATATGGTGTAGCCTCTTATCCTGACAGACATATTTCTCTAACAACCTAGAGGACCAGATTCAAAGTTAGAATGCTCAGACTTCTTTGACTTTGATTCAGAACATGGGTACTCAGGAAGACCCTGTGCTAGGTCCCTGACATCTCCACTCTTGAGTCCTGGCTCCAAGCCTGGCTGCCTCTTCTTTCCACTCCTATATTGCTCCTGTAATACAAGGGGCCTTCAGTGCCCATGGTAGACACAATTATCATTGTTGTTAGTCCCTGAAAATAAGATTGCCGGATGTAGCAAATAAAAAGACAGGATTCCCAGTAAAATACGATTTTCAGACACAGAACAAATTTTTTATTATAACTATATTCATTGCAATATTTTGTTGTGCAACCAAACTTCAAATTTAGCTAGGCATCCTGTATTTAACATGTCAACCCTGCCTACAAACATTGAACCATTGGCTAAATTTGGAACCCACTGGCATACACTCTGATGGCTATTTATACCCCCACCCCTGCGCATTGAGACAGATTCATATCAAAGCCCCATAGAAATCCTAGAATAATCTTGGAGCTGTTTGGGCTGAGAATTCTGTGGTCTAGTGTAGACAGAGTATGATTTAGAAGGTGGGGGATATGTATACCTCGAAGAGAGTCACGCTTGTTTCCTAGGCTATAAATAGAATAGTAATGGACAGGAAGAATAGAATGTTCAAAATTGCCGAGTGGTATCTGGAATGAAATAATGGAACAAGTGTCATTTGATATGAGTCTTAAATGCTGGAAAGAATTTAGGCAGCCTGAGTTAAGGAAAGGGCATACTAGATATAAAATTTTCACTTACGTTTTGTTATGCTTCAATTGTAAACACACCAAGCACCTTCTTCTTTTATGTTTTTAATTTCTTTGCCTTTAATGTATACAAATATTAGGTATTGTTTACCTTCTTAATCATCATGAAGCTATCATACATAATAAGTAGAGTCCTCTCCCTATCTTCCCTTTGAGTATTTGCTGATTTGCTGCATGAGACATAGAGGCTGAACAGACTGTAGGGCCCTAGAAATTGCAGGTGTTTCACTGAGCTAGGGAGATTAAAAATTAGTGCAGGTTTACCAAATAGCTAGGTTTTTAAAAAGACAAGATCATTCGGGAGGCTGAGGCAGGAGAATCGCTTGAAACCGGAAGGCGGTCGTCGCAGTGAGCCGAGATTGCGCCACTGCACTCCAGCCTGGACACCAAGAACAACACTCCATCTCAAAAAAAAAAAAAAAAGACCAGATCCTAGAGAAAAGAGGACAAGTAAAAAGTGAGCCAAAATTCTGCATGCAATTTCTTCTTGAGGCTGTACTCCTTGGTTACACATGCTTAGGACAAGACACAGAGAAGCAAAGCAGGGAACAACAGCTAAGAGGCTACACATGTAAGCAGAGAATTTCCCAGTTTCATGGTGCTGGGGAGACAGAAACTGGAGCAGAGGGCCTGCCGAGGGAGATAGCTCTGGTAAATACCCCAGGCATTCAGTTAAAATCCCAGAAGAGCTATCTTCTAGGAAAGAAAGGCAAAACAGAAATACACCAGCTTTCTAAAACTCAAAGTGATTTACTTAGTTTTTATCTGCTATTTAGAAGAAAATGAAACCTTTCCTTGAGGAGGATAACAGCTGTACAGTGTCACAAATATGTAAAAATATACTATACATAGTGTACAGCATTCAATAAAGAATGATTAGCTGTACAAGAAAGCAGGATCAAATGATGCAGGAAAAAAGACAACAAAGCACATGTAACGGAAACACCCTACAGATAATCCAGATATTTTGGATTATGCAATAAATATGTGGAAGTTGGAGAAAATATTTCCAATACATTTATTCAAAACAAGGTCATATCCAAATTATAAGAATAATTTCTACAAATAAATATGGGGAAAAAATCACCCAATGAACAATTTTGAGCAAAAAACTTGACTAGGCATGTCAAAAAAGAAGATATCCAGTGACCAAAAAAAACACAAAAAATGGTGCTCAACATAATCATCAGAAAAATTCAAATTAAATAACAGTGAGAAACATGCACAACGGAATAGAGAAATTAAAAATTAACTGACAACATTAATTGTAACACTTAACCACTGTAGGATTTTGACAGAAGAGGCTGCTCATACGTGGCGGTAGTGGGTAGAGAAGATATCTCTACACTTTCCACTCAATTTTGCTGTGAACCTAAAACTTCTCTAGAAAAATTAAATTTAAGAAAATCAAGTGACAATCTTAAGAGTTAGTGAGCATACAGAGATAGTATAACTCTCATTTACTGCTGATAGAAGTGTAAGTTTGCACTACTGCTTTGGAAAATGGTTTTGCAGCATCTACTAAATCTCAACATATGAATACTCTCTGATAAGAATTTCAATTCCAAGGAATATACTCATTGGAATGAGGAGCATATATTTGTCAAAAGACATATACTAGAATAACCATAGCAGTTCTATTCATAATAGCCAAAGATTGGCAGCAAATGAAATTCCCATCAAGAGTACAAGAGGTAAATTGTGGCATAATCATAGGGTGAAATTCTGTGTAGCAGTGAGAATGATTGGATCACAACCTGACTAAATCTCACAAATAAAATTTTGAGTGAAGGAAGCCAGGCACAAAATAATATATGGTATATAATTCCATGTATATGAAATAAAAGCCAAAATTAAACTCTTGTGTTATCAGAAGAAATAAAAAATAGCCAAAATTAAACTCTTATGTTATCAGAAGAATGGTTACCATTGGAGGAACAGATAGGAAGTAGGCATGAAAGAGGATACTGTGGTGTTTGTGACATTTTATATCCTTATCTGGTAGTGAAGTACATGGCAAGTTCACCTGTGGCAATGCATCAAGCTGTACAAATTAAGATTTGTGCACTTTTTTATATGTATGTTAGACTTCTATTTTTACAGTGTTTACAAAAAAATAGAAAAAGAATTTATCCAGTACTCAGGGTTTTTTAAAATGCTACAACTAGTTTTTTACTCAGTTTTTGAGATCAATTTACAAAATAGCTGGACTTGAAATATTATTCCATACTCTCTCTTTAGTTTGTATCATTACATTTAGTTATTCATCATCTACCCTGTGACAATAACGGTGCTGAAGTCTAAAGTATAAAAGTAACTAAGAAGGGCGGAGCAAGATGGCCGAATAGGAACAGCTCCAGTCTCCAACTCCCAGCGCGAGCGACACAGAAGACCGGTGATTTCTGCATTTTCAACTGAGACTCCACCTCTGGGGACAGGGCACAGCTACACAACAACAACAACAACAACAACAACAAAAAAGCAGCAGAAACCTCTGCAGACGCAAACGACTCTGACAGCTTTGAAGAGAGCAGTGGATCTCCCAACACGGAGGTTGAGATCTGAGAAGGGACAGACTGCCTGCTCAAGTGGGTCCCTGACCCCTGAGTAGCCTAACTGGGAGACATCCCCCACTAGGGGCAGTCTGACACCCCACACCTCACAGGGTGGAGTACACCCCTGAGAGGAAGCTTCCAAAGCAAGAATCAGACAGGTACACTCGCTGTTCAGAAATATTCTATCTTCTGCAGCCTCTGCTGCTGATACCCAGGCAAACAGGGTCTGGAGTGGACCTCAAGCAATCTCCAACAGACCTACAGCTGAGGGTCCTGACTGTTAGAAGGAAAACTATCAAACAGGAAGGACACCTACACCAAAACCCCATCAGTACATCACCATCATCAAAGACCAGAGGCAGATAAAACCACAAAGATGGGGAAAAAGCAGGGCAGAAAAGCTGGAAATTCAAAAAATAAGAGCGCATCTCCCCCGGCAAAGGAGCGCAGCTCATCGCCAGCAACGGATCAAAGCTGGACGGAGAATGACTTTGACGAGATGAGAGAAGAAGGCTTCAGTCCATCAAATTTCTCAGAGCTAAAGGAGGAATTACGTACCCAGCGCAAAGAAACTAAAAATCTTGAAAAAAAAAGTGGAAGAATTGATGGCTAGAGTAATTAATGCAGAGAAGGTCATAAACGAAATGAAAGAGATGAAAACCATGACACGAGAAATACGTGACAAATGCACAAGCTTCAGTAACCGACTCGATCAACTGGAAGAAAGAGTATCAGCGATTGAGGATCAAATGAATGAAATGAAGCGAGAAGAGAAACCAAAAGAAAAAAGAAGAAAAAGAAATGAACAAAGCCTGCAAGAAGTATGGGATTATGTAAAAAGACCAAATCTACGTCTGATTGGGGTGCCTGAAAGTGAGGGGGAAAATGGAACCAAGTTGGAAAACACTCTTCAGGATATCATCCAGGAGAACTTCCCCAACCTAGTAGGGCAGGCCAACATTCAAATCCAGGAAATACAGAGAACGCCACAAAGATACTCCTCGAGAAGAGCAACTCCAAGACACATAATTGCCAGATTCACCAAAGTTGAAATGAAGGAAAAAATCTTAAGGGCAGCCAGAGAGAAAGGTCGGGTTACCCACAAAGGGAAGCCCATCAGACTAACAGCAGATCTCTCAGCAGAAACTCTCCAAGCCAGAAGAGAGTGGGGGCCAATATTCAACATTCTTAAAGAAAAGAATTTTAAACCCAGAATTTCATATCCAGCCAAACTAAGTTTCATAAGTGAAGGAGAAATAAAATCCTTTAGAGATAAGCAAATGCTTCGAGATTTTGTCACCACTAGGCCTGCCTTACAAGAGACCCTGAAGGAAGCACTAAACATGGAAAGGAACAACCGGTACCAGCCATTGCAAAAACATGCCAAAATGTAAAGACCATCGAGGCTAGGAAGAAACTGCATCAACTAACGAGCAAAATAACCAGTTAATATCATAATGGCAGGATCAAGTTCACACATAACAATCTTAACCTTAAATGTAAATGGACTAAATGCTCCAATTAAAAGACACAGACTGGCAAACTGGATAAAGAGTCAAGACCCATCAGTCTGCTGTATTCAGGAGACCCATCTCACACGCAGAGACATACATAGGCTCAAAATAAAGGGATGGAGGAAGATTTACCAAGCAAATGGAGAACAAAAAAAAGCGGGGGTTGCAATACTAGTCTCTGATAAAACAGACTTTAAACCATCAAAGATCAAAAGAGACAAAGAAGGCCATTACATAATGGTAAAGGGATCAATTCAACAGGAAGAGCTAACTATCCTAAATATATATGCACCCAATACAGGAGCACCCAGATTCATAAAGCAAGTCCTTAGAGACTTACAAAGAGACTTAGACTCCCATACAATAATAATTGGAGACTTTAACACCCCACTGTCAACATTAGACAGATCAACGAGACAGAAAGTGAACAAGGATATCCAGGAATTGAACTCAACTCTGCACCAAGCAGACCTAATAGACAACTACAGAACTCTCCACCCCAAATCAACAGAATATACATTCTTCTCAGCACCACATCACACATATTCCAAATTGACCACATAGTTGGAAGCAAAGCACTCTTCAGAAAATGTTAAGAAACAGGAATTATAACAAACTGTCTCTCAGACCACAGTGCAATCAAACTAGAACTCAGGACTAAGAAACTCAATCAAAACTGCTCAACTACAAAGAAACTGAACAACCTGCTCCTGAATGACTACTGGGTCCATAACAAAATGAAGGCAGAAATAAAGATGTTCTTTGAAACCAATGAGAACAAAGATACAACCATTTAAAGCAGTGTGTAGAGGGAAATTGATAGCACTAAATGTCCACAAGAGAAAGCAGGAAAGATCTAAAATTGACACCCTAACATCACAATTAAAAGAACTAGAGAAGCAATAGCAAACATATTCAAATGTTAGCCGACGGTAAGAAATAACTAAGATCAGAGCAGAACTGAAGGAGATAAGAGACATAAAAAACCTTCCAAAATATCAATGAATCCAGGAGCTGGTTTTTTGAAAAGATCAACAAAATTGATAGATTGCTAGCAAGACTAATAAAGAAGAAAAGAGAGAAGAATCAAATAGATGCAATAAAAAATGATAAAGGGGATATCACCACTGACCCCACAGAAATACAAACTACCATCAGAGAATACTATAAACACCTCTGCGCAAATAAACTAGAAAACCTAGAAGAAATAGATAATTTCCTGGACACTTACACTCTCCCAAGACTAAACAAGGAAGAAGTTGAATCCCTGAATAGACCAATAGCAGGCTCTGAAATTGAGGCAATAATTAATAGCCTACCAACCAAAAGAAGTCCAGGACCAGACGGATTCACAGCCGAATTCTACTGGAGGTACAAGGAGGAGTTGGTACCATTGCTTCTGAAACTCTTCCGATCAATAGAAAAAGAGGGAATCCTCCCTAACTCAATTTACGAGGCCAACATCATCCTGATACCAAAGCCTGACAGAGATACAACAAAAAAAGAGAATTTTAGACCAATATCCCTGATGAACATCGATGCAAAAATCCTCAATAAAATACTGGCAAACCAAATCCAGCAGCACATCAAAAAGCTTGTCCACCATGATCAAGTGGGCTTCATTCCTGGGATGCAAGGCTGGTTCAACATATACAAATCAATAAATGTAGTCCAGCATATAAACAGAACCACAGACAAAAACCACATGAGTATCTCAATAGATGCAGAAAAGGCCTTTGACAAAATTCAACAGCCATTCATGATAAAAACTCTCAATAAATTCGGTATTGATGGAATGTATCTCAAAATCATAAGAGCTATTTATGACAAACCCACAGCCAATATCATACTGAATGGGCAAAAACTGGAAGCATTCCCTTTGAAAACTGGCACAAGACAGGGATGCCCTTTCTCAACCACTCCTATTCAGAACATTTTGGAAGTTCTGGCTAGGGCAATCAGGCAAGAGAAAGAAATAAAGGGTACTCAGGAAAAGAAGAAGTCAAATTGTCCCTGTTTGCAGATGACATGACTGTATATTTAGAAAACCCCATCGTCTCAGCCCAAAATCTCCTTAAGCTGATAAGCAACTTCAGCAAAGTCTCAGGATACAAAATCAATGTGCAAAAATCACAAGCATTCTTACACACCAGTAACAGACAAACAGCCAAATCATGAATGAACTCTCATTCACAATAGCTTCAAAGAGAATAAAATACCTAGGAATCCAGCTTACAGGGGATGTGAAGGACCCCTTCAAGGAGAACTACAAACCACTGCTCAGTGAAATCAAAGAGGACACAAACAAATGGAAGAACATACCATGTTCATGGATAGGAAGACTCAATATCATGAAAGTGGCCATACTGCCCAAGGTAATATTTAGATTCAATGCCATCCCCATTAAGCTACCAATGAGTTTCTTCACAGAATTGGAAAAAACTGCTTTAAAGTTCATATGGAACCAAAAAAGAGCCCGCATGGCCAAGACAATCCTAAGCAAAAAGAACAAAGCTGGAGGCATCACGTTACCTGACTTCAAACTATACTACAAGATTACAGTAACCAAAACAGCATGATACTGGTACCAAAACAGAGATATAGACCAATGGAACAGAACAGAGTCCTCAGAAATAATACCACACATCTACAGCCATCTGATCTTTGACAAACCTGAGAGAAACAAGAAATGGGGAAAGGATTCCCTATTTAATAAATGGTGCTGGGAAAATTGGCTAGCCATAAGTAGAAAGCTGAAACTGGATCCTTTCCTTACTCCTTATACGAAAATTAATTCAAGATGGATTAGAGACTTAAATGTTAGACCTAATACCATAAAAATCCTAGAGGAAAACCTAGGTAGTACCATTCAGGACATAGGCATGGGCAAAGACTTCATGTCTAAAACACCAAAAGCAACGGCAGCAAAAGCCAAAATTGACAAATGGGATCTCATTAAACTAAAGAGCTTCTGCACAGCAAAAGAAACTACCATCAGAGTGAACAGGCAACCTACAGAATGGGAGAAAATTTTTGCAATCTACTCATCTGACAAAGGGCTAATATCCAGAACCTACAAAGAACTCCAACAAATTTACAAGAAAAAAACAAACAACCCCATCAAAAAGTGGGCAAAGGATATGAACAGACATCTCTCAAAAGAAGACATTCATACAGCCAACAGACACATGAAAAAATGCTCATCATCACTGGCCATCAGAGAAATGCAAATCAAAACCACAATGAGATACCATCTCACACCAGTTAGAATGGCGATCATTAAAACGTCAGGAAACAACAGGTGCTGGAGAGGATGTGGAGAAATAGGAACACTTTTACACTGTTGGTGGGATTGTAAACTAGTTCAACCATTATGGAAAACAGTATGGCAATTCCTCAAGGATCTAGAACTAGATGTACCATATGACCCAGCCATCCCATTACTGGGTATATACCCAAAGGATTATAAATTATGCTGCTATAAAGACACATGCACACATATGTTTATTGCAGCACTATTCACAATAGCAAAGACTTGGAATCAACCCAAATGTCCATCAGTGACAGATTGGATCAAGAAAATGTGGCACATATATACCATGGAATACTATGCAGCCATCAAAAAGGATGAGTTTGTGTCCTTTGTAGGGACATGGATGCAGCTGGAAACCATCATTCTTAGCAAACTATCACAAGAACAGAAAACCAAACACCGCATCTTCTCACTCATAGGTGGGAACTGAACAATGAGATCACTTGAACTCAGGAAGGGGAACATCACACACCGGGGCCTATCATGGGGAGGGGGGAGGGGGGAGGGGGGAGGGATTGGATTCGGAGTTATACCTGATGTAAATGACGAGTTGATGGGTGCAGCACACCAACATGGCACAAGTATACATATGTAACAAACCTGCACGTTATGCACATGTACCCTACAACTTAAAGTATAATAATAATAAATAAATTAAAAAAATCAAAAGTATCTAAGACATTTTCACTATCAAAATAGCATGAGAACTAGTTTAGGGAGGCATGCATAAACAGATAATTTTAAATCAATAAAGTAAATGTCATGTAGAAATAGAAACAAGATGCAATCGAGCATAGAAGAGGAACCTAAGGAATTGGCCTGCTCCATTAAGTGTGTCTGAGTGTATGTGTGTGAGCTTCAAAGAAGAGTTTCTAGAGCACTTTCTTCCTGGGTTTGATCCTTGAAATAAAGGAGAACATATGCATGTAAAGAAAAGGGGTGATGGAATTGCTAAGGGAGGGAGAGGCATGAGTGAAGACAGGAGACTGTTACATTGTGGCATTAAAAACTGAAGTTACAGCAGCTTAGTAATACTAGAGCATAAATTTCAAGACAGTGGGTGATGGGAAAAATGGATGGAATGATAGTTAGATCCCAGGCTATGGAGAACCTTGGGACCACTCTATATGGCCTTTCAGGTTGTTGATTATATAAACGTGTCCTATCTAAGCGACTGCATTCACACAGTGGATAGATAGTAACCTGGAGCAGTTGAGGCTAATCATGCATAAGCTCAGAGAAACATGCATGAAAACATACGCTAGCACACATATGTGCGTAATGCTGGTTTTTTTCCCTGACATCCACTAAGATTTCTTTTTCCCACTGCCACTCTTGGAGGGCCTATTATCTCTACCCCCAAACTTGACATCGTTATCTCATCTGTAGAGCAAGGTATAGTGGTGGGTATGGAATGTTAGGGTTGCTGAGAGATACGCTTCTTGGCATCCAAGGCGTGTGGAAACAGGAGAGTGTATGGATACCTTTGTATGTATGTTCCTGGCTGCTGCCTGTCAGGACCCTGGAACGCTCCCCTGGACAGGTTCTGGCCCAGCGAAGAAGGTGTCTTACACAGCAGTAGCTCCACTTAATTCCTAAGAGTCGTTGCATTTTCTTGATTCGGTTGTGCAATATAAACATCCTTATTTTTTAATTTAAGGGCGGCCAGCTTTTTCTAATTTATAGAAAAGCACTTTCTGAACAGTGGCAGCTAACCTTGTAGGATATGCCAAGAATTTTGAACTGTGGCTTATACATATTGTAAGAAATTTGATTCCTCTTTAAAGAACAGTTTTATTGTAGCAGAAAAAGTAGAAACCTAATTGTAGCGGACAAAAAAATTGAGAAAAAGGAGAAGTAAGGGAATACTGTCTCCTAAAGTTTTTTTGCTGGTCATAGAGAATGACTAAAATCCTTTAGATTAGGTGGTTTTTTGTTTGTTTATTTTATTTTGTTGTTGTTGTTTTGTTTTTGCTGTGTTTGCTTTGTTTGGGTTTAGATACAAAGTAACTAAAGAGCAAGATATGATGGGAAAGTAGTTGACTTAGAAAAAAGTAATAAGAAAACAGTTTTGTAAGTGTTAGAGGGAATCAGATGATGCTGACAATAATGGCAATGCCTGTGACTATTATAATGGTTCTATCTCATTTATGGAATTCTATCTAAAGGCAGTTTTATAGGGAAGATACTATTAATCTCAACTTTCAGATGAGAAAGTGATGCTTAGAAAGGTTAATGGGTCCAAGTTCACACAGCTGTGGGGTATCAAAGTTTGTATTTAAACCTAGATTGTCATGATGCTAATGTTCATGCATTAATCAGTAATATGCACCACCTATCACAAATCAAGCATACAGGTGGATGGGGCAGGGGGAAGACCACTTCGTCTCTAAGAAAAGAAGGAAAGAGCATGCTTATGTACTACAGCTTCCTTCTTCTATTTTAGGAAGTAACAATATGTTCAAAAGAATCACATTAAACTCTTGATGGTGCTGTGTTTTGGTATTTGAGACACCTTAGTTTCCCTGTTCAATATTTGGTTCTTTCCTTTTAATTGGCAAGGTGATCCACATATCATTTTCAATTGGCTTATTCATGTACTTTACCTTGCAAACCAGAACAATTTTGAGAGCAAAATAGAGCATTGTGACTACAAATTAAATTTAAAAAGACACCCGCCAGGACAGTCCCAAGCATACCTTGCTTTAATTGTAACACCCATGGCTATGATATATACACAGTGTAATAAGGGTTGAACCGGTATGCTTGATGTTACTTAGAGTTTCAAAGCATATTGTGTCTATGAGAAATAGAACTTTTCATAAAATCTGTAACAAAAGCATTTATCTTTTACATAACTAATGTTGCTTATTAGTCCAAAAAGACATGCTCAGAATCATGTTGTGTTGTGAATTAAATGGAACCTCCCATAGAAACTATCTTGGCCAATCTCCACTTGATCAATTTAATTTCATTTTGAGGGATCCACTTTACCTAATACTTTAAGTTACCTATATGAAACAATTCCGGTCTCTTGAAATAGCTTAAGGAGACCAACACATTATAGGTCCTCAAAGAACTATTTTGACTTGTGCAGTGTGTAGTTAGAGCATTAATAAAAACCTCTCTACTTAAGTATTGGGATCTCTTCATGAATTTAATTCAGATGTTTTCACCACTTTTTAATATTTTATGTCAAATTGAATCAAGTCAGCAAAACAAGTTAATAAAATTTCTATTTGGTGCTGTATCCCAGTATTTAGGTAATTTTTTTAAATGCAAAGACATGTATTGCAAAATCAGGATGTATTTAAAAATGTCTCCTATAAAAAAAAGGAACAAGAAAAACACAACCAGAGCTCCTAAAATATGTTTTGACTGTTTCATAGCATGCTAATAAATCTTTGTGGTTATCCTATTGAATGTTCACGTGTACTATAAAATTTATTAAAGTTCTTTTCCCTTCCTTTTAGCTCCCAAATGTTGGTTTGCAATCTGCCATATAGACTGCAACATGCACCACTATTTACTAGGTTTTCATCACTGGTATTTTTAAGTCCCCGTTAAGTTCTATACTTATAGTGAGTATTGAAATGCCATTATAATGTTATGTTTTCATACATGCAGGTACATTTTACAGGTTGAAGAAAATGCATAGGTTTTTGAATATGAAAGACTTGGATTAGAATTCTCCATCTACCCCTCAGTAAACTATGCTTTGGGGCAAACTTTAAATATGCATCTTTGTGTGTTATATGGGAGTAATAACATCTGTTTTGGGGGGTCCTGGCAGTAGACATTGAGCATCTAGATGAAGCTGCTTTATTCACTGGAATTGTTTTTGTACATTGTGACTCCTCTCAGCGTGACTCCATATACTGAGGAAATATAATTGTTCAAATACTTTTGTAAAGGGTGCCCTTCCCCTTGTTTGTCACACTTTTATCCTCATCACTCTCACTAAAAGAACAAGCTTTTGCTAGGTACCATGAGACAAGACTGTTCCTTCTCCTTAGAATATCAGGACTAATCCCATCATTCCTCATACTGTAATTCACCTGAATTATCACTCCAGCATCATTCTAAGTATGCCATGTAAAAAATAAGGTATTCAACATATTAAATAAGTATCCTGTACAGACAAATGCAAACAGATGCTAGACACTGCTCTGGAGAGCATTCTGAAAGCCCCTTCTTGTACCTCATGATACCTGACAATAGGTTTCTAAATCATAGAAAGGCCAAGAGTCTTGGGAAAAGGTGCTAGAGTACCATGACTATGAGAAGGGCACTGTGGGAGCTCAGGGTAATGACTATTCATCAAATATTAACATACTTTAATATTATAAAAATAAAAATAGTGGGCATTCTGGGTCATACCAAAAGTTCACATCTCTCAGGCTATTTATTATAATCAAATTTTTTGTCATTATATGAATTTGTACATTCCCTAATTTGATACCATTTCTCACTCCTCACTGACTCCCAAACCTTTTTATAGTGCCCCTTGAAACTCACGAGTATCATCAGAAAACTCCCCTACTAACTTTCAAAATATGCTTTTTATGCTAGCTCTCCCTTAAAGACACAGGTTCTCCTGCAGCCCATTCAAATAGAAAAGGTTTTTGTTTATTTCTTCCAAAGACGTACATCATCTACCACTAGGCTAGTAGCATAGGATTGCCCCTGCCTCCCTATGCCTTTTTCTGATGATTTTTCTTCCATGTACCTCAAATTCCCAGCTTTTTTGAAGGATCTAAGATTGGGTTCTGCTATATACTAGTCCTCCTTATTGCTGTCATATGCTGTCTAATTGCAATAATGAGCAAATATTTAATCTCTTCCTTTGTGCCACTATTCCTGTTATCATTCTTGGTAATTTAGCACAGATCATCCATCCAGCATCTAAGCTACTCTGTTCCTTGCCGTCCTCATCAACCTTCTCTATCTTTGTCTTTTATTTCAATTTCTATTACCACGTTTAACCAATTACTCAGGTCAAACCTTAGGAGTCATCCTTGGTTTCTGAACACTTTTAATACCACCCCACCTATCCAACTCAAGAGCAGGTTAGCTATACCTACCAAATATAATCTTTCAGATATCTTGAATTCTGTCATCTTCATCACTGCCTCCAGTGCCTCTTTTCTTTGGTTCTGCAATAGCTTCATCATCTTGTTTCCTCCCTTTTCCCTGTAAATCCTGCTTTCCACTCTACAGCAGGAATGGAATTTGAAAAATGTGAATTATATTTTATCAAATGCCGTGTAATTATCTATAAGGTTCTTCATGATCTGGCTCCTACCTGCTTCTCCCATGTTATTGTATTAGTTACTCTGTTCTTCATTATTCCTCAAACACAGAGAGCTCATGTCCTCTTCAGGGGTCATTACATTGGCTTGCTCAGCCTGTCATATGCTTCACTAATATATGCATTCTAATAGCCCCTTCTCATGATTTGGATGTCTTCAAATATCGGCTTGTCTAGAGAGTCTTTCCTGGATGCATTATTTGAAAAAAGAAGCTCTTAGTGACTATCCCGCAACCTTGCTTTTTGTTCTTAATGGTACTTAGCAATAACAAAATTTTAAAAATATGCGTACTTTCTTGAAATATGTCTGGTCCGTGTGAATGTAAACATCATGATGG
Organism: Theropithecus gelada; assembly: GCF_003255815.1. Classification (NCBI taxonomy): domain Eukaryota; kingdom Metazoa; phylum Chordata; class Mammalia; order Primates; family Cercopithecidae; genus Theropithecus; species Theropithecus gelada. The sequence continues at coordinate 73,464,335 of NC_037681.1, read as the reverse complement.
CAAGGACATCATATATATCTTGTACATATAATCCAAGTGTCTAGGACAGGGGCACGATTAGAGGAAAATTTAGCAATATTTGCTCAATAATGAGATTTTACATGTGAGGAGGCCTAGAAATAAGCTTGTCGTACAGTGAATCCTCTTGCTATTATTTTTCTGTTAAAAAGGAAGACGTAACTTTTAATTTTGATTGTTAGTTTTCATACCACACTAAGCCACAATGCTGGAAATAAACATTATCAGTTCAAAGTTAGGATGTTTTATTGGATCAACATTAAAAAAAATCTGTAGTTTCCAGAGATCACATATTTTGGTGAAGGATATAGATCGAATCACTGATCTTGAGGGTTGGCTCTGAGGATTCTGAGATGACACATGAAAATGAAAACCACCTAGAGGTTTTCTTGTGTACCAATTTTTTGGATATATATCATTAAATGAGTCTAGGGATAGGCATTTGAAAAGACATGGAATCTGCTACCCAAAATATCAGTCTAGTAAGAGAGACGGGCACATGAACCAAACATTGAAGTGCGGTGTGATAAAAACCTCAATGAAAGGAATAACTAAATGCTCAGGATCCCAGGAAAAAGTCCATGTAAAAGATGGAGACTGTTGCGTGCATTAGAATAAAGAAACACTAACCATTCAAAGAAGAGCTGGGAGGAAGGCAGATATTAAAAGATAAACTGGTATATAAAAGTCATGGAGACAGAGTAGCATGGCGTGTTCAGTGAAACACAACCCTTATAATATGACTGGAGTATGACATGGAAAAGGATGATGGAAGAAGTGTCTGAAGATACAGGTAGCATCCTGACTCCACTACTGGCATACAGTGGCTAATTCATCATTCTTCTTATACATTCCCTGTCTTCTCCCATTCAAGATAACCAATCAGGAAGGTTGACTTCCATTGAAGCACTTGTCAAACGAAGCTTTTGAGTGAAGAAATTCATCTCTTGAATGTAGGATTTCCTTTCATCTTATTATTCCATTGCTTTAAACACTTAAGGCATCATTGCCTGTTGTTATATACTGAAAATTTATTCTTCAAGAAATGATTGTTTGTCTTAAGTGTTTTTACAGAGAATTTATATAAATGTAACTGTTTTCAACATATGTTGATTGACCTTCATTGTGTGTCAGTAGCTTAAGAAAATATTATTTGTTCTGCTTTTGCTACTCATTTCTCTAGTTTTCATACTTAATACAAACATGCCTTATATTACAAATGATATATTGTTTTTGAAAGCTTCACTGATATTTAATTATATGTTCCCAATTCAATGATTATTACAAAACCCTATCAGAGAAATTAAAATTTCTTATTTCATGTTTTTAAATGTTAACCTTTAGTCTTTTAAATTTACCACTGAAATCATTCTTTGTTTCCACTGTAGGTACTTTAATTGCCTTTAATTTGTGCTTCTGGTTCCTCTTATGGACAAATTTTTCTCTTTGTTTCAGTTTTTTTAATGTCAGTGATTTATGCTTTGTCACTAGCTTTTGAATGTGAATTATATAAATCTTAGAAAAGCTGAGTTAAAAATTCAAAGCCAATTATCTATGTGATGTGATGCTTATCATATTTGTAAAGAACCATGATCAAGAACAGAATTAATGGATTTCTTATTTCAAATATATCGTGTAGTTTGATCATTGGATTGTAGTACGTAGTCAGTATAACAGGATGATGAGTAAGTCAGCATTTCCCAAGGACTGATTAGGTTATCAGATGAATAGATGAATAGTGAATATACAATTATATGACTCCCTAGAATTAGTCAAAATTTCCATCAATGAGCTGTGGGAGTAAAAAGGAGAGAGGCGAGTAAGCATCATTTCATTGCAAAGCATAAAAGATTCCTCTCGAGAAATTTGACAGCCCAGCTGTGTATGTGTTTTTATCTCTATAATGGTTTTGAAAGCTGAATTTCAGAACTTCTGTGCCACTTTAACTTTGATTAAAAAATGAGAGACTAGTCAAAGAAAACAGCATCAACAGTAAGAGATGGGAAACCAAAGTGATATGTACATGTGTGAGTGTGTTTGTGTGTATGTGTGTGACTGTGATGAGAAACAAACTCTGCAGTAGCAATCTGTCTAGAAACTCAGGGTTTTCAGCCTGTCCAAACAACCTTAGCCATTCTTGTCTAAAAGTAATGCTCCAAAGAGAAATATTAAGTAATTCTTACGAGGTTTTGGTGATTTCAGGACTGGAATCTCTGTTGATTTACACCTAATAATCAGAATTCTGAGGTGTATTTATTTCCTCATATTGCTCATAGAAGGAGTTATATCACTTATGATTGACCTCTGAACTATCTCACATAGTCTCTTTCCTTCCTAATGCAATCATCTGTCTTGCCTCAAGTTATTTCCTGCATCTCTTCTAAACCATGCCACTTCAAAAGGTTTTTCTCCTAAGCATACCGACTTTGGAAAGAGTTACATGCAGTACATTTTTCCTCTAGCTATTTCACTTCTGACCTCCCATTTCCATTATTCTTGCTAATCTGTCTTTTCAAATAATTCTTTGCTGAATGCTATCAGTGGTGGAGATGACATTAGAAGAATTCAGAAAACTACTCACTAAAGGACTAATGAGAACCCCCTACTACTTTTGAACTCTTCTTTACAGTGTTTGTTTTTTATGCAAAATAAAAATGCAACATTCATTCTCACTAGTGATTTATACTGTAGAGTAACAAATGATACAGAAAATTGGGTTTCCTTAAAAAGTCTCAGAATTGTAGTCCCTGAAAGTCTACAAATGAGTTTTGTTTTGTTGTTTTTCACAGATTAAAAAGATAAATGAGATTCTATGTTTGATCTTGGTGAGCTCACAGTTTTTGTGGGTGATAGATAGGAAAAATAATTCTAAGTACCCGTACAAACTACTATAATAAAGACACATGGTGGATGACCAGAGTTGTGACAGCTTTTTCTCAGAGGTTAGGAAAGGTTTCATACAAAACGTTGTTGGCACAGGAGGGGAAAAAAATAGCCACAACTTTACAGGAACAGTCAGGAGTTTGGGAATAGTATTCTAGACCCATGAATTAGGCTGTGCAAACCCATGGAGTTGTCAAAACTCTTAGTCCTATTCAAGAACCAGTGAGAATTTAATTGCGCAGCTGTTATCTCTAATACAGTGGGGAAAAATAACCTAAAGTATTTTCGTGTGATGTAAAGGCAGTGCTCAATGAGTCCAGTAAATTACATACCAGAAGACTTCTGTCTTTATTACCTGGGAAATTTAGAATGGCCTAGTAAAATGCTGCCAATTAAAACATTTATTTACACATACAAGTTTGTAATTTTCAAGTAGACACATGTATATACTTGTATACTAATAAGTAAGGTGAGATAAGTTAATGAGAAAATAAGTTGAAATAAGCCTCCTTCACATAATAATGGATTCAAAATATAAAAACACTTTAACATTGGAGAACTAATTGCCAGATACAAAATAAAGTCAAGTAACAAGATTTTTTGTGCCTTTACTATCTTTAAAAATCATTTTGATTATTTTGAAAATACCAATTATTTTAAAATTATTGTTTCACCAGACAATAGACCACAATAAATTCAGAACTGAATATACTTAATGATATTTCTATCACTATATCTGCCAGGGTTATCTCAAATCCAAATTAGAGGAATTCTAATGATTTTACCATATTTTATTGTTAAGTTATTCTTTAAGTTTGTGAGCACAAAGACAAATGTGCTCTGAAAAGCCTTATAATTTCAAGGTATTAAGCCCAAGACAGAACTTGGAACAGAAGATTATGAGGAGAGGAGATGTGTAGACATATTCTCTTTTCTGTTTAAACCATAGGTAATCCATCATGTACTTTTTCAGGCTTGTGACCCCTGAAAAAGAAGGTATAGAACAAGGAGAAGATTTGGTATACCGTTCTTTTCTCTTAACCCCAACTTTCTCCAAGCTGTTTGTATTCTCTCAGTCTCCTGTACCAAATGGAGGTACTTGCATTTCCTCAATGGCCATTTGTAAACTGAAGAGAGAAGGAGTATAGCTGTGAAGTTCAAGGTGGCAGCAGACAGCCAGGCAGAATGTGCCGTGAGGCCTTCTCACTTTTTGTCAGTCAAACACATGAGCAGTTATCACACAAGTACTTCAACTTCAGATCAGTTGAAGAGTACAATGATTTGGAATATTCCTCTCACTGGGATCCAAAAAAGATTATTTTTGAAGTTCAGGCATGCATAATAAATGAATGAAGCAGACCAATAATGAGACTGTGTCAACTGGGTAAACACATAGCTACTTACACATTTACTTTACAGCTATTTTTGAAATAGTCATTTCCATAATAAATTGTGCTATTGGCTTTCAGTTTGTGTCTCTAACTCAAGGGAATCAGAATTCCTCCCTAAAAGTCCTTTCTTGAGAGATGTCCCTTCAAGGAAGGCAGACACATCATGGGCTTCATCATGTTAAACTTCCAGAAATGCATCTGCTTAAGCTCCCCTCTGTCCTGCTATATACTCCCAGGAACCCTTCCTGGGAGTTGTCACCACCTTATTTTGTATTAATTTATTCACTTCTATATTTAACTATGAGTTTATTTATTTATTAGCATATTTTTTACACCCACATTGATTGTGGAACTGGAATCGAGGCTCAACCTTATGATAGAGAGCTTGAATGTGATAGAAGTTAAAACTTGGCATATGTGTGTTTATGGTGTTTTATGGAGGATAGATTACTTTCACTGCTTGATCACGTTTGACTTATATAGCAATCTCAGGAGGTTGGTCAGGCAGGTACTGTCCTCTACATTTTACAAGAGGAAACAGATTAAATTATATTTCCAAAGTTTCCCAAAAACTATGAAGCAGAGAGCCTGTAGTTTAATCTAATCTAAATTCTACTCATCCAAATGCTAGTTGGTTTTTTTTTTTTTGCCCTGTTATACCACGTTTCTTATTTTTCTTCTCTTTTTTCCTCTTCTTTATTTAGTTTTTTTCTCATACTACACTCCTATTTTCTTTTCTCCCTTCCCCCCCTCCACTTTAACTCCCTCCCATTTTCCCACCTAGCTCTTGTCATAGTGTATACTTTTGCCTATAAAAGTGAGTACACTAAATTTAGAAAATGTAGCATGTGCTTGGCAGCTGGTCATAGAAGTCATAGGCCAAGAGAAATGAAGTCCTCAACAGAACTTAATGCCAATTCTAGGCCTTGGAAGAGACTTAATTGGACACTGGGAAGGCAGATAGATTGCAGTGAGCTGAATGCAAATTAAATAACCCAAGCCTTAATTAGCTTACTGCTTAAAATATTGTATTAATCCAGGTATTGTCGATTTTCTAAAATTAGAAAATACAAGAGCGTCATTTTATTTATATTGTCCTGTGGGGGTACTCCATGTTTCAGATTGACCTTGCTCATATTAAGATAGGGCTAAACTGTTGATCATCCACGTGCGGAGAAAGCATGATGGAGTCTTAATTTTCTGCACTAGTTCATCTGTTAATGAAGAATTGAGTGTTCTCATTTGCTCCTTTGCAAATCAAGCAAAAGTATTTTCACTTTGCACAGGGAAATACACAGCAAGGGGCATCTTTTCAATAAAAAGAGGTGTGAGGTAAAGTGTGAGACAGCTTCCCAAGATGTACAAACAAACTAATTATCGTGACTTGTATAATTTTCCTTCAACCTCTTATCCAGCTGGGGGTCCGAGTTCTCAGGTGGAGACTAATCTAATTTCACTTTCACCAGACAAGACTGAAATCAATCTTCCTGCATCTGGCTAATTGTTCAACACACCTCACTTGACTCAAATGAAATATTCTAGAGAATCCCTAATTTCCTCTTTTCTGAGAAGGTGTACCACCATGGTTTATTTTAGCCCAGGTGAGTGAGATTTACCCATTTCAGATGGGATTTTCAACACTAAAGGAGAAATTATGAAATTCTCAAACCAAAAGTTAAGTGGTTTAATGATTTGTTTTTATTGTAGGTGATTGTAGTTGGTTTTTCAGACAAAATTCAAATAGGATGGCCAAAGGTATCTGATTAGCAACAGCATCCTAATGATGAGGATGTGAACCAATTGTGTAATATGCAAAGATAAAAAAACACAGAAGAGCTGTAGCATGTAGATTTCATTCAATCTCTTACATCCTTTGCTATAATCAATCACTTTCAGGACTAACAACTTATTTTTGCCTTGTGCTTTTCTTGCCTGTCTACATAAAAAAGACGTATTCAACATATACTTTATCAATTTCAGACTTTCACGGGCAATTCTGAAAAATCTGTCATTGAGGCTACATAAAATCAAACTTTGTATACTCCAAAATGATGATATTTTCCCAAGTTCTGCACCAGTTCCTCTTTCTCCTTAGGCATTCCATTAAAATTATTTCTCTTCCCATTTTTCCTCTCTCTTACGAGAAGTTAGGATCTGAAATTATGTTTTGCTCTTTACTGTGCTATTTTAAATGCCAAGAGAACTAGTTTCTCTGTTGTGACTATGGGCATTCACATGATCAGTGGACTGAAGATTGAAATGCTAGATGGTGCTGGCTGTTCAAACAGTGTTCATTCAGAGGAATCTCCTTTCTTCTGAAGGGCAAGCCCATGGAAAGACAGTCTTTTTAGAGGTAGAGACATTACTCTGTGCAACTCAGCTCACATTTATCCTTAGCTTGAAGACTGATTCATGTTTAGAGTTAGCTCGCTGACAGTGAGTGATTGCTAATGTCAGAAGTTCAGAATGAGGTACAGAAAGATAACATAAAGGAAAAAACTGAATTATAGTTTAACTTTTACAGAGCAAAAAGTATCATATTATGTGAAGGATATGTCCAGAAAAGAGAGATGGGTTTATTAAATGTTTTATGTTAAGTCTAACATTTTTATTCTAATAAAGTAAAAATATATTTACTCAATTAATACACTTTTTTTTGAGTATTTCCTCTTTCCTCACACTGGGCCAGCTACTTTAAGGGTGCAAAAGAAGAGAAGATATATTATCAGACCTCATGGGGAAAGGAAAAATAATTAATATGCTTAAACAATATTAACAATATAATGGACAGAAATGAATCACTGAAATCTGAAGTAGTATGGAATATGTCATTAATGAATTAATTCAAAACATACTAATGAACACATTGGTTGTGCCCATTAATGTGGTTTAATTTGGAACAATATAGTTTTATTTTGCCTTCATGAAATTATATGTTTATTTGAACTTTCATATGGAAGATTAACTTTATTTGGGTCTATGTGGGTAGACCCACATACCTGATCCACCTTGGATCAGGTAGAGTGGTGAAATAGTGTTGCATTAACCGTTATGGAGAACTTCAAATGTGTTCAGTATACTAACAATCACTTTCCTTGGATAACATCATTTAATCATAACAGTCATCCAAGATAGGTTTTTTAATTAATGAGGAAAATAAAGTTAGCACCAAAAGTATAAGATTATATTGTGATTTTGACTTAATATTTCTATGTCTAAACTTGATTTTTCAGTTAAAATGTAACTGAATTTGCCACATGGGAGAATAACATAAGCAAAGTAACATGTGGCATGATAGATGTTATGTTATGTTAACAAAGCATAAGTAACATACAGACTCATTTATGATTGGTGTTGGGTGGTGATGGGGTGTTCATGGAGAAAGAAAGGCCACATTGTTCAGCTTATAGAATGATAAGCAGTGTTTAGCTTTTGTTCTTGATTGGCTTAATTTCAAGGAACACAGATTGACTCAGTCTGTTTTAAGATGAAGATAATATGTTACAAAAATTTATATAGTCTGGAGATAGTCAGCCATGAAAAAGACCATGATAGGCACCTTACTAACTAAATTGTCTAGTTTTCTAAGAACCATTTTTCCTTTGTCTAATGATGAGTTTATTTTGGTTGGCCAAACTGCAGAACCTTCATAAATTTAGCTTGAAGAGTTACTGTGGCTATTCCATACCTTTCTACATCATTAATTTTCAATTCAATCCATTGTTAAGGGATTAAAAAGTTAGTATCTCCTATTCAGATTACTGAGTGATTTTCATTAACTCAATTTATCATTTTATAACAGAATATATCACAAGCATTTTAGTTAGATTCCAATTAGGAGATAAAACTCACATAGGAATTAGAAATAAAATCTTTAAAGAATTATTAACTATGGATTGATGTCAGTGAAAATAGTGGAGAAAGAACTATTGAAAATTCAACCCTACATAGATTAAAAAAGAACCTTGAGGAGGATGTCAGAAATTTTTTTCAGAATTCTGGAAAATCATAAAAGTCTTGCACCAGGCAGTGTTTATTTTTAAAAGTTCGGTCATATTCTTGAGAGTCTAGGTACACGAGTGAATGTGTAGGCCTTTGGATATGCGCATGAAAGACCTGAGAAGACCCTTAGGCTCTCACTTCAGAATGAGCTGCCTGCTCTGCCCAAGCAGTAAGTGAAAGCTAAGGCAGGGTTGTAAACCATCAGGCTGAGTGTTCAAGGTATGCTCCATATTGGTTGCAAGAATTAAGGAAATTTCTGTCTACTTATTATTTAGATGATTCCTAAGTAACCAATTAGAGACTTCAATGACCACATATGCCAAAGAATAAATAATTTATAGAATAAGTGATTTAGAGAAATCACTAAGTAACCACTACAACAAGCAGCAACAACAGTAAACTCTTAAGAGCAGCAGACTTGCTTTCCAGAGTCGCCACATTTTAGATTATTTAAAAAGTTTTTTTGTGTGTAACAAATTTCCAAATCTAATTTCAATAAAAAATACAAGACATGCAAAGAAATTTTTTTAAAAATGTCCAACACTCAGAAAAACAAAACAAAACAAAACAAATCAATAGAAACTGTCCCTGATAAGGCTGAGATACTGGACTTACTGTGCTTTAAATCAGCTTCATAAAATATATTTAAAAGTTAAATGGAATCATGTTCTCGAAACCATGCTCTAAAGCAAAGTAAGAGAACAATGTCTCACCAATAAATAGTGTCAATAAAGACATAATTTATAAAAATGAATCAAATATAAATGCTGAAGATAGAACTACAATAAATGAAATAAAAATTCACTGGAGGGGACCAAGAGAAGAATTCAACAGAAAAAAGAGTCAGTGATTTTGAAGATTGGTCTATTGAGATGATCTAGTATGAGAATCATAAAGAAAAAAAAATGGAAAAAAATAAGAAGAGCTTCAGGGGCTGTAGGATACCATCAAATGTACTGCTTTATGCATAATGGGAGTTCTAGGAAAAAGAGAGAGAAAAAAAGGAACAAAAATAATATTTGAGATATAATAGCCAATGTAGATTAATATCTTTCTTGAAAATCAAATTTTGAAAGTTTTAAGCTCATTTGTAGGACAAATTCAAGAGATCCATACCTAGCCTCACTATAGTGAAACTACCAAAAAGTGACAGACAATGTTGAAAGCAGCAAGACTGAAGGAGCTAATCTCATTCAAAGTATTGTCAATAAGATTTCTCACCAGAACAACACAGTCACAAAATGGCAGTGGGATACAATATTTACAGTGCTAATAAACCAAAAATTTGTCAACTAAAAATTTCAAATAAAAAACCCTATTCTTCAAAAATGAAGAAGAAATTAAGATATTCCCAGATTTAAAAATCAACAAACAAAAACATGAGAGAATCTATTGCTTGCAGACCTGCTCTGAAAGAAAGCCAAAAGCAGTACATCAAACTGAAAAGAAAGGACACTAGAAAGTAATTTAAATTCACACAAAGAATTTAATGACACCAGCAAAAATAACTTCTTAAGTAAATAAAGAGCAGTATAAATATATTTTTGTTTTAAAATGTTTTTTTCTATCTGATTTAAAAGACACCTACATAAATCAATAATTATAAATCTGTGTTAATGGGCACATCATATGTGAGAATATAATTTGTGATAACCCTCTAAAGGAGAGAGAAAATGGAGCTATAGAGGAGATAAATTTTTATGTTATTGCAATTAAGTTGGTATTAACCTGAATGAGATTATTGTAAATTAAGTTAATTATAACACCTAAGACAACTAAAAAATTAAAAAAGAAGTAAATTAAATAAGAATAGTAAAGTGTTACAATAGAAAATGTCTATCTAACATAAAATAGGACAATAATGGAAGAAGAGATGACAGCAAAAATCCATAATACCTGCAGAAAACAAATAGCAATATGGTAGATGTAGAGTCTACCTTACAACTAATTACATTACATATATAAGGCTTAAATTTCAAGTTAAAAGGCAGATATTAGTAGGAGGAATAAAAAGCATGACTCAAATATATGCTCTCTAGATCATGGTACAGTGAGGCCCTCTACTTTCCACTTCCAGGCAGATTTCTAGGCAGTTAAAGCTCCTACTCACTTGGATGGCCTGAGCCACCCATCCTTCCTGTGCAGAGATGTGGTGAAGCAGGGTTCTCTCCACTCTGTGCTCAGGAAGATCTCCAGGAATCTGGAGCACCTGTTCACCTGGATAACCAGCTGAATCACCCCACCCTTGCTCTGAAGAGATTGCAGTGTAGTAGGGCCCTCTACACTCCACACTTATGCAGATTTCCAGACATCTGGCGCACACCCTTTTCTGGAGTAGGAGTTTAGGATCCACACCACCATACAGAGAACTTGGGGCCAAGATGTTCCTCAGGTCTATGCCTATACACACCTCTGGGGCACTTGGTCGCCACCTACTGTGTCTCCCTCCATTCTGGTGATTGTACTTGCCATTGGAGGATCTGTAAGCAGGACTGCCTGGTCCAGACATGCGCATCTTGTCCCCCACCCTGGGATGAGCAGAAACCTCAAACCACTGTATGCTCCAAGGATAAACCCATTGTCTGATGCAACAGAGAGCTACTTCCAGTAAGCAAGGTTCAAGTATATGACCATCCATATTGGCTATAGCTGTCTCTTACCTATAAGTACCATCTACAGGCCTGTGGATCAAACCACACAGCCCAATATAAAACCTGCCAACAGAATTACACAGGGATATAGAAATAAAGCCAAAAAACAAAACAAAACAAAAAACTCTACCCAACAATCTCTACAGTAAAATCTCCTAGGGAGTGAGGAAAGTGAAAGAAAAAACAATTCTATCTTCATTAATATATGTACAAAATTAGGAATGCCACCATCTCCAGATGAGAAGACATCAGCATGAGAATCTGGCACCATGAAAATTCTGAATGTTTTGATATCATCCAAGGATTACACTAGCCCTCTAGCAGTGACTCCTAGGAATCGGCAATGATTCCAGTGACTCGTACTTGAGCATGGTGTATAATTCCTTCATATGTTGATGAATCCAGTTCACTTGTCTTTTGCTGTGATTTTTGCAACTATATTCTCGAGTATTGAGTCCCAGAATTGAATAAGTGATATAAATCCAAACAACAGAAAAGACCCTGGACCAGATGGATTAACAGCTTAATTCTACAAGACATACAAAGAAGAGCTATTATCAGTTCTATTAAAACTATTCTGAAAAAGTATTGAGGAGGACGGACTCCTTTCTAACTTATTCTATGAAGCCAACATCACCTTAACACCGAAATTTGGCACAGACAAACAATAAAGAAAACTACAGGCCAATATCCTTGATGAACATACACTCAAAAATTCTCAACAAAATATTAGCAAACCAAATCCTGCAACACATCAAAAAGTTAATTCACAACAATCAACTAGGCTTTATTTATGGGATGCGAAGCTGGTTCAACATATGCAAATCAATAAATGTGATTCACCACATAGACAGAATTAAAAACAGAAACCATATGATCATCTCAATAGACACAGAAAAGACTTTCAATGAAATCCAACATCCCTTTCATGATAAAAACCCTCAACAAATTAGGCTTCAAAGGAGCAAACTTCAAAATAATAAGAGCAATCTAGGACAAACCCACGGAAAACATCATACTGAATGGGCAAAAGCTAGAGGCATTCCCCTGAAGGAGAGGAACAAGACAAGTATGCCCACTCTCACCAGTCCTGTTCAACACAGTACTGGATATCCTAGCAAGGGAAATCAGGCCAGAGAAAGAAATAAACAACATCCTAATAGAACAAGAGGAAGTCACATTATCTCTCTTCACTAACAATATGATGCTATACTCAGAAAACCCTAGAAACTCCACCAAAAAGATTCTAGAATTGATAAACATTTTCAGTAAGTTTTTAGGGTACAAAAATCAGTGTACAAAAATCAATAGCATTTCTATATACCAAAAGGATTCAAGCTGAGAGCCAAAACAAGAATGGAATCACATTTTTAATAGCCATGGAAACAAAACCTAAAATATGTAGGAATACAGTTAACCAAGGAGGTGAAAGATCCTACAAGGAGTACCATAACAATGCTAAAAGAAATCAGATAACACAAATAAATGAAAAACCATTTAATGCTCATTGATTGGAAGAATCAATGACATTAAAATGGACATACTTCCCAAAGTAATGTACAGATTTAATGCTATTCCTATCAAACTACCAAGGTCATTTTTCACAGACTTAGAAAAAAACCTTTTCTGAGACTCTGTCTCAAAAAACAAAACACACAAATAGATTCAAAATAAAAGAATGGAAAGAGATAGACCATGCAAACAGCATAAAAAGAGTGCTTGGGGATAGCTTCAGTAATATCAGACAAAATTGACTTTAGTACAAAAAATGTTACTAAATACAAAGATGGACATTTTATTATAATGAAAAGATCAACTTAAGAAGATATAAAATTTGTAAACATATTTTTACCTAACAGAGAGTTCTAAAATATATGATAAAAGCATAATAAAGTTGAAGGGAGAAGTAAACAATTCAGTAACAATAGTTGGAAAATTATATATGCCACTTTCAATAATGGCTCGAAAAAGTAATCACTGAGAATATCAGCAAGAAATCAGAAGACATGAAAAGCACTATAAACAAACTATATGTAAAACATATCTACAAATGATATTCTCAAAATGGTAGAATATAGAATTTTCTTGAGTTGCATGTGAAGCATTCTCTAGAATAGGCCATCAAAAAAGGTTCAACATATTTATAGTAATTGAAACCATACAAAGTAGTTATCTAATCCCAAATGGAATAAAATTGAAAATAAAAGGAAATTTTAAAAAGTCACAAATATGTGAAATGTAAACAACATACTCCTAAATAACCAGTGAGTCAAATAATAAATTACAGAGGAAAGTGGAAAATATTTTGAGATTTATAGAAGTAAAAACACAACATATAGAAAACTATAGGATGCAACCAAAGCAGTACTCAAGGGAAATTTATAGCTCTAGACACTCCAAAAGAAGGTTCAAATTAATAACTAACTTTCGCTTTAAGAAATGTGAAATATCAAATTAAATTAAGCCCAAAGTAAACCTAAGGAAAGAAGTAACAAAGATTAGCACATAAATGAATTGAAGAGAAGAACAAAAGACAATAGAGAAAAATCAATGAAATCAGAAGTTGTTGTTTGCAAACAACAGCCTAATCAAATTTTTAGCAAGATTGACCTAGAAAAATTAGACAACTCACACTACTAAAATCAAGAATAAAAGGGGACATTACTATTAGCTCTAAAAAAAAATGAAAAGGATTCTAAAACTGCAAACCACTGTATGCTAAAAAATTAGATAATGTCGATGAAATGGACAAATTGTTGGAAAGACACAAACCATCAAAATCGAATGAAGAAGATACAGAAAAACTCAACGGATTTATCTAGAGACTGAATTAGTAATAAGAAACTGCCAACAACATAAAAAATCCAGGACTGGATGATTTTACCAGTGAATCCTACCAAACATTTAAAGATCAATAGAAAATAAAACTACAGATCAATATAACTTGAGAATGTAGTTGCAAAAATAACAGCAAAAGACAAATGAACTGAATTCATCAACATATGAAGGAATTATACCCCATGCTCAAGTGGAATTTTTTCTAGGAATCACAGATTTTTTCAACATATAAAAATTAATTAATTTGACACATCATATTAAGAGGCGGGAGGGGAAGGACACATGACCTGGATAATTGAAAAAATGCATTTGACAAAATACAACACCTCTATTTTTTATTTAAAAAACGCTGAACAAACTAAAAATTATAGAAACTTCCTCACCCTTGTCAAAAATGTAGAGAAATTGTAACCCTCATACATGGTAGTATGTATATATGTAAAATGGCACAGCCATGGTGGAAATCAGTTTGGTCTTTCCTTTAAAAGTTAAACATTGAGTTACCATATAAGTCAGCAATTATACTTCTAGGTATATAATCAAGGGAATTAAAAATACATGTTCACACAAAAACTTGTACCTGAATCTTTATAGCATTATTTGTAACAGTCAAATAGCAGACACAACTTAAATGTTCATCAACTGATGATAAAACACTATGTGGTATATTCATAGAGTGGAATATTACTCAGCCACACACAAAAAGAAAGCACTGCCACATGCTACAACATGGATGAACCTTGAAAACTATGCTATGTGAAAGGAGGCACAAAAGGCTACATATTGTGTGACTTGACATATATGAAACATTCAGAATAGGCATAGAGAAAGAAATCCACAAATGAAAAGTACATTAATGGTTGCAAAGTGTTGGTAGGCGAAATAATGGCTGCTTAATATGTGTAGGATTTCTTTTTGACCTTTGAAAGTGTTTTGGAATAGATGTTGGTCATTGTCACAAAATCTTGTGAATATACTAAAGAACTATTGAATTGTACCATTTAAGTTGGTCTTAATGAATGTTATAGTATGTGATTTATATCTGAATACATAATAATATTTTGAAGTATTTTTAATTATGACATGTGATTGGATTAAGTAGTAAGAAAAAAAGAGGGAGAATTCTAAAGAGTGAAGAAGTGGCACATATAGAGTAGGCTCTAGCTCTAGGATTAGATCTAGTGACCAAGGAAGGAACAGAATGTTAAAGCTCTCCCCAATCCCCTGCTCAGATCCAGACCTGTTTGGAGAGGGAACAACCATGGATAAAGGATGGTAAATAAGTTACTGAGATGTTGCAGCAGGACTTTTGTAAATTCTGCTTCTTGGGACATCAAGGAAAATTGCCCACTTGGAGTTTCTATGTTTATAACTTACTACAAAGCCTCCCAACAGTCTCTAAGAGAAGCGTTCATAGGAATGTGCCTCATCTCCAAGGGTGTCTGGGAAAGAGCTACTGACCACTGAGCTCTGAAGAAGCCACCTGCACTGCAGGAATGTGGCAAGAGGAACAGCTCAGATCCAAGAAGAGAAGAGAAACCCTTTCTTTTTGTACTGTTTATCTCCTGCCCTCTATTGATAGCACTTAACAACATGACAGTTGACCAAGGATAAATATTTACAGGGCCCATCTCTGTTATTGCAGATCTGGCAGTGAAGAATGGACTTGGAAGTGGGAGACAATACAATTGATAACTGGAACAACAGATAACAAAACAGCATGTAGATTGATTTTACTTGGGATATGTGAATCTTTGAGCAAGAGCTTCCTTAAATGGGGGTTTGGGCAGACAGACATTACTGTGACTTACTTTGTATGGATTTCATGCAGTCAAAAATGAGAACTATTTTTAAGACTTTGAGGAAGCACATTCATTTTGCTTGTACTTTATTGTGCCATTGTATAAAGTGTCCCATATTCTCAGGAGTTTGTGGGCTAAATATGCTTTATATTCAGTAGCTAGGTAATTTGAAACATTGACTCCATTCAAATAGTTTAAGTCATCAGTTGCCTAGCTATTGTTTTCTTAATATAGTTATTATAACCCAGTTCATATGTAATTCATAGAATCAAATGTTTTTGATTCTTCTTCCCTTTATTTCACTTACACCTGTTTAATTAAACAATCTTATTGTGTGTATCTCCTGGGCCCTGCTTCAGGGAGGATTTTCTACATATGCAGTTTTCTACAGAAACATGGTTGGCATTGTACATTAATTATCTTATACCTAATAATGAAATTGATGACAGTAAATACCATCTAATATCGCTATGGTGTTCAATGTTTGCCAACCATTTTCATGTACATTACTCCATTAGTAAGACCATAATGAAAATATAATTTTAATTGGATTAAAAACGTATTTCGAGTTCCTTTTTTGCCACATATTCATTTTTTAAAGTTGTTCAAATAGTTTATTAAACAACTTTCATTTTTACCAGGTGTGGAATAGTTATAATAACACCTGCCTATATATAATACAGGGGTAAATAGGATTCTAAAGTGTTTTACAAATATGAGTTACTATGGTTGTCATTATTCCAATAGAGAATATTTTACAAAGTGGCAAATTGAAGTATTTCTATGTAAGTCTGATATGGTTAGACTTTGTGTCCCCACCCAAATTTCATCTTGAATTGTCCCCGTAATCCCCACGTGTCAAGGAGAGACCAGGTGGAGGTAATTTAATCACGGGGATGGTTCCCCCCATACTGTTCTCATGATAGTGAATGAGTTCGCTTTAGATCTGATGGTTTTATAAGGGGCTCTTCCCCTTCACTCAGCACTCCTCCTTCCTGCTGCCTTATGAAGAAGGTGCCTTTCTTCCCCTTCAACTTCCACCATGATTGTAAGTTTCCTGAGACCTCCCCAGTTATGCTGAACTGTGAGTCAACTAAACCACATTCCTTTATAAATTATCCAGCCTTGGGCAGTTCTTTACAGCAGTATGAAAATACAAAGTCATTTAGAAAAAAATCTTACAAAAGTAGAGACCAGTGACTAAGAAGATAGACAAACAGAAATAGAGATAAAAAGAGAGAGAAGAAAAGAATTCATGTAATTAATGAGAAGTACCAAGATTGACTGATATTCCTGGACAATCTTGTGAAATTTCCATTTAACCTGTTCATACAATCAGGGGTAAATCAACATGGCACACATTGACAGTTCCATAGGCCAGCATATTCCTTATGTCTTCTGAGAAAGTAGTTCTATAAAGTAGTAATTTGTCTTTGTATTTTGTTGGTGTTTTTTATGTTAAGGAGAAAACTATTTAATTACATTTACTTAAAGAAAAATGTATTTATAATTTAATAAGAAAACTGAAAGTTGGAAAGCTGGGTTCTAAGTATGCCAGAATCACAACAACATAGTAATCAAGACAGTAGTGTACTGGCATAAAGAGAAATGTGTGGATCAATGGAATACTTATAAAAATTACAGGCACTATAGAGAAGGCTCTTTTATCAGGAATACCAGCCTTCTCTGTCTCCCCAGAAGGAAACACTGTCATTTATTTGGTCCTAATCTTCTAGATCCCTTGAAACTTATTTGTCAACATACACATACACACATATTCACACACATGCACACAATGCATACATCTGTACACAGTATCATGCTGTTTATGTTGTCCTGGGTGTTAAATCAATAGCAGATACTGGATATTTATACACAGTAAATTCACATTCTTCTTTTCTACATGGTATTCCATAGCATGAATATACTACAGCTTATTGTGTGATTCTTCTATCAATGAATAGTCAGGGTTTCCTCTCCCCAAAATGTATCTCTATTACATATAATGCTTCAGTAAATGCCCTTGTGTATGTCTCCTTATGAATCAAGCATTGTTTCTCTCATACAATGTAGTAAAATGAAATTTCTAGGCAGTATACCATGTGCAGGTTAATTTTTGAAAGCTATTTCCCAATTGTCCTTCAAAGTAGCTAAACTGATATGTCCTCCTCCTGGCAATGAATGAGAGATGTCTATCCCCACAGCATCAATAATACTTAACATTATCAAAATTTCCAATTGGTCATAATCTGATGAGTCAAAAATCTCTCTTATCTCTTATTTGTTTTCCCTGATTACTAATAAGTCTGCCTACTTTTCATGTGTTTCTTCTTCTATAAATTGCCTATTCATAACCTTTGTTAATTTTCTATGGGAAAAATTTACTTTTTCCTAAAAACTGCAAGGATTCTTATGTTCTATATTACTGAACTAGAAAACTCTGACCATTGTAATAAAGAAAATTGTATAACCAGAAGGAGCTATAGCCATAGAGTTCTAGTCCAATTATTTTGCTTTTATATTTGAGGAAATTAAAGCTAAGAGAAGGAAGATGGGTTCCTACATGAAACGAGATGAGTTGAGTGTCAGTGTCTGGTATAGAAGCTGGATTTCTGAATACTTGCCCAGTAAATTGTGCAGAAAATTTTGATTCAGAATTAGGTATAAACTTATTTCTAGATTACATTTAGTAGCCTAATATCAAAACAATGAAAGGATTGCCACACAAAAATTTTAAATTTGCAAAATTACCTGATTTGGAAGGCAGGGCTTGTAACATATTTCCTGAAGTTAAACTACAAAAGAGATAAAGATCAAATGACTTTACAGAGTCTGTTTCTAATGGTTCAAAGTACTTAATCAAGTTCCAACCTGATGTCTTATTCATTTAAATGGCCATTTTCTTTCTATTATTTTAAAAGCAGAGAAAGATAATTTAAAAGAGACTGTAGGGCTATCTAAATTTTCTCATACTTCATAGAGGTGAAAATAACCCTTAACCTAGAAGGATAAAGCCCTGAATTAAGAGTAGTTTATACAAAGGACAAATATTCTCTACAGACCCCAATTTCTTTTGAAAGTTGCCAACTTACACTAAAATTTCTTCGTAGCAGAATTGTACTTTAAAATAACTTTCGGGAGAGAATAGAAAGTTGCTTAATATCCATATCATTAGCTCGCGCCATAATTTGCACATTGTTTTTGTCTCTTTTATTATATTTAAAATGTAGTTTTAAGTTAAAGTAGTTGTAAAACTAAAAGGCAATCAAGTAAATGAATGCATCTAATGATGTATTCATTCTAATGAATCAACTTCTAATTCTCAAGTTATTATATAGTTTCCGTGCAAAATAAATTAGGGAGCATATAGCCATCCTCCTAAATCACTTCAAGGACTCGCATAGTGTCTTTATTACAGACATTTTGATATTTCAGGACCATTATCAATATCAGATAATGATGATAATGAAAACAATAGTGCTTGTTTTTAGGTTTATCGATGTGCGTAACACTTGTGCATGACATTGAAAACTTATAGCAATCAATAAACTTCATACTGTCTTTAGTACTGTCCTATAGCTGAGAAAGCCAAAACTTAGAATAGATCACGGTTGCACAGCAAATAAAGCTAAAAAATAGAAAAAGGATTCTCAGTTGCTCCTTTGAATTCTGTAACTTATCTGATTCAATATTTTTAATATCAAACATCAAAATATTTATTTGGTGTTTCCTACTTCACAGATTTCCCCACTCCTCTGCTTTTCCCCCATCTTCCATGGCACACAAAAACACAATTCGGGTGAATGCATATTTAACAAGTTAAACCTTTTATATTTGACAAAGTAATCCCTTCCAAAAAGTTATACTGTAGAAAATAAATGCCTTGCCTTATAGTAAATTGAAATGAAATTTTCAAGCATTGATAGAGTCATTAGACTGTTATAAAAATATAGTGTACCCTGATGGGATGTTGGTATAAATTGGTAAGATTATATTGAAAAAAAATTACTGAATGATAGTTTCCTTCATAAAGCTTGTTTCTAGGTCTGAATAATAGAAAACATTATGGCTTAAACATACAGGATTTTTTTCTCATGTAAAAAGTTGAGTTGTGAGTTGTTACTGGAGGTGATTCACACCTCTCTGCAATGGTCTTGGCCATTTCTTCGTGGTTACAAGTAAATGGAGAAACTCTCATGTTTCTATCCATATTTAAGCAGGAAAAGGGAGATTCAATTGTTTGTTTGCTTTCCTTCAGAAGGGAAGAAAAGCTTTCTCAAAATCTCTCAGATAAACTTGTTACTTGGACAGCAAGGGAATGTCAAAATTGAGAAGCCCATTGTTCTACCATTGCCAAATACAAAGGACTGCACCAAGACCAACCAGAGTTTTGTTAATCAGGAACAAGCGAGAGGATTAATGTCTACTAGAAAGTTCTCTTTTTCAGAATGGTGTGACCATATGACAGCAAAAAAGTGTTATGATTTGTAATGCTTAAAGTCAGAAGCAAGATGCACGTTCTAATGTTATAAATACTGCGTTGTTGTAACATGGTATAGCTGTTGGAGTCAGACACTCTTGAACTGTATCACCTTTGTCAGTCTAATCAATCTCTCAGAACCATAGCTTTTACAGAAATAAAAGTATTTGCCTCACAAAATATAGTATGAGTCAGGTAGGCAAATATCTATAACATTCCTGCATCTATAACATGCTTGTGTTAGTTACTGACAGTCTTCAAAGTGGAATAAAGTCTCAGAACAATAGATGACTTTTGGTGCCTACTTAAAAGTTAGATGTGAATATTCCCAGTATTTGGTGACTGCCCTCCCAGAAGGACCCACAAGAACTCAAGCTCCTTTATTATTTAGCTTTACTTTCTAGTAGAGCCTTATACCTTTCTTTATATATCTGGCTGGTAAGAGGATAAAGAGATCAAAAATGTTTCCCTAAAAGTGATATAAGTTTTTTCTTTCACAATAGGTTAGATAGATGGATGCATCTAGATGCAAGAAGACTGGGAACTGTAATCTCTGCTAGATAGCTACCCCGGTAACAAATCTATATTCAGGAAGAGGGAATATACATTGTGGTTGCAGATGATAATCTCTTCTACAATGCTCAATAATCATTAATATTTTTTGACGTATCTCCTTTCTAAGAGAACTGGATTCTAATTAAAGCAAGCACTATGAAGTGAGTAATGAGTACAGCTTGAGTCATATGGGTAACTGATGAATGTTTATAGGAAGGAAGCATAATATTAAGTAGCTTCATGGACTCTGAAGCAAGGTTGCCTGCATTCATATTCTTACTTCACCAATTCCTAGTTGTGTGATTTTAGGTAAGTTACTTAACCTTGGTTTCTTTCTCTATAAAAATGGGGAGAGTAAAATGAATTGCCTATGCTATACAGGTTACTGTGATGATTAATTATTCATAGAATTAAAGCTTTTAGAATAATATTTATACTGCATTCAGTATAAATCCATACAGTATTTATACTGTATACTATTTACATTGAATTTGGTTTCATTTCTGGAATATATATATTTAGATATACACATATCATGAAATATTTCATGAACATCAACAAACGCAAGAGATAAACAGAGGCATGTTAAATAGTATTTGCCTAAATGTGCTTACAAAGACAATGAGGACACCGAAAATCTTCAGATAGGTGGAACTATACTCAGTATATTATGGAATTGTGCCTGCTAGCCTGAAGAGGCCAGGGAGGTCTATGTGGAGCAGGTGATTTGTAATATAGAAGTATGCAACAAACAGGCATGGAGAGGTGCTTAGGGGTGAGACCTGGTGCCAACGATGCCTTGAAGAGGGAAGGAGACTGTAGACACAGTTTGAAGATGTCACTATCTCAATGCCTCTCTTAAGGAGAAAATCCTGTTGGATAGGATTTGGATCATATATGGTGGAAGTGATCGATGACAAAGAAGTTTTCCTGAGAGACACTTCTTTCTTTACTGTACTCATCCATGAAAGGAAAATGATGATGATGGTGGTGAGGATGTAAGGCTGATACACTTGTACTTAGGACAGAAAGAATTCAAGACAACTTGTAATTGAGAACTAGAGACAGGCATTAAGAAGAGTTGAGAATCCAGATTTTGAAATCTGAAGTGAGTGCTAAGTTAAAATCTTTAAAATCTTGTATAATTAATGATTATAATTTTAGTAACTTCATCATCCACAATGAATATTGAGCAATATAAGTGTGTGACATGTAGTAATCACATGAAGAGACACATCTAGCTTTTTTTCTTATTTTCTAACCTTTCACAGAATTCTGCATTTACGTTGGTAAGGAGATTAAGTTCAATATGTTGCCGCCTTCTAAATAATTAGCTATTACACACTAACATGGGACAAGAAGTAACTATAGTATTAAAATGGCCACAGAGTCTGGAGTCAGAAAAATCTGGTTTTGTATCTTGAGTTCACTAAATTGCATGTGCTATGGATTTGCAGATGCTATTTAGGAATGCTCTATCCTAAAACTATCAGAAGCACTTTCTAAAAATGTGTTTAACTAAAATGAAAATGTGTTAATTAACATAACATGTTCAAATAGAGGATGAAAAGATAATCCAGAAGCAAAGTGTTCCAGATTCTCTTGATTTAAGACTTTGCCATCTTCTCAAAGGTTTTTTTTTTTTTTTTTTTTGATCTTCAGATTGTCTCTCCCCCACCATCATAAAATGCATGCACCATCCCAAGGCTTTCATTCTCACACAGCAATGCGAAAAGCTGGGAAAAAAAGGTTGCCTTTTCCTTGGTTGCCTTTTAAGAACAAATACAAGTTTCCAAAAATAAAACTAACCCCAGAATACTTTACACAATGTCTCATGGCTAAATTACATTAATTGTGCATGGTCACTAGCAAAAGAAATGATACCATGATTGTTGAAGACAGGATTAGCGTCCCCTGAAACACACAGTTACTGGATAGGTGAACAATTTGGGGGTATTGTTAACATAGATAAAGGAAGGAGGTAGCTTTCAGGAGACAACATTTGGAGATTGCCAGAAACTTTTTGACCTATAATACTCTCAGCTACAAAAATGTAACTATTATAGGTACTTTAGATGAGACTGTGGTGATAAAAATATCTGGAACTTTTTATAATTTTCACTTCTGATAATCCAAGGGAAAAGGAGAAAAAAAAATCATACTATTTCATACCTCTCACCCAACCTAGACCTATAAGTACCTTATTTGAAATGCTTTCAAAGGAAAACCAGTCTCGACATTTTGCTTTACCTCCTAGGGAAAACATGTGCCTTTAAATTATTCATCTAAATGTGAGGAACAGGAAAAGGAGAAACGTACAAGAGGCTTCCTGTCTAAGTTCAAATCTAGTGTATAAGTGTTTTAGGTTCAGAGAACAACTTGAGTAATACCTGCAAAGTAAATGCTCTAGGTAAAATACAGCTCCTAGCCAGGAAGCAAGCCATGTGGAAGAAGGCAGTGGAAGCCGCTCCTGCTACCTCTGTGAGCAATATCACTGGGCTTGAGCCATCTTTCTTTTGAAAAATTTAGATAATGATGCTCTTAATTCTAGTGTTTTAAATCATGCATCTGGAGAGGTGGTTTTTTTTCCCCCTCGTTTAACAAATTCTTAATTGTCCTCTCCAGTGGCAGCAGCAGTATATGCTAGCTTTTTCTGATGAAAATAGAAACTGTTTAGAAATTCTTCTGGGTGATATCGAGGAATTTACACACATTTTTGGATCCTGGCACCTGTTCTGTTCTTATAGTGGTGGGTTTTGTAATTTGGAATGAATTCTAAGTGTTAGACCTGCCTTCATCATCTAAAGGGACAGAAAAGATTGAACTATAAACTGGAAAGTGTTTCACATTACTTGATACCTCTGTGTATCCCTGTGTGTGTTTTTAGGCCTGGTAAAATCTATGCCTAGGGCTAGGTAGCAATGTGTTACTTGAAGAGCATTACAAAGATCTACATGTGTTTAGATCAATAGTTTATTTTCAAAATCCTGCTGACTTGGATGTTTTGTGGTTTCAGGGAAACTCTGAATATTTGTCAGGTTATCATTTTGACAAATTCTTATTGTTTTGGAAACTTGCCAAGTGTCCATAAATTGCATTTACCATCATGACAAGAAAAAGAAGAAAAAAATCAGAACCTGAAAGGATGTAGAGCATAAATAAAAACAAATAAAATGCAAGCCATCATTTGAATGCATTCTATGTATGGAGTGTTTTGCTCTTATGTGGGTTAAATACACCCCTGCTTGCTCACCCCTATGAAACTGTCTTTGACTCAGAGCCCTACCTCTTCACACATCATTCTGATTCCTTCTCTGAAATGTAACTTCCTTATACCTTTTCCCTCAAAGTTAGGATCTCTTAGAAATATAAAGTGACATATTACTTAAGTTCATTAAAACTATAAAATAAATGTATATTAATATATTCCTGTCACCTGTTGAAACACATAGAACCACCCACCCAAAATGTGGTTTCAGTGTTAGTATGTAAGCTACCACACACATACCAAGAGGGTATAAAGAGGATTATTGCTTTCATCATTAAAGTATCTGGGAAAAGCAGGGTAGGCTTCTCAAGCAGGCTTGAAATGGTGCAAGAGAGCAAGGAAAGGAGACTGACTTGAGTTTTCACTCTGGTTTATGAGCAGGAGCTTACATGGTTGGAATATCCCACTAGTGCCAAAGAAGGCAGCATCTGGGTTTTCTTGTCAGCTTGTCACATGTGAGGCACAAAAGGGAGAAGGACAAGTAATACTTAAAGCTGTTGGCAGTTAAATGTCAAAAATTGTAGTCAGATTTCTCATTACACAATATAAATATGGAAAGAGACTGGTTCTCTTTCTTAGTAACACTAAATGATGAATGAATAAATGTAGTCAATTATGATTATTCATGATAGTTATGTTCTATAAAGTCACCACAAACACCGAGTTAGTGAATATTGAACCATTGCTCCTAGGGGAAATATAGAGTTAGGTTCCTTTGAGCTTCTGGCCACAACATTTACAACAGCTAAGAAATACATAAACCTGCTTTATTTCTGTTTCTGTTTAATGACACCTTATTTAACACATAGTGTTGATTCATTCACATTGAACTCATGACTAGCACTCTAACTCATCCCTGAATGAGGCTTATCTAACTCACATCCTTTCTCTGTAAGGCACATCACAGCCTTCTTGCATGTAGAAATGGTAGACAGCCCTTCAGCATTATGCTTGGGGGCCATTTTAAACAGCAATATCGCTAATATAAAGCACACAATTATGAAACATGTGACATTAAATAGAACAGAAAAGGATACTTGTATACTGTAGTATACTGTATAACAGTGGAAGCAAGAAGATAGAGTATTGCTTTATTTTACCTCAGCTGGGAATGTTCAAGTCTGACAACAAATTTTTCCATTGCTCTAAGCATGTCCACAAATGACCACAAAAGTGCCCCAAGTATTGATTTTAGGATTATAAATAAATGTTAGCAAGTAGACAAATTTGAAGATATGAAATCTGTAAATAATGAAGATTGATTTTTAAATGAATTAATGCTTTTTAGTCAAACCATTTTGGAGAAGGTGCCTCCATTCCTTCTTCTTTCCATTTGGTGCTACTGTTATTTTTACTTCACTCAAGAACTTCTAATAATTCTAAGCAAGATGTTTAGTAGCATCATTTTAAACTGGTGGAAAAGGGAGTTTTTAGTAGTTCTGTGTGAAACCACTGAAATCATCCTGAAGGTGACTGAAATTTAACCGATAATGAGATATAGTGCAGATCTTGAGTGACAATAGACTATAACAGTAGAAACACAAGCTCCAGAATCAGAAATATTAGATTTATATCACAGACCCAATACTTATATGCTATGTAATTTTAGTCAAGTTCTTTAACATCTCTTATCTTCAGTTTTCCTCTTTGTAAAATGGAAATAATAATAGTACTGACAATGTACTGTTGTTGTGAGGATTAACTGAGATAAAGTAACACATTATATAAACTTGTTCTATCACAGAAAGGCTTTTTTGTTGTTGTTGTTGAGACAGAGTCTTGCTCTGTCACCCAGACTGAAATACAGTGGCGTGATCTTGGCTCACTGCAAGTTCTCCCTCCCAGGTTCAAGCAATTATCCTGCCTCGGCCTCCCAAGTAGCTGGGATTATGGGCGCCTGCCACCATGCCTGGCAAATTTTTGTATTTTTCGTAGAAACAGGGTTTCACTATGTTGGCTAGGCTGGTCTTGAACTCCTGACCTCAGGTGATCAGCCCATCTTGGCGTACCAAAGCGCTGGTACGAGCCACCGTGCCAGCCAATGTTCAATATTTTTAAACTACACTTATTTAAGATACTTATTCCATTTGTGTTTTCCTGGTGCAGTTATTATTGGTATTCCTTTTCATACTGTCCTGTTTGAAATTACTTATTTTAGGATCATTTGCTACAGAAAAATCTGTAAAGTGTTATTTGTGCTCTATGGGAATAGTGCCATAATTCATTGTTAAGTAAGTCTTGACCGTGACATAGAGAGCAGAAAGCACATTTGCAGCATCTTGGCATACTGAGACTA
This sequence comes from Theropithecus gelada, assembly GCF_003255815.1. Taxonomy (NCBI): domain Eukaryota; kingdom Metazoa; phylum Chordata; class Mammalia; order Primates; family Cercopithecidae; genus Theropithecus; species Theropithecus gelada. Next base: position 73,438,151 of record NC_037681.1, on the reverse strand, counting down.
AATAACTTGTGGGAAATCAAGATTTCTTCATCCTTTATCCCAATGTAAATTATTTTTCTCTTGTCACACTAATGAATTCTAAGCCCCATGGAATTAGGATTTTCCTGTGCAAGCTGGGATGAATAGCTACTTGAAAGAAAATACATTTGCTAGGACTAGATTTTTGATTTGCTGTCTAAAATTTCTAGGACTTGATTAGAGTTGAAAACAGCTTGTGATCTTTTGATCAAACACAACTATTTTGTAATTAGTTCTTTTGGAAAGAGAAGCAGTGTTGGGTATCAGAAGAGATCTTGCAGTTGACAAAAGTAAGATTTTGTTCACGGAGTGTGTTTTAAGTGTCACTATGGCCCCCTATTAGAGTAAAGAAAAATGGGAGATAAATAATAAACGGATTCTTGGCCAATGTTTTCTATTCTCTAAGTGTATAATGTATAATGGAAATAGACATATTTAATAGTTGACATAGCCTCACATAGGATCCTTGGGCTGTGGAGCAAAAGTTACTATAGGAGCAAAGTCCACGTGGAAGCCTCTTACTCCTGTCCTTTTCTCCCAATTCAAGAAAGTACAATAAAAACACTAAGTTATCCAAGGAAGATGTCAGAAATCAATGCCACTCATATAGATCTAAAGGATGCAGGTGTAGTGATGTTCATCATACCTCCATTCCATTTACCAGTCTGACTCTTGCAAAAACCACATGGATCCTGGATCAGGATAGTAGATTACCACAAATTCAATCAAGTAATGGCCTTAATTATAGTCCCCATGCAAAATGTGCTATCTTTATTTTTTCTTCATCTTTTAAGTTCAGGGTCACATGTGCGGGATGTGCAGGTTTGTTACATAGGTAAACATGTGCCGTGGTGGTTTGCTTGCACAAATCAGCCCATCAACTAGCTATTAAACCCAGTATCCGTTAGCTATTCTTTCTGATGCTCTCCCTTCCCTGGCCCCCATCCCTGACAGGCCCCAGTGTGTGTTCTGTCCCATGTGTCCATGTGGTCTCATCAATCAGCTCCAACTTATAAGTGAGAACCTGCGGTATTTGGTTTTCTGTTCCTGTGTTACTTTGCCAAGGATAACGGCTTCCAGCTCCATCCATGTCCCTGCAAAGGACACAATCTCATTCCTTTTTATGGCTGCATAGTATTCCATGGTGTGTGTGTGTGTGTGTGTGTGTGTGTGTGTGTGTGTGTGTATATATATATATATATATATATATATATATATCACATATTCTTTATCCAGGCTATCATTGATAGGCAATTGGGTTGATTCCATGTCTTTGCTATTGTGAATTGTGTTGTAAATGAACATTCACATGCATGTATCTTTATAATTGAATGATTTATATTCCTTTGGATATGTACCCTGTAATGGGATTGCTGGGTCAAATGGTATTTCTGGTTCTAGATCTTTAAGGTGTCACATACTGTCTTACATAATGGTTGAACAAATTTACACTTCCCAAAACAGTGCATAAGTGTTCCCGTTTCTCTGCAATCTCATCAGCATCTGTAGTTTCTTGACTTTTTAATAATAGCCATTCTGACTGGCATAAGATTGCATCTCATTGTGGTTTTGATTTGCATTTCTCTAATGATCAGTGATGTTGAGCTTTTTTTCATGTTTGTTGGCTGCATGAATGTCTTCTTTTGAAAAGTGTCTGTTCATGTACTTTGCTCACTTATTAAGGTTTTTTTTTTCTTGTAAATTTAAGTTCCTTGTAGACTCTGGATACCTTTGTCAGATGGATAAATTGCAAACATTTTCTTGTATTCTGTAGGTTGTCTCTTCACTCTGATCATAGTTTCTTTGGCTGTGCAGAAGCTCTTTAGTTTAATTAGATGCCATTTGTCAATTGTAGTGTTCGTTGCAATTACTTTTGGTATTTTAATCATGAAATATTTGTCCATGGCTATGTCCTGAATGCCATTGCCTAGATTTTCTTCTAGTGTTTTTATAGTTTTGGGATTTATATTTAAGTCTTTAATCCATGTTGAGTTAATTTCTGTATAAGGTATAAGGAAAGGGTCCAGTTTGAATTTTCTGCATATGGCTAGCCAGTTCTACCAGATTTTCTTTTAAGGTTTTTATAGTTTTGGGTTTTGCATTTAAGTCGGTAAACCATACTGGGTTAATTTTTTGTATAAGGTATATGGAAGAGGTCCAGTTTCAATTTTCTGCATGTGGCTAGCCACTTTTCCCAGTACCATTTATTAAATAGAAAATCTTTTTCGTGTTACTTGTTTTAGTCAGGTTTGTTGAAGATCAGATGGTTGTAGGTGTGCAGTCTTATTTGTGAGTTCTTTATTCTGCTCCATTGGGTTATGTGTCTGTTTTTCACAGTACCATGCTGTTTTGTTTACTGTAGCCCTGTAGTGTAGTACGAATTTGGGTAGCATGATGCCTCCAGCTTTGTTCTTTTTGCCTAGGATTGTCTTGGATATTCAGGTTCTTTTGTGGTTCCATATGAATTTTAAAATAGCTTTTTCTAATTCTGTGAAGTGTAACAGTGGTAGTTTAATGGAAATAGCACTGAATCTGTAAATCACTTTGGGCAGTATGGCCTTTTTCACAATATTGATTCTTCCTATCCATGAGCATGGAATGTTTTCTCATTTGTTTGTGTCCTCTCTTATTTCCTTGAGCAGTGGTTTGTAGTTCACCCAGAACAGTTCCTTCACTTCTCTTGTTACCTGTATTCCTAGGTATTTTATGCTTTTTGTAACAATTGTCAGTGAGAGAGTTCATTCATGATGTGGCTCTCTGCTTGTCTGTTGTTGGTGTATAAGAATGCTAACGATTTTTGCACATTGATTTTGTATCCTGAGACTTTGCTGAAGTTGCTTAACAGTTTAAGAAGCATTTAGGCTGAGACCATAGGGTTTTCTAGATATAGGATCATATCATCTGCAACAAGTATGCTATCTTGGATTGAGCCTAGTAACAGCCTTAGGTATATGGTATGCTATTTTTGACTTAATGAATGTATTTTTTCCTTCTCTGTCAGAAAAAAAAGAAACATAAGTAATTTGCATTCTCATGGAATTGACAATAATATACATTCACAGTTTTCCCCCAGAGCTATAACTCTGTTACCCTCTTTCAAAATACTGTCTAAAGAGGCTTAGCCTTTCTACGTATCCTGCAGAACAAAACATGCATTCACTTTATTGATTAATCAGATGGAATTTGCAGGAAGTGCTTACCATTTTGAAGGTCTTTATAAGACCCATAGCCCATCAGAGGAGGGGAGACAAACCATATGAGTATTGTTGGCCTAAAAGTAGTAATATTGTTAGCAATCAGTGTTCAAGAGCTTGCTGGATAATTTACAGTGAAGGACAAATTATTGCATTTTTTACCTGCCACTGTGAGGAAAGTATAGTGTCTGGTAGGTTTCTTCTGTTATGCAGGCAGCAAATTCCATACCTAGGAATGTTGCTTCAACTATTGTCTTTGACTGAAGCCCAGAAAATGAAAGCACTCCTTAAGAGGACCAGTTCTTGATGCAGTAGCTTGGCTATCTGAGCCAGAAGATACAGCAGATACTATAATATTAGTAATATCAGTGGTGGAAAAGAGCCTAGAACAGGTTTATGAAAAGGAGAATCATAACACAGACTCTTTACTGTCTGCAGAGGAGAATTATATTCCTGGAAGAGATGAAATGCCTGACCCTAATGCATCAAGAGACCATGAAGTCACAACTGTCCATCATAAATTCGGTTTTGTCAGAACCAGCGATTCATAAGTCAATTGGGTCCAGGAATAATCTATTCTAAGATAAAAGTGATGCATTCAGGACTAAACATGAGTGGGACAAAAGGAACAAATAAGCTACATAAGTGTGTGTGTAGCCCATATTCCCATGTATTAACTTCTATTGTAGCAGAATCTCTCCCTTAGGTTACAAAGGATGTGTGGCAATATAGATTTAGAGAATCTAGTTCCCAAAAGAGGAGCACTCCCATCACAGGACGTAACAAGAGTCTCACAGACAAGGAGAAAACTAATTCATAAAATCAGTATTCGTATGTCAAATCAAAACTTGTATTCAGAATATATTAAAAACTCTCATAATTCAATAATTAAAATGAAAACAACCCAGTTCAATAAAAATGTTCAAAAGATCTGAATAGGCACTTCCAAAAGAAAATATATAAGTAGCCAATAAGCACATGAAACCATGTTCAATTTCACTAATCTTTAGGAAAATTCAAAACAAAACCATGATGGGATAATACAGCACACCAATTAAATTCATTAAAATTTGAAAAAGATGGATCATATCAAGTGTTATTAAGGATATAGAGTGAATGGCATCCCATACACTGCTGATGGGAACATAAAATTATAGGCTGGGTGCAGTGGCTCACGCCTGTCATCCCAGCACTTTGGGAGGCTGAGGCGGGTAGATCACAGGGTCAGGATATTGAGACCATGCTGGCTAACACAATGAAACCCTGTCTCTACTAAAAATACAAAAAAAAAATTAGATTAGCCGGGTGTTGTGGTGGGTGCCTGAAGTCCCAGCTACTTGGGAGGCTGAGGCAGGAGAGTGGCATGAACCTGGGAAGCGGAGCTTGCAGTGAGCCAAGATCGTGCCACTGCACTCCAGCCTGGGTGACAGAGCAAGATTAAGTTTCAAAAAAAAAAAAAAATTATACAAATATTCTGAGCAAGTTTGGCGTTTTTTTAAAAAGTCAAACATACACCTCCCATATTGTTCAGCCATCCTACCCCTAAATATTTACCTGATAGAAATGAAAACATTTGCCTGCACAAAGAATTATTTTAAAGAAATGTTCCTAATAGTTTTATTTTAATAGCCCAAAACTGGAATAACCCAAATGTTAATTAACAAGTAAATGGAAGGGGTGCGCCCAAGATGGCCGAGTAGGAACAGCTCCAGCCTCCAGCTCCCAGCGTGAGCGACACAGAAGATGGGTGATTTCTGTATTTTCAACTGAAGTACTGGGTTCATCTTACTGAGGCGTGTCAGACAGTTGGTGCTGGTCTGCGGATGCATTCCAACCAGCGAGAGCTGAAGCAGGGCGAGGCATCACCTTACCTGGGAAGCGCAAGGGGGAAGGGAATTCCTTTTCCTAGCCAAAGGAAATTGAGACACAAAACATCTGGAAAATCGGGTAACTCCCACCCTAATACTGCACTTTTTCAAGGGTCTTAGCAAACAGCACACCAGGAGATTATATCCCACACCTGGCCCAGAGGGTCCCACACCCACGGAGCCTCCCTCATTGCTAGCACAGCAATCTGAGATCTAACTGCAAGGTGGCAGCGAGGCTCGGAGAGGGGCGCAGGGCATTGCTGAGGCTTAAGTAGGTAAACAAAGCTGCCCAGAAACTCGAATTGGGTGGAGCCCACAACAGCTCAAGGAGGCCTGCCTGCCTCTGTAGACTCCTCCTCTGGGGACAGGGCATAGCTAAACAAAAAGCAGCAGAAACATCTGCAGATGTAAATGCCCCTGTCTGACAGCTTTGAAGAGAGCAGTGGATCTCCCAGTGCAGAGGTTGAGATCTGAGAACGGACAGACTGCCTGCTCAAGTGGGTCCCTGACCCCTGAGTAGCCTAACTGGGAGACATCTCCCTCTAGGTGCAGACCGACACCTCACACTTCACGTGGCGGGGTACACCCCTCAGATGAAGCTTCCAGAGCAAGAATCAGACAGCAACACTCACTGTTCAGCACTATTCTGTCTTCTGCAGCCTCTGTTGCTGATACCCAGGCAAACAGGGTCTGGAGTGGACCTCAAGCAAACTCCAACAGACCTACAGCTGAGGGTCCTGACTGTTAGAAGGAAAACTAGCAAACAGAAAGGACACCCACACAAAAGCCCCATCAGTACGTCACCATCATCAAAGACCAAAGGCAGATAAAACCAGAAAGATAGGGAAAAGCAGTGCAGAAAAGCTGGAAATTCAAAAAATCAGAGTGCATCTCCCCTTCCAAAGGAACGCAGCTCATCACCAGCAATGGAACAAAGCTGGATAGAGAATGACTTTGACGAGTTGAGAGAAGAAGGTTTCAGTCGATCAAACTTCTCAGAGCTAAGGGAGGAAATATATAACCAGTGCAAAGAAACTAAAAACCTTGAAAAAAGAGTAGATGAATGGATAACTAGAATAATCAATGCAGAGAGGACCTGAAAAGAACTGATAGAGATGAAAACCATAACACGAGAACTACGTGACAAATGCACAAGCTTCAGTAACTGACTGGATCATCTGGAAGAAAGAGTATCAGCGATTGAAGATTGAATGAATGAAATGAAGTGAGAAGAGAATTGTAGAGAAAAAAGAGTAAAAAGAAATGAACAAAGCCTCCAAGAAGTATGGGATTATGTGAAAAGACCAAATCTACGTCTAATTGGTGTGCCTGAAAGTGAAGGGAAAAATGGTACCAAGTCAGAAAACATTCTGCAGGATATCATCCAGAAGAATTTCCCCAACCCAGTAAGACAGGCCAACATTCAAATTCAGGAAATACAGAGAACACCAAAGAGATACTCCTCGAGAAGAGCAACTCCAAGACACATAATTGTCAGATTCACCAAAGTTGAAATGAAGGAAAAAATGTTAAGGGCAACCAGAGAGAAAGGTCAGGTTACCCACAAAGGGAAGCCCATCAGACTAACAGCAGATCTCTCAGCAGAAACTCTCTAAGCCAGAAGAGAGTAGGGGCCAATATTCAACATTCTTAAAGAAAAGAATTTTCAACCCCGAATTTCATATCGAGCCAAACTAAGTTTCATAAGGAAGGAGAAATAAAGTCCCTTACAGACAAGCAAATGCTTAGAGATTTTGTCACTGCCAGGTCTGCCCTACAAGAGATCCTGAAGGAAGCACTAAACATGGAAAGGAACAACAGGTACCAGCCATTGCAAAAACATGCCAAAATGTAAAGTCCATCCATGCTAGGAAGAAATTGCATCACCTAGCGAGCAAAATAACCAGCTAATATCATAACGACAGGATCAAGTTCACACATAACAATATTAACCTTAAATGTAAATGGACTAAATGGTCCAATTAAAAGACACAGACTGGCAAATTGGATAAAGAGTCAAGACCCATCAGTTTGCTGTATTCAGGATACCCAGCTCACATGCAGGGACACACATAGGCTCAAAATAAAGAGATGGAGGAAGATCTAACAAGCAAATGGAAAACAAAACAAAACAAAAAGCAGGGTTTGCAATCCTAGTCTCTGATAAAACAGACTTTAAACCATCAAAGATCAAAAGAGACAAAGAAGGCCATTACATAATGGTAAAGGGATCAATTCAACAGGAAGAGCTAACTATCCTAAATATATATGCACCCAATACAGGAGCACCCAGATTCATAAAGCAAGTCCTTAGAGACTTACAAAGAGACTTAGACTCCCATACAATAATAATTGGAGACTTTAACACCCCACTGTCAACATTAGACAGATCAACGAGACAGAAAGTGAACAAGGATATCCAGGAATTGAACTCAACTCTGCACCAAGCAGACCTAATAGACAACTACAGAACTCTCCACCCCAAATCAACAGAATATACATTCTTCTCAGCACCACATCACACATATTCCAAATTGACCACATAGTTGGAAGCAAAGCACTCTTCAGAAAATGTTAAGAAACAGGAATTATAACAAACTGTCTCTCAGACCACAGTGCAATCAAACTAGAACTCAGGACTAAGAAACTCAATCAAAACTGCTCAACTACAAAGAAACTGAACAACCTGCTCCTGAATGACTACTGGGTCCATAACAAAATGAAGGCAGAAATAAAGATGTTCTTTGAAACCAATGAGAACAAAGATACAACCATTTAAAGCAGTGTGTAGAGGGAAATTGATAGCACTAAATGTCCACAAGAGAAAGCAGGAAAGATCTAAAATTGACACCCTAACATCACAATTAAAAGAACTAGAGAAGCAATAGCAAACATATTCAAATGTTAGCCGACGGTAAGAAATAACTAAGATCAGAGCAGAACTGAAGGAGATAAGAGACATAAAAAACCTTCCAAAATATCAATGAATCCAGGAGCTGGTTTTTTGAAAAGATCAACAAAATTGATAGATTGCTAGCAAGACTAATAAAGAAGAAAAGAGAGAAGAATCAAATAGATGCAATAAAAAATGATAAAGGGGATATCACCACTGACCCCACAGAAATACAAACTACCATCAGAGAATACTATAAACACCTCTGCGCAAATAAACTAGAAAACCTAGAAGAAATAGATAATTTCCTGGACACTTACACTCTCCCAAGACTAAACAAGGAAGAAGTTGAATCCCTGAATAGACCAATAGCAGGCTCTGAAATTGAGGCAATAATTAATAGCCTACCAACCAAAAGAAGTCCAGGACCAGACGGATTCACAGCCGAATTCTACTGGAGGTACAAGGAGGAGTTGGTACCATTGCTTCTGAAACTCTTCCGATCAATAGAAAAAGAGGGAATCCTCCCTAACTCAATTTACGAGGCCAACATCATCCTGATACCAAAGCCTGACAGAGATACAACAAAAAAAGAGAATTTTAGACCAATATCCCTGATGAACATCGATGCAAAAATCCTCAATAAAATACTGGCAAACCAAATCCAGCAGCACATCAAAAAGCTTGTCCACCATGATCAAGTGGGCTTCATTCCTGGGATGCAAGGCTGGTTCAACATATACAAATCAATAAATGTAGTCCAGCATATAAACAGAACCACAGACAAAAACCACATGAGTATCTCAATAGATGCAGAAAAGGCCTTTGACAAAATTCAACAGCCATTCATGATAAAAACTCTCAATAAATTCGGTATTGATGGAATGTATCTCAAAATCATAAGAGCTATTTATGACAAACCCACAGCCAATATCATACTGAATGGGCAAAAACTGGAAGCATTCCCTTTGAAAACTGGCACAAGACAGGGATGCCCTTTCTCAACCACTCCTATTCAGAACATTTTGGAAGTTCTGGCTAGGGCAATCAGGCAAGAGAAAGAAATAAAGGGTACTCAGGAAAAGAAGAAGTCAAATTGTCCCTGTTTGCAGATGACATGACTGTATATTTAGAAAACCCCATCGTCTCAGCCCAAAATCTCCTTAAGCTGATAAGCAACTTCAGCAAAGTCTCAGGATACAAAATCAATGTGCAAAAATCACAAGCATTCTTACACACCAGTAACAGACAAACAGCCAAATCATGAATGAACTCTCATTCACAATAGCTTCAAAGAGAATAAAATACCTAGGAATCCAGCTTACAGGGGATGTGAAGGACCCCTTCAAGGAGAACTACAAACCACTGCTCAGTGAAATCAAAGAGGACACAAACAAATGGAAGAACATACCATGTTCATGGATAGGAAGACTCAATATCATGAAAGTGGCCATACTGCCCAAGGTAATATTTAGATTCAATGCCATCCCCATTAAGCTACCAATGAGTTTCTTCACAGAATTGGAAAAAACTGCTTTAAAGTTCATATGGAACCAAAAAAGAGCCCGCATGGCCAAGACAATCCTAAGCAAAAAGAACAAAGCTGGAGGCATCACGTTACCTGACTTCAAACTATACTACAAGATTACAGTAACCAAAACAGCATGATACTGGTACCAAAACAGAGATATAGACCAATGGAACAGAACAGAGTCCTCAGAAATAATACCACACATCTACAGCCATCTCATCTTTGACAAACCTGAGAGAAACAAGAAATGGGGAAAGGATTTCCTATTTAATAAATGGTGCTGGGAAAATTGGCTAGTCATAAGTAGAAAGCTGAAACTGGATCCTTTCCTTACTCCTTATACGAAAATTAATTCAAGATGGATGAGAGACTTAAATATTAGACCTAAAACCATAAAAACCCTAGAAGAAAACCTAGGTAATACCATTCAGGACATAGGCGTGGGCAAGAACTTCATGTCTAAAACACCAAAAGTAATAGCAACAAAAGCCAAAATTGACAAATGGGATCTAATTAAACTAAAGAGCTTCTGCACAGCAAAAGAAACTACCATCAGAGTGAAGAGGCAACCTATAGAATGGGAGAAAATTTTTGCAATCTACTCATCTGATAAAGGGCTAATATCCAGAACCTAAAAAGAACTCAGTCAAATTTACAAGAAAAAAAATCAACCCCATCAAAAAGTGGGTAAAGGATATGAACAGACACTTCTCAAAAGAAGACATTCATACAGGCAACAGACACATGAAAAAATGCTCATCATCACTCGCCATCAGATAAATGCAAATCAAAACCACAATGAAATGCCATCTCACACCAATTAGAATGGCAATCATTAAAAAATTAGGAACGAACAGGTGCTGGAGAGGATGTGGAGAAATAGGAACACTTTTACACTGTTGGTGGGACTGTAAACTAGTTCAACTATTGTGGAAGACAGTGTGGTGATTCCTCAAGGATCTAGAACTAGAAATACCATTTGACCCATCCATCCCATTACTGGGTATATACCCAAAGGATTATAAGTCATGCTGCTATAAAGACACATGTACACAGATGTTTATTGCAGCACTATTCACAATAGCAAGACTTGGAATCAACCCAAATGTCCATCGGTGACAGACTGGATTAAGAGAATCTGGCACATATACACACACCATGGAATACTATGCAGCCATAAAAAAGGATGAGTTCGTGTCCTTTATAGGAACATGGATGCAGCTGGAAACCAGCATTCTCAGCAAACTACGCAAGAACAGAAAACCAAATACCACATGTTCTCACTCATAGATGGGAATTGAACAATGAGATCACTTGGACACAGGAAGGGGATCATCACACACAGGGGCCTATTGTGGCGAGGGGGTTGTGGGGAGGGATAGCATTAGGAGATATACCTAATGTAAATGATGAGTTAATGGGTGCAGCACACCAACATGGCACATGTATATATATGAAATAAACCTGCACATTGTGCACATGTACCCTAGAACTTAAAGTATAATTAAAAAAAAAAAAGTAAATGGATTAACAGTAAAACAAAGTGTGGCCCATCTATATAATAGAGTACTACTCAGCAACAATAAAGAACCAAGTATTGATTCAGGTAATAACATACATGCTCAATATGATTACACTAGGTCAAAGAAGCTATGCAAAAAAAGCACATTCTGCATGATTGCAGTTTCATAAAATTCTAGAAAATGTAAACTAATCCATAATAGAAGGTACATTAGTGATTTTCTAGAGATGGGAAAAAACAATGAATTTAAAAGAACCATGAAGAAATTGTGGAACATCGTAGAAATATTTGTTATCTTGAGTATGGTGATTATTGTATAGGTATATACTATTTCAAAACTGTTAACATTTTATATTATACTTTATTTGAGCAGTGCATTAGGCTCAGTTATTCAGTTTAAAAAATCATCAGAATAGTTTTACTTATTAACTGCCAGACCCATTTTACTTTTTTTCCCACATTTGTTGGCTGCCACTCTTTTATCTCCTTTCCTTGTGACTATAATTTTATATGTTACTCTTCAGAGACAATAGAAAGATAACTTTGTGTTTTCTCTAGGATGGTTAATCAAACAACTCTACTGATATTATGAAGAATTTCTTTTAACCTCACAACTCAGGGCTATGAATCCTCAAATTTTAGATTAATTGGCAAATTTGGGGGAAAATATCAGTTTTTTTTTTCATATATTACCTCATGTGGATGTATTTACTCTTTTACTCTGCTTCCATATGTTTGTGACCTGCTGAAGCAGGAATTCTAACAAATTCTATTTTGCATTATTGCCATCACAAGCAAAAAAAAAAAAAAAGTAGCAGATTATTTTGCCTATGCTACATTACAAGTAAATTTCTGTCAGAAGAGAATTTCGGTTTTGATTGGAAATTGATGAGGCATACTAGGTGGGCACGCCATTTATAGTTTTATACATGTAATAAAAGTAAAAATTCTCGATGGAAGACAAGCTCCCTAGTTTATAAATTTAAAATATCTTTCTGCTCTAATAACAGCATGCTTTTGTTGCCAGACACTCCCATGGCCTTCATAGTATAGAATGACTTCTGGCCTTGAATCTCCTTGTTGCAGTGTCAAATGAGTTGGCTCTGTGTACTACAAGAATTCTGGAGAACTGTCTATGGAAACTACAATGCAATGATTAACAATAATTTTACTGTACGTATAAGGAAATGACAGAAAACCACACAGATTCATCCTGTTAAATTCAAAGATCATTTATTCAACTTTCCCAATACCAAATCACAAAAACAATCTGGCTACTCTGAGGTCAACTGATGCAAAGAGAATTGTAGTGAAAGAGGGGCCAAGTCAAGAGAGAGAACAGTGGAACCATTTGTGGCTAAGATGCCTTGCTTTTGGAAATCAACATACATTTTATATATGTTTATATGTGTATATAGAAAGTATATATGTATGTAAAGGTGCAAAAATATATATGTGTATAATGAATTATCTTAATGCTATCCATTCTCATGTACCCCTGGAAAGATTTTTGTATATGTTGAGAAATACGTGTACTCTGGTCTGAAAACAGCTGATTTTAAGAGTCCTATTGGACACAAATTAGGTCAGATCTGAATTACCAAAGGGAATAAAAAGTCTTGGGCTTGTTTGTTTAAATAAAGACTTTTATTATTAACCATAAATATCTTTATTTTTATTTACCAATAATTTGTTTTTATTGTTTAATTTTTTATCTTTTAGGATTTTTATTAATACTGTTGATTGACACATCATAATTGTATACATTTATGAGGTACAATGTGATGTTTTCATATATATATAAAATGTGGACTGTTTAAATCAAGCTCATTACAACATACATCACCTCCCTTATCATTTTTTATGGTGAGATGTTTGAAATTTACTTTTAGTTATTTTGAAATATACATGACATTACAATTGACTATAGTCGCCCTGTCTGCAATGGATATCAAGAGTTATTCCTCCTGTCTATCTGAAATTTTATACCCTTTGATCACTAACACCTCATTCCATCTTTCCCCACTTCTCAAGCCTCTGGTAACCATTATCCTATGTCCTGTTTCTGTGAATTCAAATTTATTACATTCCACATATAAGTTATATCATGCAGTACTTGCCCAGCAATATCATTTCTGGGTATGTGTCCAAAGGTACTACATCAATATGCTGAAGAGATACCTGTACTCTCGTGTTCATTGCAGCGTTATTCATAACAACCAAGATACGGAGTCAACCTAAGTGTCCAGCAATGGACATAGAAAATGTGGTATGCATACACAATGGAGTACTATGCATTCTTAAAAATGAGGAAAATCCTGTCTCTTGCGACATGGTTGAATTTGGATTTGTTTTATGTGAACCTTAAAGACTAAATTCAGGAACCTTATAATGCCCTCTTTCTCTCCAACTTCAACTCCCCCCAACCCCCCATCCCCATACTACTGTGGAGATATATTGGCTCACTTAAGACTAAGCTTTAATGAGTAAAAATTCTTATTTTTAAGCAACAAAAACTTACTTTGGTTTATTTAGGGAAAAAAATTTATTGAGATAATTGCCAGACGGGTGGCTGAACCTGACTCACAGAACTGGCAGCAGCCAGGACTAAAGGCAAAATCATGCTACAATACCAGTGTGCACACTGCTGCTGTTTAACCCTGTAGGCAGCTTGCAAAGCGGCCATATGTTGATGCTTGACACCAAAAGCTGCCACCGCTGACCCTGGAAATTCCTTGTTGTTGCTGCCACTGCATCAAAATGTATTCTCCATGGTAGATCCTCCTGCTTGTTTACTACCTCGTAGTCTCAAGTTCAGATGTAATACATTCTAGGTTACATGCTCATGCCTTTGATGCCAGAGAAATGAATAAACGAGCATCTGGCACTTTAACATCTGTGATTAAAGGCAAGCACTGCCTTTTGCCATGACTTACATGGTGACGGATTCTCCAAACATAAGAATGGTGTTCAGATTCTGAGCCACAAAATAAAAGACGATAAATGTTCCACATAAAGACATATAACCACAAAAAACACACAGGTCTTGCACTTCATTTCAATAGGCATCTAAACATTTAGCCGAATCTTTTATTAAACAAAAAGGATAAATGCAACGTAAATGTGATCCTTACATGTAAGCATAGTTAGAGCCTGCTGCTATTTTCTGCAGTCTGCGTATACCCTCTCCCATAGAAATTTTCTCATTCTTAACTTGACACAAAGTTACTCCGAGGATTAAGGCTTAAAAGGAATGTCTTGATATTTTGCTTAGTTCGATGGTATCCATTATGTACTGAATCATGTCCTCACTGAAATATATGTTGAAAGTCTGTGATAGGCTTTGGATTTTGGTCCCCCCGCCCCCAGATCTCATGTCAAATTGTAATACCCAATGTTGGAGGAGGTGAGAGGTGATTGGATCATGGGGTGGACATCCCTCCCCACTTAAAATAGTGTTCTTGTAATAGTGAGTGAGTTCTTATAATAGTGAATGAGTTCTCACATGATCTGGTTTAACTTCTCTTCATTCTCTTTCTCCTGCTCCTGCCAGGTAAGATATGCTTTCTTCCCCTTCACTTCCTGCCATAACTGGAAGTTTTCTGAGACCTCCTCAGTCATACTACCTGTATAGCCTATAGAACCATGAGCCAGTTAAACCTCTTTTCCTCATAAGTTACCCAGTTTCAGGTATTTCTTATAGCAGCTTGAGAATGGCCTAATATACCCTGATCCTTAGTTCCTCGAAATATGACTATTTAGGGAGAGCCTTTAAAAAGGTGATTAAATTGACTGAGACTCCTAGGGTGAGCCGTAATCTAGTCTGGTTGATGTTCTCATATGAAAAGATAATTTGGACACAAAATGATACTAGGAATATGCATACACAGAGAAAAGACCATGCGAGGATACAACGAGACCTCACATGTTTAACATATCAGTTAAACAGTTTAACTGCATACTTCTGAAGTGTCTCTGTCATTTCTACTGGGCTATATGTTGGCTGAGAAAACATCACACATTTCTCATTCACAATATCGCATAGTTATGTCCAATGCCATTGGAGCAGGTCTCTCTAAAGAACAAGACACAACATCACTATGGAAGTTCAATATTCAGGCATATGGCCAGAGAGCAAGAAGTACAGTTTGGAGTGGGCATCACATAAAAGACATATTTTTCTTGGAGGCTTATACCAATGGTCAGAATATAAGAGTGACAAACTTTGATTGACCAACACAATTAAGTGGGAGAGTACATGAAAGGGTCAGAAGAACATACAGGGAGGTAGCTCATACACTTAATAGATAATGGTTTTCTAGTTCACAGGGCCAGATATCAACAATTCATAAAATGAGGCAATAAGAATGTCTGTAAGTTTCTAGAGCTAAATAACAAAAGTAAAGGAATCAACTCCGGGAAGCATCAGAAACAGTTGTGCCTGGGACATGAAGCTATTTAGCACTGATTACTAACATGGTGATTCTCTTTTCAGAGCCTCTAGAAGAATTGACTCATTTTGTTATTAATCAGTCAACTTTCAAAAGTCATGTTATAAATGCAAATTTTAGTAGAATATTGTATTAAAGGGAAACTGAGAAGCTGCAAATTAAAAGGGAAAAACAACTGGACAAGTGGGATCTCTTAAAGGACATCTATAATACGTTTGGATTCCAAAGAGTCAGTCACATCTCTATTGTAGTTAAATCATCTTACAGTAATCAGGAAGCTTTATTAAAATGAAAACTGATGAAAGTGTAGCTCAGACGATTCACTGCGCCTTGTAATAGAATAATTTGCTGAATCAATAATGACAGCATACATGGGCCCCCTAGGATTCTTTCTAAGCAAACTCTATCCTCACTGACAGATAACACAATAGTTTTGTTCACTGGTAATGCTGGTAGTACTTGTTGTACTACTCACTATCAAACATTGTATAGTTAGGAGATGAGAAACATATCATAATTTATTATTAATTTCTTAAGAAAGTAAAAGTATGAAAAATTAACATTTTAACTACAGATAATTATTTAAGAAAAGAAAGGAATTATTCTACTTTTAGTAACAGAATATCCTACATCACATTTATGTTCCCACATATAAAATAATAAACTCTGGGAAAAATATTTAGAAACAATTATTTTGAAGGTACTAGAGAAAAATTAAAAACAGACCAGTACTGAAAAGGAAATTATCCTTGACAGAGAAAACTTGTACTGGAGGAAAAATTGGATTCACAAGACCTTAATTTTGTTCTAAGGCATGTGGCAATTTAAAGCAATAGTAATAGTAATAGTAAAGAGTGTTTTGTGAACTGGTATTCATTGTAAGGTATTTAGATATAGCAATAACTCAAAAACATGAACAAAAGGAACTGTAATTTTCAAAATTTTAGTGTCTTACATGGAGTAATAAGATAAAAGAATGCATACCACAATTTCTATAGTGACCATGAAAAGAAAAATAATGAAGGTTTTATAGTTATAAAGTCAAAAGAAAAGTAAAATGGAAAACTAAAAATATTTGATGCACTCCCCAAAAAAGCAAAATGAAGGATCAACTGTAAAATAAGATAAGGGAAAAATGGAGAACAAATGGAAAGATGATAGACTTAAGCCCAACCATATCAATAATTACACTAAATATAAATAATAGACTACACACCCCAAATTCAAGGAAAACTAGGCTAGTTTAAAAAGCCTAAGACATTACTTTATGTTACTTAGAGGATACACTTTACATATAAAGGTACACATTGACTGAAAGTAAATGGATGAAACATTCCATGCAAAAATTAGTTATAAGAAGACTAATTGACAGTATTCACATCAATTAAATAATCTTCAACTTCAGGAGTATTTACCACAAACAAAGAGGAACGTTTTGTAATGCTAACAGAAACAACTATCACAAAGAGAAAAAAAAAGATTAAATATGTGCATGCACCTAATAACAGAGCCTCAAAATGCATGACACAAAAACAGATAAATGGATAAATTCACAAGTACAGATTAATATTTTCAACCTTTATCACATAGTTGATAGAACAATTAGGCAAAAAAACTCATTATAATATAGAAACTATGAAGATTAGTATTCACCCTGACCTAACTGACATCCATTTATAATGATACCCAAAGCTGCAGAATGAATATGTATTATTTTTAAATGAATACCAGAAATCACCAAGCTAGCTCATATGCTGACCATAAAACAAGTCTCAATAAATTTCAGACTATTGGAGTATTACATAGTGCATCCTTTGCACTATGTAATAATGGTATGATTTCTAGAAAAGGCCCCCACGTTTGGAAAACACTTTTTGGAAAAAGATATAAAAATGATCTTAGAAAATATTTTTAATGGATAATAACTAACCAATATATCAAAATTTGTGAGATGTATGTATAGCAACAATTATAGGGATATTTGCCATTTTTAATTATTATATTAGAAAAGAAAAAGGTTTTAAAATCAGTGATCTAAATGTCTACCTTAGGAATCTAAAAAAATACCCAGTAAATTGGATCCAAAATAAGTAGAAAAACAAAATTAGAAAAAGCAGCAACCAATGAAATAAAAAAAACAAACACTAGAGAACAATTTTAAAACCAAAATACCTACTGGGTACAATATCTAATATTTGGGTGATGGGTAACCAGAAGCTCGACTGTCACCATTATGCGTGTAATGCCCTGATAACAAGCTCATGTACCCCAAAATCTAAAATTAAAACAATAAAGGCCGGGCGCGGTGGCTCACGCTTGTAATCCCAGCACTTTAGGAGGCTGCGGCGGGCGGATCACGAGGTCAGGAGATTGAGACCATCCTGGCTAACACGGTGAAACCCCGTCTCTACTGAAAATACAAAAAAATTAGCTGGGCATGGCGGCGGACGCCTGTAGTCCCAGTTGCTGGGGAGGCTGAGGCAGGAGAACGGCATGAACCAGGGAGGCAGAGCTTGCAGTGAGCGGAGATGGAGCCACTGCACTCCAGCCTGGGTGACAAAGCAAGACTCCATCTCAAATAAATAAATAAATAAATAAATAAATAAAATAAAATAAAATATAAAACTCCAAATCTCCATCTTTGCAAAAATTAATGAAATTAACAATGTCCTAGAAAGATTCATGCAGACAAAAAGAGAATAAACACAAATTATTTGCCATATCAGACAGAGGAGGGAATATCATTAAAGAAATTATAAAGCTTAAAATGATAAGAATATATTATAAAAAACTTGTTACAAATATATTGAACAATTTATATTAAATGGATACATTCTTTGAGAAATATAACTTGCCAAATTGAAACTGGATGGAATAGGAAAAAAAATGAATAGCCCTATATCTCATAGAGGAATTAATTCATTATCAAAAACAATTCACAAAGTCAATTTCAAAATGTTCACTGGTGAATTATATCAAGATTTAAAGATAAAATAGTACCAGTTTTACCCAACCTTATTTGGAAGTGATGCAGAGAATACTCCTTGCCTACTTTATGAGGCCTGAATAAACGTGATGCAAAAATCTGACTAAGACATTGCAGTAAAAGAAAAGACCTCAGTCTAATATCTCTTATTAGCAGAGATACAATAAGCATCAACAAATTACCAAATTGAATTTATCAATATATAAAAATGATAAAACAGATTTGACTAACTGATCTTTTTATCCTAGGAATGAAAAGTTGGTTTTACATTTAAAAATCAATCACTATAACTCATAGTAACAAAATAAAATATGAATAACATATGGCACCATACCAAGAGCTGCAGAAAAGGCATATTATAAAATTTATCACTCATTAGTAATAAAATTTTTCAGCAAAATTGTAATAGAAGAGAGCATCCTAAATTTTGTAAAGGACATCTGGAAACTGTAGCTACCATTATCCTTTACTCTTTAATCATTACTTACTTAATCCTGGAGATCAGAGATAAGAATGTCCACCACAAAATTTTATTGTATTGTGGTGGAAACCTTACCCATCATTGAACTGATGGGAGTGAAGAACAGATTGGAAAGAAGGAAATAAAACAGAAAATATTTATAAATAACATAATTGTACTCCCCTCAGACAAAACATATTTGGATACATCAATTTAGCAAAATTGAAGGTCAGTATACAAAAAGCAATATCATTTCCATATGATTACAGGAAACAACTGGAAAAGAAAAATTTTTTCAAAGCCCGTCTACTCATTCATACAGCCAACAGACACATGAAAAAATGCTCATCATCACTGGCCATCAGAGAAATGCAAATCAAAACCACAATGAGATACCATCTCATACCAGTTAGAATGGCAATCATTAAAAAGTCAGGAAACAACAGGTGCTGGAGAGGATGTGGAGAAATAGGAACACTTTTACACTGTTGGTGGGATTGTAAACTAGTTCAACCATTATGGAAAACAGTATGG